>NC_137667.1:17434650-17789189 GCF_963422515.1 Blennius ocellaris | reverse complement strand
CTGCATAAATATGTATAAAATTCATGTCCTCAATGCATATATATATATAAACTATAGACAAAACTATTGTTTTTCAATGGAATGATTTGTGATTAAAACCATTGCTTACCAAGACATTTTCATCAATGCTACTCTTTGAGGAAGGCCCTTTTTTTAACATTTTATTTTGTTCTCCCCGGTCTGATGATTTGATTTGATTTAAAAACCATCACCGCCTGCGTGAAGCTGTTTGAGTGGTTTACAGCCAAAAGCCGTTTCTGTCAGTCATGTGGGAGCCGTTCTGTTCCTGCAGGGGAAACGGAGTCGGAACAAATTCCATGGACAGGCGTCCAACTTTGTCATCCTTTAGTGCAACTCAACAGTTATATTTTCACTGCTGCTGGAGAGTGGGCGGAGATTTATTTTATGAATGAAAGTAAAACTTACTTTCTGTACATTGTGTTTCCACCAGAAGCACATTGTTACTTCATCGCTCCATGCATCTTTTCTACTTCTCTATCCAACATAGATATGTAGGACAGTCAAGTGAAGATGTCAAACTCTATATCCCTGTTACCCTGCTAGAAATGTGTCCAAATCTAGTTAGAATCCAGAATAAAATGATGATAAAACCATACGATAACCAGTCCCCACCAGACCAGCTGAAAGCTATTCTCCATCATCCAAAAATACTTCAAAACCAGTTCCAACAGCCCAGTATATAGTCTCATAAACTGTTTAAAACTAGTTGAAAACGGGTCCAAAGGAAGTCAGGCAACCGAAAAGTAACGAGTCAAAATCAGTAACAGTAACGATTTAAATCAATCATCGCATCCTAACACTGAAACAGAAAGCACTGCAAAGCTCATGCAAATAACATTTAAATCATGTTCCTGATTCTTCTCGATCATAAAACCCTTGTTGACCAAACCAGTTTGAAACTGGCTGGAAATCAGTCTAAACATTGGAGGGAAAAAAAGTGCTGGATAAGAAAGAAAATCATTAATCAGTTCGACCGTAGATAAATATATCATGGCAGATCCTCAAAGCTTGACCTCATGTTTGATGTCAACTTTGTCGGTTTGTGCCAAGCAGAGCAGTTAATGAGTTTGAAGGTGTTTTGTGATGAGCAACATGAAGGGAAACCTGGAGGCACTTGAGGTTTGTGTCTATTGGCGATCCGCTCATAAACTGGCAGTTGGCTGCATGAACGCAGGACATTGTTTTCAGAATGTTGACATTTCTGAAATTAAAAAATAAAAAAACCCCAAGAAAATCATGTTTTCACTTGAAACGGGACGTAAGTTAATCCAGTATTTCTAGCAAACATTGAGGCACCACTGCACTCGGCGTGATCTGCAGTCGTTTTCCACAACATCCACCAGGAGCAGGTCGCACCGCTGACCAGTGACAGCAAACCGTGTGTTATTTAAGCTTTGTCAATCTGCACGATGGAGATCCAGCCATGCAGGAAATTCCCTGATTGTTTTTCAAAATAAATATTTCATGTCGACCTGGTGGCTCTGAAGCAGCTGGATCTCCGGGCGTCGGTTGTGAAAACGTGTCGCACTCAGTGAATGGAAAGCAGCGAGTGTTGAAGACGGTAACCACCCAGAGACACAAGATGAGTTCAGAAAGTATTTGCGGATCTCTGATTAGACAGAACAATGGACGAGAGTCACTTCCATGTTTGTTCTCCTCCTCCGCTTCATGAGTGACGACACCTCGTTGGCGTGGCGCAACTCTCCGGGGAATCCGCAGTGATGAAGGCTTCACGGTTTCTTGCAGCTCGTCTTCCTCAGAAATGAGGGGAAAAAAGTGCCCGTCTCATCTTTTTTAAATGATTTTATTCCTTAAAACACCGGAGGACGTAACGTAGCCGGTGAGAAAGTGGCAAGTGTGGCGACGCGGCTGCCCTCCGAACCAGCCGTCTGTCTGCTGTCCAACGTGTCATTATGAGCCGCCGCCGCTTCGCCGTGGTCCAGACTGTCATTATCAGCCTGTGGTTAGCCACGGAGCGGGTGAGGACGGCCGGCGCACGGCGGCCTCATGCTGAGCATTCATTTAAAAAAAAAAGAAAGAAAAAAAACCTTTTCAGGAGGTTTTTTTTTTTATGTATATCTATATATAAGCCAGTAATGCAATGACAGTAATTAATGGCTTTTAGTTCCCAGCATTGAAAGCATTTCATTTCACAAAATCCTCAGTGACGTGCAAGTATACCGTATATATATGTATACTTGCTATGACGGATCTTTTTTTTTTTTTTCATTTCCAAAATGAAATGAGCAATTATTACTCTTAAGAAGCAAAATCCCGGCTCGTTTCTGCTGTTTCCTCGTGAACCGACGTCGTTTTCAAAACATTTGTGCCTAAATGCGAAATGAAAACTATACAAAAATAAAGCGTAACTCTCAGCATTTCAGTGTCCTTGAGCATGGCAGTGAACCTCAACCAGCACCTTGCCTGTTGTGTGGCTGAAGCAGTGTGAAGTGAAAGAATGCAGTTCAAGTTTCTTCAGTATTTATTGCTTTCCCCTCCTTTAAAGAATGATTCCCCCATTATGTCTCTTTCCTTTTCACATTTCTCCTTCTGTGGTCTCTCTCTCTCTCGCTCTCTCTCTCTCTCTCTTAATTTTTCCACTTCTTCGCTCCTTCCAACTTTTCCCATCCTTGTGAGCCTGCAGTCAGCAGATCTGTGACTCTCTACTTTTTCCCATCCTTTTGCAGGAGAGCAGGACTCAGCCGGGGGATTAGAGGCTTATATAGCGAAGCATTAGTCAATCATTTTCTCCCCGTCCTTCTCCAGGACACTTTTAAGAGCAGAAAAACGTTTTTGTTTTTTTTTGTTTTTTTTGTTTTTATGGCCGTCACGAAGCCAAGAGAGACATTATCTGCCGCTCTTGCTCCTCCAGCTCCTTCATGGAAGCCCACCCTGTTCACTCCACGAATAATTTGAAGTCGTTAGTCATATGGCAGATGTTAACTCTTGTGAGAACAACATTACCCCCCCCCCCCCTCCCCCACCCCCCCGTGTCTTCAACCACTTGTCGCTGTGGCTTTTTAACGCCCTGAAATACAGCAGTGACCTCACCGTTTCACCACCAACTGGCTCGCAATGCCGAGGTTTGGTGAAGTTGGAGAAACTCATTCAAGTTCTTGGTCCAACGCTCAATGTTGGTCCACTCAAAAAAACAAATGTTACCTCTGGGTACGGAACCTTCGGTTACCATCCGCAACCTTTATCAGCGGGAAACTTCCCTTACGTCCCTTACTTCACATCCTGCGCAGAGGAAACGAGGCCACAGATTCAACAAGGTACTTTAAACATTCCAGAGATTTTTCTCCGTATTGACATGACGGCATCACACAGTTGCTTAAGATTTGCAGGCGATAGAGCGATTATCCTTTTCCACCATATTTAGGAGAAGCTTTGTCGGTTCTATTTGAGCTCCGGTGGCTGTGGCGGGCAAGTGGAATCCAGTGAACTCATTGTCATGTTGAAGAGAGGGTGACATGGTGTGTTAGCCTGCTGGAGGCGTCGCTAGATCAGCGCTCTCCAACCTCCTTTGCACAACGAGCGGACCGACAGGAGGGTGCAGGAAGGAGGTCACACACGGAACGGAACGCAGTAAAAATGCATCATATATGATTTAATTACGACACACATGATGTAAATTTGATTAATCCATATTATGCACTTTCATTTCTGTTATTGTTACACTGCAGTTTATATAAAATAACAGGATTCGCCGTCACACAGACTCGGTGGAGCCCTGAGCTTGTTTTCCATCTGCTTCTGATCGACGGTGAAACCCAAAGCATGTTCCTGGTGTTCAGTCCACTCTGGAACAAACTGCGCCTCAATGTCCTCTGCTGTTCCACAAATTCAGCTTGTTATGGCGGGAACCTGTGGATCAGGAACCTGTGGCTCAGGAACCTGTGGCTCGGGAACCTGTGGCTCGGGAACCTGTGGATCGGGAACCTGTGGATCGGGAACCTGTGGATCGGGAACCTGTGGATCGGGAACCTGTGGATAAGGAACCTGTGGATCGGGAACCTGTGGATCGGGAACCTGTGGATAAGGAACCTGTGGATCGGGAACCTGTGGCTCGGGAACCTGTGGCTCGGGAACCTGTGGATCGGGAACCTGTGGCTCGGGAACCTGTGGCTCGGGAACCTGTGGATCGGGAACCTGTGGCTCGGGAACCTGTGGATCGGGAATCTGTGGATCGGGAACCTGTGGCTCGGGAACCTGTGGATCGGGAACCTGTGGCTCGGGAACCTGTGGCTCGGGAATCTGTGGCTCGGGAACCTGTGGCTCGGGAACCTGTGGATCGGGAACCTGTGGATTGGGAACCTGTGGCTCGGGAACCTGTGGCTCCGGAACCTGTGGATAGGGAACCTGTGGCTCGGGAACCTGTGGATAGGGAACCTGTGGCTCGGGAACCTGTGGTTCGGGAACCTGTGGTTCGGGAACCTGTGGATCGGGAACCTTTGGCTCGGGAACCTGTGGATCAGGAACCTGTGGCACATTCTGTGTTGCAGCATCGTCTCTTCACCGATCAGTGAGCAGTGTGGCTGGTCTGTGAGAATGACGCGCTGGTCTTCGCCGTCGGTAACCGTTTCTTTCATGTTCGTGTTTTTATTTCTTTCTAATGAACTCCAGAGGCTCGTGTTTTCAGGCGAGGTGCTCGGTCTCACCGTGGCGAAGCAGTTTGGAAGGTTTCGTGGCTTGGTTAGTTCACCGGCCGCCACATTACACAGAGGGCACTGGCAGCAGGTCTGTCAAGTCGGATTTGAAAGAGGATTCATCGTATTTTCTTTTGAATATAGATTTTTATAGTCTTCTGTTTATTTTTTTGTTTTCAGAACATTGCATAAAATCATGTCACAGCTTATCATGTTCTTCATGTAGTTGTTTCTAAGCGTACGTTCACGACATTTCATGACAAGTTAAAATCAATGTTGCCGTTCCAGCCTTTGTCGTCATTTTTAGCCACTTTAACCTTTTTTAGCGTCCGTTAACTCTTCAGTTTGGTTATTTAAGCCATTTTGACTTGTTTTCTCGTCAGTTAGCCATTTTAACCGTTTGTCCGGTTTTGAGTTTCAAAAATATTGGCAATATTTTTTAGCCAATTCACCTTTTTTCCCCTGCTAATTCTCCTTCTCATGTATTTTGCTATTTTGTTTTTTATGTAATGTTTTTTTTAATGCCAATTATAGCACGTTTAGCCTTTTTAAACCATTTTAACAAGGAAGGTTTTTTTTCAAAATAAGCCAGGTATGTCATTTTAAATAAAAAAAGATGCTATAAGGCTGAAATTTGTTCCCGATATAATTTTTAGAACTCTTCAGTGAGCCGCTACCGAGGAACTGAAGAGCCACATGTGACTGTAGAGCGGCAGGTTGCTGACCCCCGTCCTCGTGTCTTTCACTTCAACCAACATCCATAAACAAAGTCGACGAACTCACTTCGATATTTTATTAAGTAAAATAAAAATGATTAGTTTGTCTACATACATTGAGTGGCAGCCATGTGGAGGCGGCTCTCATGAGTATTATAACTCCATCTTGAACTATAAGTGAGGCTTTTTTTTATCCTAAACTTAAACTTGTTCAATTGAAAAGCACCGCTGTGTCTCTTTGTTTTGTTTTGCACGTTGATCTCCGAGATTTTCAAGGAGGCAACAAAGGCTGATGAGAAGAGGAATGAGATCCGAATGAGAGCGGCAAAGTAAAGAGTTGAAGGAGTTCCTCTCACTGCGGATCAGCGCGTCTCGCTGCAGGACGGATCTCGGCGGCTTTCCGAGGGCTTTTCTCTGCCCTTCACACTGACGCATTCCTGCAACGCACACTGGAGTCCCGTATATGAAGGAGGCTGCAATATATTCTATAGCGTTCCGCCCGCTTTTACATATTGCGTTTCCTCCGAAGCGAGCGGTAATCCTCCCGAGGCGCCGATGGGTGGAGGTGCAGCAACTTTGTTTCGCAGCGTTTACATCGAGAGAAAACTCTGAGAACAAGGAGCGGGGGAAAAAAACAAAAGAAATGGTGACGATAAAACGGAGGGATGGCTCGCAGTTTGGAGTTACACTGCAGTTTGTGTCACAGCAGAGGTTATCGCTCCCTTTATGCTACTTTTTTTTTTTTTTAAGCAAAGATTTTCCATGACGCGTCTCCAACAGACTTTCTGAGTGTCCAAAATGTACCAAGTCGGAGGTTTTGTTTAATAAAACCTTCTGAATCTGGACCGATGTTTGGACTCTTCATCAAGTTTGAATCAAACAAACCTCCTTGGTGGAGCTTGAACCCATTTTCTGTCGCCGCTGACCGGATTCAGCAGACGCACTTTTCATCGTCACCATGAAGTCACAGCCCGTCGATACCAGAGCTCTGAAACAGATGTTATTTTTAATATGTATATATATTTTCCACCAAATCAAAGTAAACGCATTGAATCTTTAAAATGAGGCGAAATCAGCTTCTAAAGTTTCAGATATGCGGCCGCTTGCTCACCAAAACTATCTTTATTTTACTTTCATAAAGTTTCAATTATAATTTAAGATGATGAACATTTTCTGCTGATTTTAGGTCTGATTTGACCTTTTCTGGTATTTTTCAGTCAAATAGAATAGAATTAAATACTTGATTATTCCCAGCGGGGAATTCCTTTAAGCATTGCTCCAAGCAGAATAAATAGAAAGTTGACTGATGTGAATGTAATGAAAACTTGCGAAAGTCTCCATGGAAACGAAGGAAACAACTTTTTGAAAATGCCGCTACTGCGCATGCGCCACACAGCCGAAGCAACAAGTTGTTACGAGTTGTTAAGAACAATATTTTCCTCCAGCGTGTCGCGACTCCCAGTCCAGATTCTCCTGGACTTGGTAGTTTTATTTTGACAGTCACCGTGATAACCAGCTCTAGTGATCAGGAACCACTGGTTATCTGACCTCCTCTTCCTCCTCTCCTCTCCTCCTCCAGGAGGCGTCCAGCTCTCCGCTGAAGACTTCACCAAGGCCCAGAAGTTCTGCAAGTACGCCGGCAGCGCCCTGCAGTACGAGGACGTGGGCACGGCCATCCAGAACCTCCAGAAAGCCCTGAAGCTGCTCACCACCGGCAAAGAATGAAGCCTTTGTCCTTTTCCCCTCCTCCTCCTCCTCCTCCTCCTTTCCTCCTCCTTCTCTTACTACTACGACTTCAATCTTCTTCCTCCCACCCTCCCCCCGACCAGCAGCGTCTCCCTATCTCCCAATGATCTGAGCGCGCACACACACACACACACACACACACACACACACACACACACACACACACACACACACACACACACTGAAGCTGTTGCAGTCGCCGTCACACGAGGACACGATGGAAATCAGCGGCCGACAATGGCGTCCAGTGTCCGACGCACCCGATCGACCGACCGACTGCGGGAACAAGCCGACTCCCAGTGGTCTCCGCCCATCGCCGGTCAAAACGCCGCCGTCGACCTCAAATAATCCCGGTTCAGCGTCCGCCAGGCGCTGCCAGGTGGAGGAATGGCGAAAGGGGACTCCAAAAAAAAAAGCCCTGAAAGAGGACGTCAGGTGACCCCGAATTTGACCTCCAAAGTTACTATGTTGATGTTCGGTTGATTTTCGCAACCGCCGATCGATTTCCATCGGCTTCATCCGTAAAACTGAACTATAGAGCGATAGAGCAAAGATATTCAGTTAATCCACAGCTTTTATGCAAAAACCTCTCAAATGAAACGCTTTAAGCTCCTCGGATCTAAAGTTTTGAAGTCTTTATTAGAATTCAGTACCAGGGTGTTTGAAAATTAAAGCTCTTGATTCTGCACATCTCAAGTTTATGAAGTTGATATGCATGCATTTGGTTTATTCACTTTAAATTGCATTTAATCCAACACTTTGAGAGAAATCGGGTTGAATAAGGTGTAAATGACAGGATTCCTGCTTCATCTGTCTTTATTGTTTCTCTTCTCAGTATTTAGCATCAGTTTTTCATGCAGCCTGAACAAATTCATCACCTCATTCAGTCGTTTGTTGTTTTTTTTTTTTTTTATGCAAAACTAAAGAAAAAAGACTTTTGTAGTTTCTTTCATTCATTGTATGATGATTTTTCTAACGATGACCACGATCCAGAATGTACTGGAGTATCCTGTCGCTGTGTTTCCATCACTGTGTCGTCGTGTCGCGTCGGCTCCGGCGGGGTCAAAGGTCAGAGCTGCACCGGTTTCTCTGTAGACATATCGAGGTGGTGGGTCTCCGCTCATCTTCACTTATTTAACGTTTAGAGCGGTGGGTTTTTTTGTTTTTCTTTCTCTTAGACGCACCGAGTTTGTCGGAGCGATCCGAGTTGAATAAAAATGTCTGAAACCTTGGAGCGACTCAAGTTTTCTCTTCTGTTCCGCCTCCGGGAGACGAAGCGCCGGACGAGTGACGCTTCAGTGGAATCTTAATTCTTTTACCTGTGAAATCGAAGCAGTTCGGATCCTGAGACGAGACGAGGTCGCATGTAAAAATAGATAATCGATGAACCTCACGACTCCCGCCGCTTCCGCTTCTCCTCCCGACAGAGACACTTTTCAGATGCTTTGATTTTGAAAGGTTCTGAGGTTAAGACTTGAGGCCTGAAGCAGAAAACGGCACCTTCTGTTCTGGACGGGTATTAAATGTTCTCAGGAGCCAGAGAGTTACTGGAAACACTGAAATAAAACGAGGTGTCGTGCTGTTCGTAGTCTGTAAGAAGCCACGTAGGAGTCGTAGGGAAAAGCATTATGTTGGAGGTTTTATAATCTTTAAAAGAAAAGTTCCCTGTTAAGACAAAGAAATAATGGCTGTGATCTTTGATGAGGGATTCCAGGGTCAAACGTCACCCGCTGGTTTTCATTGTCCAACAAATAAAATGGATTTGAAACGCTCGAATATTCCAAAAAAAAACATCACCGAGCAACACAAACAAGAACCATGAAATAATCAAAAGGAAATTAAGTTGTTTTATTCATAAGTAGATGTTTCAGTTATTACTATATTCAACTCGGTTATATGTTGGAAAGAAAGAAGCAAGAAAAAAAGGGGAAATTAAGTAAATAAAATCAAGAACAAATGAAAAGGAAAGAAAAAATAATGAAAATTGAAAAATAATGTAATTTATAGAAGACAACTAGATATATTTATAAAAAAAAAAGAAACAATGAACCTAAATAAAAGGATCAAAATAGAATTGTGAAGAACTGAGGAAATAAGTAAAAAGACCGACACAGAACTGCCTTATAATGGTGCAGCGACCGTTTATACTTCCTGGAGAAATCATGGATCCAGTCACTGTGACCCTGCATGAGCATGGAGGAGGCAGCAGACTGGAGGACCTGAATTCAATAGAAAACCTCCAAACAAGATCAACATCGACACTGAATTATAAAAATGTCTATATTTTTCCTGCAGGAAATTTAAGTTGAGCTCAAGAGGTAAAAAAATAAATGATTTATTTCTTAAATATTGTATAATAATAATAATAATAATGCAAAACTGCAAATGATTGCTGCAGAGCTTTTACATTATTAGACAAAAAATATTGTGATGAACCACATTTGATATCGACAAAATAATAATCCTATTTTCCTGTTTCATTTTCTGGTCGTTTGCTTTTTTTAATGATTCTACACGAAACAACCATTTCTGTGAAAAAACAAAACTTTGCTTTATATTTCATTACATTTCAGGGTGGGGGCAGGAAGTGGGAGGAAACGGACCAAAAATAAAAGTTTGAGACCACTAGTGTATTAGTGTGTTTTGTTTTTTTTGTTTTTTTTTCTCCCTCAAAATCCCCCTCAACAATACAAAACAATAAAACAAATTGTCGAATGTAATACAACATAAATTTCACTGAGAGAAATAGTACTCCATTCCATCCATTATAACTTATTTCTATCACTTTATTCATGTGCAAACTGCACAAAACTATTTAAAAAGTCCTTTATTTAACCCAAAATGCACCGTGGCTTATGCATCGTCACATTGTTGGCTGCAGTTTAAACATTTTCATGTTTTCTTTTTTATTTTCTCTTTATCAGCATTGATATCATCATGCCTTCAATCACGTTGTTTTTTTTTTTAATACATCTGTGATTTCTTTAGTAACATTAAATACATAAATACACAATCACAGATTCACATATTTCAATTTTATTGAAACAAATAACAATACAACACGTCTCTGGACATCACCAGAGGGACGTCCTGATCTGTAAATCGAACCCACCCACCCACCCTCCTCTTTCTCTCTCTCTCTCTCTCTCTCTCTCTCTCTCTCTCTTCAAACTGGAGTTTAGATCGACGCATTTCGGACTCGGACACTAAAACTTTCAGCTCGACTCATTTCTTGGAGGAACAAAGTTTGGTGTGGACTTTTTGGAGAAGGACAATGATCCTGGCGGAGGACCAGCTGCGGCTCCACTGAACACATGTGAGTGTAATAAAAAAAAAAAACTAAACAAAAAAACCCTCTTAGCAGGAATATAATCTGAGATTAGAGCCGCGCAGAGACCCGAGATGACGCGTCCATCTCCTGTCTGGATCTCTTCATGCGTCTTTACGCATTTTAACAGCCTCAAAACGCCACAACGCGTCACTTTTTGTCTCGTTTAAAGACAATTTGCGCATTAATGAGCCTGAAACCTGCTCACATCTTTACGCTCGGGGCGTCGATCGCTTGATTGCCTCCAACACGCAGCCGTTTCCAGCTGCGCAATTTTACGCACTTTACGCAGAGATGAAACGCTTCAGCTCTGAAGCGGAGAATCGATTGTTGTTGTTGTTGTTGTTGTTGCTGCTGCTGTTTTTGACAATCACTCCGAGCAGAAAGAGAGGCGAGGCGATGGGAGCGTTCAAATCTGCGCCGCTGCGCCCCAGAAACCAAAAAACCTTTTTTCACATGTAATTCACGAATGGAAGGAAGAGAGAAAGAGTTTCCACTCTTTTCTTTCCCTTTCCCCCCTTAAACATGAGAGCCGGAGTCTCCTCTGGGGAAAAGAAGAAGAAGAAAAAAAAGGTGTGTTTTCCATGATGCTGTTGGCTGCCTATGGCTGCATATGTTTACAATCTGTCTGCGCCGTACGGAGGAGCGAAGGATTCCTGGAGGAGCAGTTTGGGACTCAAAAGTACCAAAGTAACGTGAGGTTCTGCTTTAGACGAGGAAAGATTCATCAACTTGATGACCAAGTTCCCCAAAGATGCGCAAATGTCCTCTCAAAGCTGCGCCAATGGGTTTAGATCGATATTTTTTTTTAAACTCAACACGGAGAAAAGCGTGTCTGTGGCAAACTGCAGTGCAAAGTCTCCTGAAGCAACTTTAAGTACAAAACTACAATCAGTTGCGTAATTGTAGTAAAGAATTCCACCAGAAGTTGCACGTTTGAATTGTTTTGGGCAGTTTTAGATCGAATGACTTGATTGTGGAGCTGAAATCCAAGTCAGAGCAGTGAAATCATCTTATGCAAGTCAAATAACCAAACTATTTCTTTTCACGTCAATAAATCGGCCGTGAAAAGTCAGAAAATGCTGCAATTTCCATCAAAAGTTGCAGAATGTTACTTTAAGAAGAGTTGGGCTTGTAAATGCTGTTTTATTTAGGCCTCTTGTTTTAAATATGTTTATAAGCTGATAAAGTCTCCTAATGCAGTTTTTTATGTCAGTAGATTGGATTAAAGGGTCAGAAAATGGTGCAATTGCCAAGCAGTTTTAACAAAAGTTTCATTTGTTTTGTGAAAATTAATGACATCATGTCCACAGATTGATTATGGAGAATACATTACAGAAAATCATCAGTAAAACGTGAGAAAGTGGTTTATTTAGACCTCGATTTTCACGTGAAGTAAAACATTTCTCATTGGTTTTCATCTGCTTTATCTAAAATATGTTCATATGTTGTTGTTTTTTTTAATCAAAGTACAAAACAACAATAAAGTATTCATGACACAGTATATTTGTTGAAAAAATGTTGGAAAATATCACAATTGCGGTTAAAATTCACCCTCAAATTGCAAAAAGAAAAATAACTGAAATAAAATGTTTTTAAGTCTTAAATAATGTGGACCCTGTTTAAAATGTGTTCATCAATTGATCATGAAGCTAAAAAGGTGCAGAGGAACCGGGTTTTCAAGCAAGTTAATCTATAAAATAGGGTTAAAAAGTCACAAAATCATGAAATTGTTGCTGAAATTCATTGTAAATTTGAAGATAAAGTGCAGATGAGTGAAAATGGACTGAAGTTGGAAGAAAATGGAATATTTGGAAGCTGTGTTGGCGTCAAAGCTGTTTCGTCATCAACTGAAACGTATTTCTGCTTGTTTTATCTGGATATTTCCGTGAATCTCGAGTCCTTTGTGATAATTATTGGATCCGTTTCTGACCGAGCACCAAACTACAGATTAGAAACTGCAGCTCAGACTTTAAGAATCACCGACATGGGATTTTTAAAACTTAACTGTTATTTGTGCCAATTTTTAGATCCATTTGAGTGAAGAAGCTGTTTTTTTGGACACAAAAGAAATTTTTCTGTTTTTCATGAAGCGTTTTTGTTTTTGATCAGTGAGTTTATTTAGAAAATAGTTGCATTGATGAGGTTACATTTGTTTAAAAGATGTTTTTATTGAGCTGTGAATCGATTTTATGTAAAAATTATTTGCTTCCAACTTCTTAAATGTGAATATTCTGTCAATATTTTAGTTTTTAATGATTATGAACAAATATTCACTTGGTTAAATAATTACCAAATAAATGTTTTTGACTTGACGTTTTGAAAGTTCAAATGAGTCCATTAATCCTGGATTTTCTGCATTTTTGATTCGATATTTACCTTTTGCCTCCAATGACGTGATTCTTCTAGTTGTTTTTTTTTTTTTTTTAACAAATCAACATTTCTGCAGATAAAACCCTTTGTCCAGTGTATTTCTTTTTTTTTATTGAGGCTTAAATATTTGATCAGTTGAGACAAAACAAGACATTTTAGAAAACTACTGACATTTTATTGACGAAATGACTCAATTTATTGAGAAACATTGTAGAATAGATCTCTTCTTTTACATTTTACTGCACGACAATCATCTCACTGAAGATTTTTGTTCAAATAAAACGTGAAAAAAGTATCATCAGTGATATTTGAGTGCCCTCGGGACACATTGTTTTTTGTTTACAGCTTCTTTAATATGAGAAACCGTTGCTTTTGATTGTATTTATAAATCCGTTGCTTTAGAAATTAACATGACTCTTCATGGAAATTAGCATTTAATTGAAGGTGAACTTAATTGATTTTATTGAGTCAAAATTTGCTGATTTTAAGAATCCACGGGAAAAGTTGAAGAAATGACAGTTCCGTCTCGAATGCTGAAATATTTGCTTAATTTCTTGGCAAATGTGCCATTTTTCTAAGCACAAAACACTGAAACTCTTCTGTTTCCATCTTCTGTAATGGCAAAACAAGCTGATTCTCCTTTTGATTCATTAATGAGAAAATGATCACAATTAATACCCAAACTGAGGCTCGCACTCGCCTCACAGCCACAAAATCCTCGGTTGGAGTCCAGATTGGTAACATGCTAACTATGTCGTTTTCAGCATTTTCGCCATTTCCATGTAAACGCACATCGTTTTACAAAACATTGCCGTTTAAATGAGAAACTTTTTCTGAAATGAAATGTAAAAATTACACCTTTTCACTTTGTCATGTGACTGAAAACTGAGACACTGGCGGTGTGATGATCCGTCGATATAACAATCTGATTCCATCAATGCAAAGTGAAAATGTTCATATACATTGTTATGTTTCAGGTACACTTTTATTTTGAAATATGAATTGCATGAAAACAACCATAGGCATACTTGCCGTTACGAGCTGAAATACAAACCAGGCCGGGCGACTTAAGAGTAAACACATTATTAATGCTATGCTAACAAGCTAAAATACTCAGGAGACACAACAAGCCTGGTCGCGCAACTTTAGAGTAAACACGGCATTAATACTAACACCCTTTAAGTTATCAGCTCAACACTTTAATAAGAAATGTGGAATATTATAGTGCAGTTCTCATTTTATAAATTTTTTTAAAATGTCTTGTTGTTTAAAGGAGTCATCACCTGGAAATCACTTGTTTGCTTGTTAAAACATTTATATTGGCGTTGGACCTCAGTTGAAACTGAGAACCTGGAGTTTGAAAGCGGCGGAGATGTTTTGTTTGGGCTCATTGTTCCAACCAGAGTCGCCCACAAGGGGGCGTACCACAAAACGCATGTATGAGAATTCTAGGTGACTACTCCTTTTAACAAGGTGTGTTTCATTTGAATGTCTGGGAAGTAGAAAGAGCTCGGAAATAAGTGTCAGATGACATTTCAGTTGCTGATATGATGAATCGTCTCGTGTCGTATTGAGGCAGATTTTGCTGTATCAGCAAATATCATGTCCAAAGAATCGACATCAGACTGGTGAAACTGGTGATTAACATCCATATTAAATACAGATTGGTTTTTTTCGTGCATCTTGAATCAATAGATTTCCTTTGAATTTCAAACTTGTGGTTTGTTCATCAGTGTTGAGTTGAAAAAGATGTTTGAATCTCCGGTTAAAGAAGAGAAATGGATGGACGTTTGGGTTCGATGGATTTCGGCTCAATGTCGCTAAACCAACTGCGCGGCGGTCGAAGAGTCTTTAGCAAGGAAACTTTCCCCCGGTCGTCCCGAAGTGTCGGACTCGGTTTGTCGGGCTTTTATCAAAGGAAGTGTTGTTGAAGGTTCGCTCAGCCGCCGCCAGCTGTTACACAACCGGCGAAGGCGATCCGGCTGAAAAAAAATGCAACCCAGAAGGTTAGAAAGGGAAGGAGAGAGAGAAGAAGGAGAAGAAGAAGCGACGTGGCGACGCGTCGCTCAGGTGCAGCTTATTACCTGGTCCTCAGGCGGGTCTGGCAGGAATGCTGCTTCATTAAAGCTGAAGAGGACGTTTGATCTCCTCACCTGCAGCTTTTAGATGGAGTCTGATGACATTCCCTGCTGAGATTATTAAGAAAAAAAAAAAAAAAAGGAGAGCGAGAGAAGGGATTCCCCTGCTTTTCCCTCCACCAGAACAGTTTTCTGCTGCTTTCTGGCCACGCTGGTGAAAAACAGCAGAGTGACCCACTAACTGGGGGAAATATGTGGCTGTGACCTGCTGACGGGAGGAAAAACAGTTTTATGAGAGACGGCTGGAAGGAAAAGTTCAGCAGATGTGTGTTTGTGTCCGAGACGGAGGCAGGCTGGGCTAGCGGGTGGAGGCCACGCCGTTTAGCATGCTAATGCGTGATGTGCGAGCCGCTGAACATGCTAACGCCGGATATCTGTCGTATGAAACTCTGCGAGGCAGAAACAAAGTCAATCTGCTGAAGCGGAAACATTTCAACAGTAATGCCACACTAACCACCGAGCTGCGACGCAAACGGACAAAAGCTGCGACAGAACCGGACAAAATTCACGACGCAAACGGACCAAATCTATAGAATGTGTCGCCAAAGCTACGTAACAAACAGAGGAAAGCTACGTGGCAAAAGCTGCGATGCAAATAGACCAAAAATAGGACACAAACAGACCGAAGCTACGTAGCAAATGGACGAAAGCTGCAACGTAAATAGACAAATGCTGCGATACAAATAAAGCAAATGTACGTAACGAGGGGACAAAAGCTACATAACAAAAGCTGCGATGCAGAGACAGAACATGACGACACAAACGGACCAAATCTACATAACAAGGAGACAAAAGCTGCGACACAAACGGACCAAATCTACATAACAAGGAGACAAAAGCTGCGACACAAACGGACCAAATCCACATCACGGTTAGCCGAAGTTACGTAACAAATAGACAAAAGCTACGTAAGCAAAAGCTGCGACGCAAACAGTTACGTCTCCGTAACGAGTCGACAAAAGCTACATAACGAATGATCAAAAGCCGCGACGCAAACGTGCAAACGGTCAACACGGGTATATGCAATCGCGTGTTTTGAGGATTTGCTTGTTGACCCTGCTGAGACGTGGCGGGTAAAGAGGAAGTGAGGCTGCGCGGCGCCACATAGAGGAGGACCACAGGGTGTGTGTGTGTGTGTGTGTGTGTGTGTGTGTGTGTGTGTGTGTGTGTGTGTGTGTGTGTGTGTGTGTGTGTGTGTGTGTGTGTGTGTGTGTGTGTGTGTGTGTGTGTGTGTGTGTGTGTGTGTGTGTGTGTGTGTGTGTGTGTGTGTGTGTGTGTGTGTGTGTGTGTGAGCGAGCAGAGCCCTGGTCTGCTGCTGGCGGCGCCACGATCGCTACCAGAAGAAACACTTCCCGTAACGCACACGTGTGTCGGCCATGTTTGTTATTAGCTCCTGGTACTTTGTACCTTTTGATGAAAAGTACTGGTACTCCAAAATATGGACAATAAGACAGACGGGACTGCAAATAGAAATGACGTTTCAATGCGCTGTGCGTTCATGCGAGTTCGACATCATAAAATGTAAATATGAAAGAAGAGTGTGAATAATTTCCAAATAAACGCAGCATTTCACTCGGTAATCAGCGACACGTTGTTGCAGCGCGACGTCGCTTCCACCTCCCGACGAGCAGAAATCAAGGTTGAGTTGATCCGGGCTCCACGTTGTGAGTCTATCCCTCTAATAGCTGGCCTCCATTATTCTGCACAAATGTTTTAAGAAGGCTGAGGGGAGCAGCTTTATATAAACATACTCTGTATAATTTACAGATTTACAACCACATGTGTGACGGGAACTTGGCAGCGCTGGGGGGGAGGGGGGGGGGGGGGGGGGGGGGGGGGGGCAGCGAGGAGCGCAGACCTCCTCCACCGCTGCAGCGAACCGCCGCCAACATTTCAATCCTCGCCATCCCGCCACTCCGGCCCCCGCCGGGGGGGAGGGGGGAGGGGGGTGTTTGGGGAAAGGGGGGCGGGTCCCCGCCGAACAGAATAGAAAGACGTCTGTCTGACGGGCCAATCACACGCCAGGAGATGCAGAGATCTCGCTCGCACACCAACGCAGCAGAATAATATAAACTGGAAGTCAAAGATCAAATAAAACACAAATGAGGCGTCTTTTTTTTTTTTTTTCTTCTTCTGATGTCTTTCTAAAAGTCGTGAATTCACAAGAGGAAGCGGAACATTGCTGCGATGACAGAGAAGCTTTTTGGTCTTTTCCTTTTTTTTTAAACGGTCTTTATTCTGAGCCGCTTGGATTAAAAGTGTTTTTTAAGAACTTTATGCACATAAAACTATTTTCCATAATTGTTTTAATCTTTAAAAAGAAAATCTAAATATTGTATTTAAAGCACATTTACACCAAACATATAGATTTATTGTTTATTAGCATCAATCTAAGGCCTTGTTGACACGACAATATTTTAAAGTGAAAACACAAAATGGCTCCAGAGGTGGAACTTTTTGACATTTTTCAACTCGGTTGAAACAGTCGAAATGCAACTTTTTGAAAATGTTCCGTCTCCATGAAACTGGGAACATGCAATGTTTGACAAATGCAACTTTTCAAAAATGCTTCAACTGTTTATAAACAGGGGGCTGCAACCTTTTGAAAATGTTCTGACTCCATCTCCTCGGAAATGGGAGAAAGCAGTTAAAAAAAAAAAAAAAAAACCCCTACACTGTATAAATGTGGGGGTCAAACCCAACTTATTGAAAACATTCCAACTTCTTGGAAACAGGAGAAACCCTATCTTTTTGAAAATGCTCCTTTCATTCGGGGGAAAGCGCAACTTTTCTGAAACACTGCTAATGTGTACCCCACGGCCGTAAAACGTTCTTCTGCACATGCTCAGTAGAACAGGACAATAACAACGTTTCCTCCAGAGTGTCATGACTTCCAGTTCATGTTCTCCTGGGACCTGGTACTTTTATTTTGACAGTCACCGTAATAACAATCCAACTTCATCGTCCATCCACTAGAATTATCATGTTCTCCCATTGTTAATGTTTATATCGTATTGTTCTCTCGCATGTCTGTGTGGATTCAAAACACCCAACGGTGCCAACTTGTGGCCTGGAATATTGATGTTTCTGGCGTTTCGCTTTCAAATAGACGTTGCATAATTTTCTTTTAACAAAAATGATAAGTTATGAGGGGCTTTATGCTTTGTTTCAGTTAAATAGTGTCTCAAATGGTCAGAAATTGTATAATAAAGTATAAAAATGTAAAAACAAGAAATACACAGTGTACATCATATAAACTTCTGCTAAAAAGTGTAAAAGTTCATACAAACGTGCAGAAAACAGAACAGAACCATGTACAATATGCAATATAACAACTTGAGTGATCAAACCAGGAGAGAAGGCGAATGTTACTTGTCCTGAGAGAAAGGAGTGACCTAATTATGGCAAACAAGTAAAACCAAAGCAATTTAATCCCAACATGTTCCAGATGGAGTAGAAATGACTCACAGCAGCCGTCTTGTTCTTTCACATCTAAATTGAGCTGAAAGTGATGATTTTGTTCATTCCTTGGGAGGTTGAAGTCACAACATGAAGCACATGTTTCTGCCCAAACTGTTATTTGTTTGTCTGAGTGGCGAAGTCCTTGGTGGTGTTGATGAAATGTGAAATGTGCTCATGCAGCGTGATGAAGGCAGGAAGTGCAGATCAAAATGTTTGGTACCAGACGTATGACACCGGATATGAAGGGACAGCCATTCTATAATCTAACAACAGCAGATTATAATCTACCATGTGAACATACAAGTTTATAAATGTTAACACACATCATGTTTCACGAGTTACACAGGTCAGTTAGTGGGATGAAGATGCTCTATAATCTGGATGTTAGAGGAGGAAGATGCTCCATAATCTGGATGTTAGAGGAGGAAGATGCTCTATAAACTGGATGGTAGAGGAGCAAGATGCTCTATTATCTGGATGTTAGTAGAGGAAGGTGCTCTATAATCTGGACATTAGTAGAGGAAGATGCTCTATAATCTGGATGTTAGAGGAGGAAGATGCTCTGTAATCTGGATGTTAGTGGAGGGAGATGCTCTATAATCTGATGTTAGAGGAGGAAGATGCTCTTTAATCTGGATGTTAGAGGCGGAAGATGCTCCATAATCTGGATGTTAGAGGAGGAAGATGCGCCATAATCTGGATGTTAGAGGGGGAAGATGCTCTTTTATCTGGATGTTAGAGGAGGAAGATGCTCTATAATCTGGATGTTAGAGGAGGAAGATGCTCCATAATCTGGATGTTAGAGGAGGAAGATGCTCTTTAATCTGGATGTTAGAGGAGGAAGATGCTCTATAATCTGGATGTTAGAGGAGGAAGATGCTCTATAATCTGGATGTTAGAGGAGGAAGATGCTCTATAATCTGGGTGTTAGAGGAGGAAGATGCTCTATAATCATCTGGGTGCTAGTGGAAGATGCTGCTCTATAATCTGAGTGTTAGTGGAGGAAGACCCTCTATAATCTGGATGTTAGAGGAGGAAGATGCTCTTTAATCTGGGTCTTAGTGGAGGAATATGCTCTATAATCTGGACGTTAGTGGGATTAAGATGCTCTATAATCTAGACGTTAGTGCTTCTTGAAAGACACAATTTTTTGAATGAGAAAAACTTTGTGAATCAGCTCATATAAACAGAACCACGCTGTCGCTCGCTGGTCAGCTCTTAGAAAGGGAAGCTCACTGCTATTGATAATCCGCTGGATTATTGAAACGCATTCTTGACACTGAAGGAAAAATATTTTTGAGCGTGAGCAGAGCAGATGAGTTTGAACCTTGCTGTCCTGTTAATGACACTTATTTGTTCTTGTTCTCAGTTCTGGTGAGCTGAACTGGAGCTCGTCTTCATGAATATCTGAACATCCTGGAGAACAGAGCTCCAGTCTGTCGACTCCGCCGGAGCTTCCAGCTCCGCAAATTCATTCAGCCTCTGACATTATAGAAAACTCGCTTCTTTGTCAAGTCGTGCGTCTCGTCCTCCCTCCTCCTACTCCTCCTCCTCCCTCCTCCCTCCTCCTCCTCCTTATCCCCAATCCCCAGTATGGAAATGGGAGTAAGTGCGAAGCGGCGTGGCGCGAGGTCATCGGACACGATAAAGCCTGCGATTCATGCTCGGCCCCCAGGCAGACATTTTGTGGCCCCAGAAGTCCTGCGTTGCACCAATGAACGGTTTCACAACACAACAACAGAGATCCACCTTTAAAAGACCCTCAACGTTATAAAAAATTCAGAAAATAGTTTTGGAAGCCTGCAGATGATGGTTGAAATTAAGTAAATATTTTCGTATTTTCATGTGAAATTTTACAAATTTTTGCTGTCGAACCTTTGGCTCATTGTGAACACAAGGGCGTGTCCTCATTCGGCAGCCAATAGAGATGCAGAATTTTGAAGCCCCGCCCCCATCAGGTTGACCAGCCTCTCCTCTGCACAAGCTGTTTAATTTGTTTTGTGTGTTTTAATTAAAATATTTACATGAGGAGGAAAGTGTGTTTACAGCTGGGATTAGCATTAGCATGCTGGGATAGCGGTTGGCCGTTGATTTGTTTTCTTGACGCTTCTCTTCTTCATTAGTTCAGCTACTTTCTTTCAAGAACCACAGACATCTCGATCATAGAGCAGCTCTGCAGCAGAGAACAAAACGCCATAAACATTAACAATAGCAGAACACAGACATTTGTAGACTGTCGACTACAAAACTACCAAGTCCCAGGAGAATATGGACTCAGACACTCTGGAGACACTGTTGTTGTTGATCTATTTGCACATGTGCAGAACTATTTACCACAGCCAGGCTGTGATTTCTCTTAGTTTAAATAGTTGTCTGTTGTGTGCGTGTTTTGCAGACGCACACGACACAAGTGGGACCATTTTTGTGTTGTTGTGGTAAAAGCCATACTTTGTGTTTTCGGCTGTTCGGTGTTGTTGCTCATCACTTAACAAGCCTGTTGGACGAGGGCTTGTTGGGTAACGGGCGTCTGTCATCTCTGCACATCTTAATCCAGTTTAAAATGGACTCTAATGAGCTCGGAGAGAAAACTTTCATGAGTCTTGTGGATAAATTTGCTTGTTTGGAGCAGGAAGACTTTCCACACGACTTCCATTCTCATTAGAGTCTGTTAGCTTGTAACGGGATTACTGTCACCTGATGGAGCAGTTTGATGAGCTCCCGAGGGATGGCGCACACACACACACACACACACACACACACACACACACACACACACACACACACACACACACACACACACACACACACACACACACACACACACACACAAACGCGCGCTCTGATCTCTGGTCACTCGATTTTCTTTTGGGTTTTTTTCAGGAATCATTAGGCGACAAAAAACTAAACCTCAAGTTGTTGTTTTTTTTTTTTTTCAATATGTCTGGAGTTTTGATGCAGACAAGCAGATCGGTGTAAAAACCTGTTTCTGTGTCTTTGATCGATTTCTACATGCGACTGTGGTTTTTAAACAGTCGTCTAACATTTAATCCAAAACTATATCAAACCGTCTCCAACCAAAAAAAGAACTAATTTAAATGATACTCCCGACACTTCTATTAAATGGGTCATATTATGCAAAATTAATTTCCTAATGGTTTTCCAACTGTCCCCATACCTGGACCGACGTCCCAGAAGTGAAGAAAGTGTGTCCTCTCTCTCCCGGGCTTGTTCCAGGTTTTTAAAAATGTGTTACTCCAACCAGCCAATCAGAAATCAAACCCTATATAGTGTCATTGGGGGTTTAGCCAATCACAATCAAGGTAGGCTCCTCCCCATTGACTCCTCCCACAATCAGGCAGCTCTGCTCTGGCACATGGCACCACGAGAGGAAGAACTTCCTCCTCTTCCCATAGATGGGCGTATTGTGGGTGGAGCCAGTCCAGCTCACACAGACACAGCAGATTCTGAATGGAGCTCCTATGATCCAATATTCTAATGGGGGGAAATCAAGGAAAAAGTTGAATTGGGGCAATAAACTCTGAAAACAAAGTTTTTGGATGAATGAGACCATGTGAAATTGTTGAAAAGCTGCATGATATGACCCCTTTAATGGATCTTTGAAACCAACTTTAAACCCCGTCCAAAACCAATGTGAGTGACGTCATCGTGGGATCAGCTTCTGGTTCGTGTCAGGGGAGTTTTTTTCTCATATGGAAACGAGAAGCTTTTCTTTAACCGCAACACTTTTGTAAAGACCAGGATAGTGCGTTAGGAACCGAGCTCGCTGTGTGCCGCCACACCATCCGTCTCACTGTGAATGAGTGCGTCAGTTATTCTTTAATCAGGTGTAGCATTGCTGGCGTGTGAGCCCAAAAACTCTTTAGCATGTAGCATGTAGCACGACTCAGAGTTATGTGCGGCACCTGAACGCGTCATCTTGGGGTCTCTGCTCCTGGAGTTCAAACCAAACCAAGGTAGCGGCTCAGTCAGAAATGTCTCTGTGTAATACTAAACTACTAAAACAGTCCAGCGAAAAGTGTTTCTGAAAACATGTGAGGCGAGAAATTACTTGTGCAGTTGCTGAATCTGTCTTGGTTTTGGTTCAAATACAGCAAATGTAAGTGTTCAACGGAGGTCTCACAATGCGTTGGACCTACGCTTTCTGGGTCTTATTTGCACAAAGTTGGCTGGATTCAACTTTATGCAAATTGGCTTCATAGACAATGAATGGGAAGCAGGAAATTGCCGGATCCTGTGTACACGTGATTTTAACTCGCTGAGGCTTCCGTCGACCTCGGATTATATCGGTATCGGCATCGCTAATCAGCAATATTGAGTTTTGAAAATATCAAAGAACAGGAAATCGGCACATATCCAATGCTTTCCCACTAAAAACCTTTAAAAAGACGCCTGCCAAGGTATGTGACGGAGGCTTACAGTAGGTCACGTTCAAAACGTTGTGGAATCAATGGCACCTGAATCTTGGACTACATGTCCATTACATCACCTGTCGGTTCCACATTACTGTGGAATGCATTTTATCAGAAAGCTGTTCCTGAGCAGAATAAAACTGTTCAATTGGCTGTTTTTTTTTCTTCAGGGAGTCCTGTACAGGAGGAGGACGAGGAGGGGGAGGAAGGTGGAGGCTCCATCGAGTCGTCCTGGTGGTTCTCATGTGGACGACGCTGCACAGACAAGGTGAGAGCGACGCCCTTGTCTTCGCTGTCATCCGATTGCGGAATAAAAGCAGAGTTGCTCTCACAGCTTGTTGAAATGGTAAAAACAAGCTGGCTGATATAAATAATTTTAAATTTTAATCCTCATGAATCGTTATTGAGAACCATCATCATGCAGAGATTTTGTGTTTGGTCCAAAACGCTTTGGAGCCTGATGGTGAGGATCCACATTCACCGTTTTTGACAACCTGAAGGCAACTTTTAAACCCAATTCGTTCCGATTAGGCTTGTGCTGATTTATTGTGTAGTAGTCATCGATCGATATCCTCGTGAGCCACTGAAGTAATGCAGCGTCGTCTTAGTGTACATTTTACTATCGCATCGCAGAGCTGCGCGTTTCACAAATTGTTTTTTTTTTTTACTCTGTTTACACAGTGTTTTCAAAAAGTTGCTTTTTCCCCCTGCTGTTGTGGAGACGGAGTCGAAAACTTCTACCTTGGGAGCCATTTTGAATAAGTTCCCCCTTTTCAGGGGCTCTTCGCACCGTTGTCATGGAGACGTACGCAACCGCAGTTTTCACAGCCCCGCCCCCTAGCTTACGACAACACTGGCAACCAACAGGTCTTCCACCTCGTCTTTGGTGTGTTTCTATGGTAACGTGGCAGCACTCTCCATAGAAATGTTCAGGGTTTTCTGAGGTTTAATATTGACAGGGTCTAATTCATTCCTTAAATTGCGGAGGAAATTGAAAAACGTGGCAGTGATATTTAAACTAGAACAACAAGCTTCCTGCAGTTTTCTCGATTTGCAAATATCCACATAAATCATCCAGACGTGAGCCGAGGAAGGCACAGTTTGTGTGGACGCCTATCGGCCGGTGATCAGCTGTGGGAGCAACTCAAAGACAAATACATTTTGTGAGCTCTTGAGGCAGTATAATCGTGAGACAACTGTAATCGAATGTCACAGTTTGGGAGTGTGAAGTTCAGCGAAGCCTCATTAACTGCCGGCGCTAATTGAAAACGATTCAGACTATTTAAAGTGGCACCGAGGCTCATTATGAGCCCCATGATAATTATCATCATTATATTAAAACTGCCTTTAATGTCACAAAAAAAATAAAAAATCCTTAATTAAACGCCGTTTTCACACGTTTATGTGAAGATTGCCACTTCCTGTAAAGTTTAAGGGAGCGTTACTTTTAATTTAATTGCGCTGTGTTTAATGACACACACAGCGGATGATACGCGATGTTTTGAAGGGACTTTTTGAATGTTTTCATGTTTTTCCGCGCTGCTTGGTGGCAAAACGCTGTGAAGACAAATCAGTTGCATTATTATTTTTTTCCTCTCCCCTCCTCGAATGACCGATCCGTGTCGTGCACGTTTCTGCTCCGAGATGCCACTTTTTTTTTTTCTTGTTCTTTTTTTTGATTTCACGTGACAGCAGCCGTTTTGTATGATTTACATCTTTCATCTGTGTGTCGTCCCATGTTTCCACGCTCCGTGCGCTCGTTTCCTCCTCATCCCGCTTCGTTGTCCCTCGCTCATACTTTCCGCCTCCCTCTCTTTTTCTTCGTGCATCCATTAACCAAAAGAAAAAGAAAACATTTTCCATCCTCTTTAATCACCCCTTTACTTTATTATTTATTTTATTTTTTTTATTTTGCCTTTGGAAAGCGCTCACAGTGTTGAGAAATGCTTAGATTTCACTGGTACGTCGTTTCCAGAAAACTGTCGGGAGGTTCTTCCTCTCGTGTCCTCGTGCTGCAGTCTTCTCATTTGTGTTTGCTCGCATCTCGCTTCAAAGTAAAATCCCTCCGTGTTTGGTCTGCGTCTGATTGCAAGACGAGATGTTTTGAATCTATTATGAAATGATGGTCACACTTGAACCTTCGCTGCCCGTATTGTCCATTTGGTGGCAGTGTTGAGTCACGGTTCTTTTTTTTTTTTCTTCCCTGGTTGGTAGTTCCAGATTCGACTCATTACACCATCTTGTGGTGAAAACTCGTATTGCACACTTTAAGTTGAGTTACATTAGGCTGAAATCCTGCTCACGTTCGGTTTGGTGTATGATCCAGCAGGAAATGCAATAGTCTGCGCTGCACGATATCGGGTGAACATTTGATATGCAATAAAGTTGTTGAGTATTGCCATAACAATATCTTTTGCGATAAATAAGCACTTATGAAGGTGATTTTCTTTTTCAAATAACTGTGCTCTTTATCTTGTCCTCACTTCACACCAGCTGTATTTATTCATTTCTTTCCCATCGCAATTGTGTCTTTAGTTTCCAGCAGCAGCATTTGAGAAGCAACTTGACTTTGTTTTGGGTTTTTTTCCTTCGACGTTTGCGCTTCTAACTTTTGTCTCTTCTGACCTTTAGCTATGCAATCGAATGAATTGGAATCCAGTTGATTGCACTTTTCTGTCATATTTAATATCCTTTTCATTTTGAATTTGCAGAGCACGAGTGCACAGTGTGTTTAAACGATTCATCACAGCCCAGTACTCTTGCAATATGCATTTACAATAATGGTGTGCAGTTCTACCAAAATTCAAGTTGAAATAAAGTTTTCTTAGCAGAGTTTGACAGCAGCCAGCTCTCATCTTTCTTTGTTCTGCATAAAAAACACATGTACATGCGAACGTCTCGTCATGTCATCCCTGCTCCTCCTGGTTAATACGTTTTTGCGTCACCCGACAGTTGGTGAACGGGGTTAAATTAAAAGGGGTGACGAGAAGAAGCGACTGTATCGTTTTGGCCACATCATGTCTAATAGTTTCCCTTTAATATCAGAGCAGTGAGCGGAGACAGAGGCCTGGATGTGGTGGGGATCTGGAGTCGGGAGGCAGAGCGAGGCCCCTGGCTCGCCAGACTTTCCACATTTATGCCAATCACGCTCATTAAATTGAAAAAGTGAACCTCTAACAGAAAGTGAGGGAGCAAAAGAGAGAGAGACGGATGGAGGAGGAGGCAGAGAGAGAGAGGGGGGGGGGTGAGGAGGTGAGGAGGAGAAGGAGGGCGTTTAATGTATTTTCCATACCCCTACCAGCAGCCTCGGGCCAAACCCGACGCTTCACACACACTGTAAAGTTCCCAGCAGAACTAAACCGCAACACACACACACACACACACACACACACACACACACACACACACACACACACACACACACACACACACACAGACAGGTTAGCGGTGGACGTTCCAACCAGCAGATAAACTGCAGGTTGGAGCCCCCGAGAAGCTGGAAGCTGTAAATATTTCATTGTGATGAAGGACATGAGAGAGACGAGCTCCAACTGAAGCCTCCGGCCTCGTTTCCATCTCACGGTGACGTGCCGACACGCAGCCACGGGGAAAAAATGTGCACAAAACATGCGTCCCGCAGCGCAGCCGAGAGTCGCATTAGAATGTGGTTCTCACACGGTGCAGCAGCGGTTTGCACTCTAGACTGGCGACAGGAGGATCGCCGGTTCGAGTCCAGGCTTGTGGAGTGAGCACGTTGTCATCAGTAACGTGGAGGTTTTGGCTCACAGACATTCACATAAGGTTAAAACCTCATGATAATAATAAAATAGAATATTTCACTTGCATTTTAGATTGAGAAAACTCAAAATGCCACAAGATTATGTTGATGAATAATCATAAATACAGCAAAAGATTATGAGTAATCAAGATAAAAAGAACCAAAAATAAATATTTGGGCTTTTTTATTTTTATTTTTTTAAACTGACGCTGGATTTTACTGTGGAAAAGGCCAGTGGGCTAAATATAATATTAATGCCCCTGTGTACCCCCGTCTAATGACAAATACCTGCAAACAGAGATGCTTTATTGAGTGTTCTTGGTCTTATTATTGGAGGCAAAAACGCCTTGGAGAAAGTTGTCTGACGTTTCTGGATGAATTTAACAGCCTGGAGTTGTTTCAATCTGGTTTTGAAACTCTGCACAGCACGGAGTCTGCTCCACTCAGTCTTCAATGACATCGTCCTGGTGAACGACTGTGGTGATTCTGTGATTCTTGTCTTGTTGGACCTGAATGCCGCTGTTTGTGCTGGATCACAGTATTTTATCATCATAGTGAGAATTGTTTTTTTCAGGTCCACAGAACTTTGTGCAGAAGCTTTGCAGGGGATACATCCTGCTCTAAATCTCTCACATATGGGGTTCCACAAGGCTCTTTCTTAGAGCCCCCTACTTTTTCTATTAATTTATTACTCCTTTTGGCTTTGGGTCAGATTTTTTGGAAGGTATGGTGTTTCTTTCCATTGTTATGTTGATGAGATAAGTAAAAAAGCATGTGAGAGCTTCGTGTTGACTTGGCCTCCTAGGCACATTATGTAAAGCCAACATTTAACAAGTTGTCTTTTTTAAAAGGACAGTGATTTTAAATGAGGTCACCAAATCAGTGCTTTGATAGTCCAGCTTGTGTTTTGCTTTCGTCTTTCCAGTCAAAAAGTGAAATATGAACCAGCGAAAGGCATAATGAACTCAATAGAATTAGCTTCTTTTTTTTTTTTCAGTCTCAGCAGCTGGCAGAGGTGAAGCCCTTTCTTGCACATCAGCACTTTGAGACAGTGATCCCTGTCCTCCTCGCGTCTCGGCCGGGCGACTGTAATGGACTTCATGTTGGGACTCGGCCAACCTTCCCCCGCGCGTTTCCAGTCGGTTCAGACTTTTAACTGGAGCGTGTAAGAAGGACCACAGAACGAACCCTCCAGTCTCCTTCCACTGACTGCCCGGGCATTTTACACTTCCTTTTAAGGTTTTTAACGTCTTGTTTTTAAGTCTTTAAATGATCTCTGTGAGCTGCTTCATTTCTTCACTGGGGTCTAAGAGCTTCTTCTACTGAGCCTTGTAAACTAGGAGATGACTTACCTTTGCACATGACACAGACTTCTTCACTGCTTTTTAAATATTGCAACCAAAGCCTGTTTCTATTACTCGCTGGCTTCTGAATCCAACATGTGACTCCATTTAAGTTTCCCAGTTTTTAATGTCTTTCTTTGCGTGTGTGTTTTTATGATTATATTTACAGCACTTGTTGTTTTTAAAGGACTTGACAAATACAGTTGGCTTGAGTATTTTCTTAAACAATTGATGCGACCTGGCAAACGCATTGTATGAAACAAAAGTCATTTGGTTTGAATGTAACTTCATGAAATCATAAAGCACAGATTCCGCTGCGATGGATGCAAACTGACGAAACGTCACAGTGAGTTAGGATAAAAAATGGAAACGTCAACAGGTTTGAGGAATAAAAGGCGTTCTTTGTTGTTTTTGGGGCAATATTTGGAAGAAATGGTACAAAAGGGCTTTAACAACTCCAGTTAAGCTGCATAGTTTAGAGGCTGAATGTGAAAAAGGGAAGGTGGACTTACGGAAAA
The DNA here is from genome assembly GCF_963422515.1 of Blennius ocellaris. Classification (NCBI taxonomy): domain Eukaryota; kingdom Metazoa; phylum Chordata; class Actinopteri; order Blenniiformes; family Blenniidae; genus Blennius; species Blennius ocellaris. The sequence continues at coordinate 17,760,687 of NC_137667.1, read as the reverse complement.
ATACAAAAGACGGTGTTTCAGCGTTTTTACAGTGATGAAGTTTGAAGGTGGAGAGAGGGACTCCATGAGTTTGTTGTCAGCAGCTCTGGATTAAAATCGGGTCACATTTCAATGTTTTTAAACGAGAGACACAGAGATCTCAGTGCCGACAAGAAGAGAAAGGACCAAAATGCATACATACATATTTCATGACCTTGCGTGGGCGGCGGCGGCGGCGATGAGGATCCAGATTTCATCACAGCTTTCATATCCTAAACCCTCATCTTTGGCAACTATTGTAATGAGCTTCAAGTCCTTGTGAAATGAACCACAAATCCTTGGGTCTCGTAACGACGAATAAATCTCCTAGAGATCAGGCAGGATGGAAACGAGCGTTAGAGCCGATGTGTCACGGAAGGTTTACAAGACGTTTACAAGAACTTTTGTGTCGTCTGTTGTTGTGTTTGAAGTTTGTTTAAACCTGCTCAGTGTTCAGCTGCTGTTATGACAGAGAAAGGATTTTCCTTTAAGTGGCTCATGACAACATTTGCACCATATAAATATGTAAATAGTTTTTATTTTTTTAACCCATTCTTGGAGTTATTCCTGACAATTTCAAAATCAGACGGCAAACTTTTGTTGTGTTTTGGCATCGACTTTTCTGAAACGGTGCGTTTTCACTTGAAACGCGTAAACGACTCCGAACAGCATTCAATGTTAGCTTTTAATAGATGTCATGAAATCGTGGCATGTGGCTGTAGTTAGACTGCGAGGAGTCGATCTATAGCGCCGTGAGAGGTGTTTATGGATAAACAGGTAAACGACGTGGAGCCTGAGTGCCAGAGTTGTTTTCACTGGACATGTTGTGTAAATTGGGCCTGAATCGCTTCTGTTGAATCGCCTCTGCTGTTCTTCTTCTCAGAGCTTCATCTTTGTCAACGATCATCGGCCTTCTCGCAGGTTTTCCTTTTGTGTGTGTGTTGTTGTGGTGCTTTTTGACAAATACTGTTGCATGTCTGGCACACAGGAGGATGGCGTGAGAATCCAATCCAGCACAAAAAAAACTACAATGCAGATCAACCAGTGTGACTGATCATGAATGTAAAGCCAGGTTGTTAAAAATACAAAAAATAGACCTTTTGTTCATCAAAAAGGTGGTTTTACATTATACAGTGTCTAAAAAAAACCATCTTTATTGCTCAAATTGATGAAATAGTTTGGGAACGTAATGCCGCTTAGTGCAGATTATGAGCTTTAAGCAGTTAAGAAATGTGTGGTTACAGATGGTTGAACAGAAATAATGCTCAGACAATTCTAAATATTGCATGAATTCCACTTTTGTTGCCGTCTCACCTTTTGCACTCATTAGTTTGCATCATAGTCGGTTTCTGTAATTTGCTACTGGATGGGATAACAGGAGAAAAAAAACAAAACTTGTTGGATTGTGATAAAATCGAGTAGATGAACAGATAATACACAAAGGAAGAGTTGATTTAAGTTTGGGCCAAATCATAATCTTGATTCTGGATCCAGATGAAAGATCTGCCTTTTAAAATAATCTGGAGGTATTTTTTTTTTACTTGAAGCACTGAGTTCACTCACTGCTTGTCCGGTGTTCACTTGCAACACACGGAAATATAAAAAGCTCTCAGTCCGAGCTGAAGTGAAAAGTTGGCAGTCGCTGCGTTTAAACCAGCAGAAACGACCACATCAGTGGACGGTAATTAGTCCCGCTCGCCGATTAGCTGCTGCAGCGGAGCGAGCACGCTCGGGGTGAGACGTTTCCTCGCTCTGACGTAACACGATTTATTTTTTGGGGGGGGAGGGCATGGCTCCAAAAGCATACTTTTATCTGCATATTCAGCCTGTAAAACTCATAAAATCACGCAGTAAGTTTCCAAATAGACATTCCTGGGAAGTGTTGGGTATAAATTTAACCTGCCCTACTGAGAACATTCACACGTGTGTGACAGCCGCTGCTTTGAGCTTCTCTTTCCGAAGCGGCTCGGCTGAAACTTCAGGTATGAAAATGAGCACATGATGTCACTTTGGGCTTTGCTCTGCCTTCAGTCTCTGCTCACGTACAAAACAGGGTATCACTGTCCTCTCTCACTCCTTTTTTTATCTCCCTTCTTTGGTCGGCTCTTGCCTTTCACCCCCCCCCCCCCCCCCCCCCCCCCCCACCTCCCACCTCTCGGATGCCACCGTCGATTATCTCCTAGTGAAAGACACGGGGACGAGAGGGAGGAGCAGAAACACCTGCGAGCGTGAGTCAGCTGGATGCAGAGAAAGAGGGTCTATTCCAGCTCCAGCTGAGCCCGGCTGATGTCCGTGTTGCGTTCAGGCGCTCCGCCGCTTGTTTGCGTGTAACCAGACCTCGAAAGATGTCGCAGGGCCGAGTAAACTCATTCGGCATGGTGTTGTCCTTTTAGAACTTGAACTCTGGGGGCGTTTGTAGAAGGAAATCACAGGTTTATTACATCTAAAATGATCACATCAATGAAAACATATACTTTTTATTTGCTTATTCATTGTAATTCAGCAAAATACGATTGTGATTTCCAGACAAGGCCGGGAAAGAAAATTCTATACAGTATTCAGTTATATATATATACACATATCTACAGTTATAATCTATTATACATTTATACATAGTCTATTTTCTAGTGTGCCACAGTCCTTATAATCTTTTTAAGTAACTTTGTAATGCAGAGCTGCTGTGGTGACCAAATTTCCCCATGTGGGATCAGTAAAGTCTTATATAATCCAATCTGATGTTATTGCGCAAATCAACTTATGTCTCGGTCCTTGATGGTTGTGCTAATTTTTCATGAATATCGGTCGCCCACTCCTGGTTAACGGCGTAAAAATGCATGTAAATCAGAAGCGACAAATTATTTTTAGTGTCACTGTCCTCTGATGGGTTTTCATTTTTAATCATGTTTGCATCAGGTGGTGCTACAATTATGAGGAAGAGGTGCGAAACACAGCAGGGTTTCTATTATTATATGAAAAGTTTAAAGCAGAAGTGTCACATATCAACATTGTTAGTTTGTAGGAAACAGGATGAAATGAGGAAGTTACCAAATATTAAAGGTTAAATTCCTGTGAATGTGACCATATATCACAACCGTCGCGCAATGTGTTTGTATGTTTTGCTGACTGTGCGTACTGGCATATTGAGACCAAGTAAAAAAAAAAAAAAACCCAACACATTAGTTTCTCTGTATTTGCGTATGCATTAAGATTTCTATCAATACTGCGAGTCACAACCGCAAACTTTCTGCTGGTTTTTTTGGCACGAGATTGATTTTCAGACTTTTCTTGCTTTAAGTGCGACAGGCTGGCTGATGCTTTCCAGTCTTTAATCCTGGGATAACAGACATTCTGCCAGGAGGTGAGGAAGTCATTTCATCATAATACTTTTAGAGCTCTGTTAAACCCAATTAATCATGGACAGCTATTGTGTGAACGTCTGCAGAAAAGAGGAAGCTTTTAGGAAAAAGGAGCAGTTCCAACAGGAACCAGGGTTGGTGGTGGGGGGGGGGGGGGTAAATTGTACTTCTGACAGTTCAGCATTGCATGAATGTGAATTGTCTAACAGCTTTTCTTACGCGTTTGTTTGGAGCAGCATGAATGAAAGCATGACTCTATGTATTTTCTAAAACCGCTGAGGTGTAACCCATCCATGCTAACATTGTGTGGAAGGCAAAGTCATGAGAACAATCACAAAGGCTGCACACACACACACACACACACACACACACACACACACACACACACACACACACACACACACACACACACACACACACTGCAGTCACATTCCACCCAATTCTAACTTTCTGCTCACAAGTGACCAATATCCGGTCTGTTTTGTGACAGTGTGAACGTTGCAATTCTGATTTTTGCACACCAGAGCGAGGCCTCGATCACACCTGGTACGAAATTGGACATGTGATAACTTTCAGCGTGACTGCTACCTGAATGGTCAAGTCATCATTAATCTTTTGTGTCAGTGAATCAACGGCGGGACATCACGCCTTCTTCTATGCATGCAAGTCATTTTGGGGTTGGATAACATTCATTTGAAAACAGCAAGAAATCAGAATTGAGCATCAAGACTTCCACTCCAGAATCATCAACTGACCTCGAGGTCGATGGGTCGGGGAGGAAATCGCCCTCGTGCAGAGAACATGGAAACTCCACGTTGAAAAACTCCTGGCAGAAAAAAAGAACGTGGGTCCTCTTACCGAAAAATGACTATTGGCCGTACTTACCACGATCCAACAGCTTCACTCCAAGCTGACGTCTTGCGTAGATCTCCAGTTCATGCACTTGATTTATGTCCATGGGAAACAATTTCTGTACGCAGCCCCTCTTATAACAGAAATGAAGTCCGAATGAGAAAAAAACTAAAACTTTCAATTTGACAGTTTAGAAACTTCCCTAATGTCGATGGTTGGCGCTATCGCTTCAGCCAAAGTTAAAAAACAAAAACAAAAAACAAACTGCTTTGCTTGTCAGAAATACTAAGGATTACATATCTGTGACGACGCACAAGCTTTGTTGTGCGTTTCAGCAAATGTCGCGCCGTTTTCAGGTCAGCAGGCTAAATATCAACCGGTCGAAATCCTCCGTTCCACGTACCGAGGAAAAGGGAAAGGTCACCTGGAGCTTTGAGTTTTTCCCATGACGGCGTCTGAAGGCCACTACACATGATTTCCATCCGTCCAAGACCAAACATGACAATCTTGGCAATATCGTCTCTCTTTTCTCTGAGCTTATTTCACTGTGACCTACATCAACCAGCGAACCAATAGGAACGCTGTAAATGACTGATCAGCTCTGGTACTAAACCCAAATACATTTTTTGGTGATTTCTCTCCAAACACGTAACTGCAAGAAGGACGACGCCTCCATTCATGTTTCGCTGGTTTCTTTTTCCTGAGACGTTTTCATTCTTGCCCAATCATGTCGCGGCCTAAACTTTATTGGATTCATGTCGTCATAATTGCACAGTGTGCGATTTAAATTTTTAAAAGCCTTGATCGAGTGAGACAATCACCTGCAGGAAACTCACAGTCACCAATAGGCCGAGGTTGGTAGTTTGATCCCCATCTCACCCTGTCTGTATTTCGAAGTGTTCTTGGGCAAGGCACTAGACCCTGGGTTGCTACTAATTGAAGTCATCCTTGGTGTGTGACGGGTGAATGAGACGGATGGCCTAAACACCTTTAAAAGTGTTGGACTGTGTCTAAGTGGTGTAAAAGTTGAGTATGGAGGATGTTTGTTCCTTGATGGGAACATTGGTGACACCTTTTTTTGACGCCGTCAGCGTCGTTCACATCGGGGTCACGGTCATTTCTGTCAAGTCAGTCTCTGCTTAATATTTATTGTGTCTTTCTTTTCTCCTTTCCACAGATTTTCATGCAGTTAGATTGTGAGGTTAGGTTCATTCTTTTCTCCTCCAAGCATCGTGAGGAGTTTATCGAGCTTCTGTTGTGTCGTCCGATCCTGGATTACAATATAAGATTGTAATCCGAATTACAAGAAACCCCTGTTTAAAAAAGGTATCTCACGAAGCTTTGTCTCAATCAAAAAGTTGCTCGGTTAAATTGTGAGAAAAGTTTATTTTATTTCATCTTGGCAGAGTTCCTTTCAGTAATTTTCTCTAACTCCTTGACATTAAAGATGACCATCGACGCTTTATTATTTCACAGAAAGCAGGGGATGGTTGATTAGGATGCAGAGTACACAGTCTGTGGATTAATCTGTGTGTGTGCAGCTGGTGGAAGGACAGTAGCGGGGAAAGATCGGGAAAGAAAGCACGGGTGATAAGAACAAAATGCCGAAGGAGAAAGAGGAATGAAAGAGGGAGGAGGGAGGAATGCAAAGTGCAAGAATGTGAGAGAAACGCTAGAAAGGACAGAGAGGTGAAAAGAGAGAAGGGCAGGTTGACGGAAGGCCTCTAATCTAAAGGATTAGTGTCTGAAAAAGAAGCTGAGGGCATATTTTTAGTATGTTCATGCTGCTGAAGGATGGAACTTGCCAAAGTGTCACAGAGTCTCAGTAAAATGTCAGCAGAAGGCTGATGGGAAACTTTCTACCTATCACACTTCTCTGAAATCAACAGAGGGAACGAGGCTGTTTTGAACCACAAATAACTAAAACCCAGTGGCTGCCAACGTCCTTCACCACCAGTAAATGCTGAATTTGTTATTTACTCAAACAGTAGAGAGAAGCCAAACCCTGGGAGATGCACACATGCAGATGTCCTCGGGATAAGTTAAGCAAAAGTCTAAAAAAAATAAATTCTGGTTAAAAACCTTTCAGTTGACGCAAGCTTTAAATTTCGAAAAATGGAAAATTACTAATTTCTGATTCTAATTACTCTTAATTACCATCATTTCCAGAATATAAATTGTGTAATTGTGGGGTGTTTTAGTTTTTTATGCCCCGTTTACACAACTATCGCTGTTGTTTATTTCAAGCACGTTCTCGGAAGTGCACACTTTTAGCATTTCCTGCCAAATGCATTATGGGTAATTTGGCTTCACAGGTCCACACAAGTCCGGTCGTGATGCAGCCTTGATAATGTGGGCAGAGCGAGTACACATCCAGGTATTTAATGTGTCCTGCTTTCAATTGGACACCGATGGCGGCCAATGAGAGTTGACGTCATCAGGCATCCTCTGCATGCAACGCAGATGTTAGTATTAACTACAAAATTGCTGTAGATCGGTAGTTGCTTAACACACCGTCTTGTCAGTGATTTCCACAGTGCGGCTTCACATACAGGACGTTGCCGTGTCCCCGTGCCACCTCGTCCGATCTGCAAATCCGTCATAAGGAATAAAATATACGCTTCATCTGCTCATTTTTTTCAGCGATTGCTCTTCTCTTTGCTGAACAAAAAAAAAAAAGGCCACAGTGGCCGAGCTGCAGCACAGCCAGCCTCCTGTCTCCCACAGCAGCTGGACAACAAAGGCCTTTTGTTTCCCCGTCGGCCTGGGCGAACAGTAGTCCGGGTTGTAGTGAGGCGCTGCCTCTGACGGAGGAGTGTACCCACATGTCGGGGTTCCCGTCAGGACCGGTGTCAGTGCTGCATGTGGGAACCTCAGCGGGAAACTGCGTCGACAGGTTCTCCTTTCCCTCTTTTTACCGGCTGTTGAACTCTGCAAACTGAACGACAAGTGATTCGGTCTCAAATCTGCCATGTCGACATGACGTTTTCCAGACATCCACTCACATCGCACAACTCTGTTTACCTGCAGATTTGGAGGTAAATGTACACATCTGTTGCTTAGTTCTAAGCCTTTTTGAAAACGTGAAACAAGTTTTAATACTTAAAGGTATACAGGAGGATTTTCAGGAATTTTAGGAAAGAAAACCGTTTGAAAAAAATGCACATGCGCAACGCTGTACCTGCTCCCGAGACGGAACGCCTACTAAAACGCGTGCGAGAGACGTGCACGAGCCCAGTTCTCCTCGTGCACGCTCTGTTTACAAGTCATAAGTCGGCATCGCTCACATAAGCTCACTTTACAAGAAGATTTGCACCAGAGGGGGTGAAACTGTGTAAAAATGTCAGAGAATAATGCGTCGGGTCGGCCACCGGCATGATGAGAACCGTGTGGAGTGAGCTGCGCGCAGAGACGAGCACGTACGACGGGCTTACGTCATATATCACCAGAATGATTGACAATTGGGAGGACCAGTTATTTTGATGATCCACCCGGAAGAAGAAAATCCTCTACTATACCTTTAACAAAGCTTTCAGTTAGACCTTGACATGGTCCTTTTCCTTTTGGGAACTTTGTAAAACTGTATGTCTTATTGAAGCCGAATATCTGCATCTGTCTCAACCAAACTTATCTTTTTAACCCTGTGAAAATGGAAAACTTTTATTGTTTATATGTTTTTGGATTATTGGAAACGCTACTTCTGCACATGCACAAGACGGCCGTACTGAATAGTTGTTTTTTTTCAGTACATGTGTGAGGAGATGGACAATCACAACAACAGCGGCCTCCACAGTGTGATGACTCTCAGTCCATTTTCTCCTTGGACTTGGTCTTTTTATAGTTGACAGTCACCCGGAACACGAATATAACTCTGTTCATATGAATGTCCGTGGACTCCCATTGTTAATCTTTTTAACATTGTTCTCTCATTGTTCTCTTCATTACTTCAACAAACCACAGTTCCAACCCATGGCCTGGCATGCCAACTACATAGTTTTCAGTGTTTCTGCCATTTCTGTGTAAACCGATGTTTTAAATGCAAAACTTTCCCAAAAGAAAAAAGAAAAAATAGAAAAAGACGAGTTTTCTCTTGAAATGCTTAATTTCTCTTAAGACCTCCATACATCCTCGTGGGCCACTGTGCAATCAACTTTAGGTCCCCATAAGTGTAGAAGGAAAAGGACTCGCACACACACACGTCAGCTCAGAGTAAAGCTGGTAATTAGCAGCTCAAACCGGCTGCTTGTTGACGTGTTTCACACTTTAAATGAACATTCACAGCAATGTGTTGTTAACATGATGTTGTGTTGCAGCGCGTTTTCAATATTATTATAGGTGTTACAGAGGGCGTAAGTGAGGCACATTTAGTTGTGACACACACTCACACACACACACACACACACACACACACACACACACACACACACACACACACACACACACACACACACACACACACACACACACACACACACTGCTCACTATAGCTGTTGACACATTGCGTTTCACTTCAAGTACAAGCATATTAGCACCTCCTTTAACTTAAGCCAGATCTGCGGGTTAACTGTTGCCTCTTATAGGGACTTTTTAAGCAGTGAGGCCTGAAGTCCAACCTCAGGCCAACCTCACACCCAGGTCTTTACTGCGAGATGTTATGATTTACAGGTGCCCCTGAAAAAGAGGAGGCCCCTGTTTGCACCCACAATGTCAGCAAAACCAGAAAAACACACACATTAGCCCATAAAACAGCAGGGTGCTGCAGCAGCCTGATCTCATATCTCACTTTAGACACACACACACACACACACACACACACACACACACACACACACACACACACACACACACACACACACACACAATTACATAACACGTGCGTGCATATACGTATATAATTACATTCATAACACATAACAGACATGCAGACGCCCACATAATCACGCACGCGCGCGCACGCACGCACGCACGCACGCACACACACACACACACACACACACGTGTGTACAGACACACACATAATCACAACACACAGTCGCACACATACACACTGAGAAGCTCCAGCAGCCACAGTTGTATTATTAATGCAAATAAACACACAAACAAAAAGGCGCTATAGGAACAGTTTGCAACTTCATGTTTAATTCAGCTCCAAAAATATGTGTATAAAACCTAATGAATATTTAAATATGGATTGTTTATATCCAAATTCATGTGTTTAATCTGTATATTCCACACTGGCTTCATAGTAGACTAAACTTTATTCCTTGAAACTTTTTCCACCTCCTCAAGCCCAGCCTTTATTTTAACCCCTTCATGCTCAGACGTCGGTGCTTAATTAATTCCATAATTTCATTGATTGTAGGGGGGGGGGGGGCTTCACCAGGTCACTACTTTGCTTTCTTTTACTTTTTAGCTCATACATAGTCAAGTGTCGCGTTTTCAAAGCCCAGAGGGTCGTATTTCTCACTCATTCAGCGCTCAGCAGGCATTTCTCAGGCCTGACCATGATTTCTAGAGCAAGTTTGTGAAAGGGAGATCTTTTTCAAGCCTATATGAGGAATGTTGTCATCATTAGTACTCATTTTCGTAAATAATTCAAGATTTATGCAACAACGTGAATGAAAAGTGAGCTGTTTTCACAAAGTTGTGTTTTAAGTTGTTTCAACTGAACAAGCTACAAGATTAAACTCGTGTGCGGTGAAATGATCTGCAATACTTTTACTTAGTTACTGAGTTGCACCTCACAGTCTTCCTCCTCACAGCTTCACTTTGGGAAACTTTCCATCCCCACTTTTTCCCCTCGAACTCGATTTTCCATTTTAACTCCATCTCTCTCTGTTTTCCATCTTTTGAAGGTTTTTTTTTCTTTCTTACTTGTTTTTTTTTCTACAATTGATTCCTCTTCAGTTTCCATGTCGACTCTCTCCATTTTTGCCTGTTCCGTTTTTTCCTCTTTCTTTTTTTGCCCTCATTCCTTCTTTCCTTTCTTCTTTTTCTCTTTTTATTTTCTTTCCTGTTTTCCTGTTTGTTTCTTCTCTATATTTACATGCTTGTTTTCTTCATTTGAAATCTTTTACTTTCTCGTCTTCTCTCATTTCTTCTTTTTTCCTTGCTTATATTTTCATGACTTTTCACGTGCTTCATTTTCTATACTTTGTTTTTTGGGGTGGGGTAATTTAAACTACTGTTTTTTTCATCTTCGTTTCTTTGTTTATCTCTTCATATTCATCTGAATCGAAATGTGTTAACATAACCTCACGCTTTTTTTTTTTTAAAGTATCCTTGTCAAGCGTTTTCTCTTCCTCTTTCTTCTACTTCCTGTTTCTCTCCTCTCTCTCTGCATTGACCCAGCACGGACTGACTCAGCTCTCTATGTATAACTACACTTTAAAAATCCATTTATTGGCTCTTAACATCTTCATTTGTCAGCAGAAAACGAAGAAAAAAAAAGTCACATGTCTTTGAAATGAGCTGAAATTAGTTCAATCTGACTCGGCATTGATTTTCGCTGCTTTAATCCGCGGAATACAGGCGGGTGGAGATTTGCGCAGAGAGAAACGTTAAGCACAATATCGTCAGCGGTCTAAAATATTAACGTCTCTAATTAATTCCTTTGAATGTGTGACAAGCCGCCGCCTCAGTGCTGCCCAAACCAACCACTCCATTTAAATGTAAATGTGCTCGACGAAGCCGACTGTAGCCCTCCATCATAACACTCGCTCAAGCCATCGATGAAGCGAATGCAGATTTGTGTTGACCTTCTTGTGAAATAGACTCTCAGCTGTCATCACAAGTTCGGCCTCAACAGAAGGCGACACGAGGGGGAGAAGGAAGAGTCAGGCTGCTGCCCTGTTTGTTACCAAAGCTCATCAGTGCACCTTTCATTTCTGCTTCATTCCTTCAATCTGCCTCCAGGTTTTCACACCCATAGAAAAACAGTAATGCCACTGGTGACCAGTGATCAGTGTTGAGCAGTTTAGCTCATGTGTAACCAGAGAAAGAAACTCAGAAGACAACAGAAATAACAGAAGACTGTTTGGGTACAAAAATCTTCATTCCTCATCAGATGACTTCTGATAAACGCCTTCATTAGCAAAGTTTAAATCCTATGGCAACAAATGATCCCTCCCGACAAAATGTTAAATTCTACTCGGGAGACAAATGGTTAATCCTGCAGATTTCAACCTGTTTCATTGATGTTGGGGTTTGAAACGTCCTCGGTGAAACCAACCGTGTGCTCTGCGCCAGAGAAAGGACGAGGTAGAAGATAAAGAGGAGGGCGAGGGAAGTGAAGATATGAGGAAGAGTGGAGAAGAAGTGAGAAGGGAAACAAAGGGCGATAATGTTTACAGAAGATATTTTTCACTTTTATTGATCTGGTGTTATTCATTTTGGTTTTCTCTTGGAGCCCGCTCCTTCAAAAGACCTTTGGACATGTTTAATTTTGTAAACATGAATTTTTTCTCAATCATTCGCCTGGTTAATTAAAGGTTACGAAAAGAAAGAAAAAAACAGAGGAAGGAGAGGAAAGAAGAGAAAAGAGGGGGAAGAGATTGGGACAGAAAAGGAAAAGAAGTGGGGATGTATATGGAGGGAGAGAATGAGTGATGGAAGAGTGGAGCAATGGAATAGGGAGAAAGCAGAGAGATATAAGGTAAAGGACAAGAGAAGAGGAGAGATATGGGTGGGATAATGGGGGTAAAAAGAGGGAGGTCAAAAGGAGTGATGGAAGAGACAGCAGATGAAGAGCGAAGGAGGAGATGGAGAGCAATTTGGAAGAGAAGAGGGGTGGAGGAAGAGAGGAAGCAAAGTTGGGCAACAGAAGAAGGGGAAACAGGGAAAGAGGTGGGAGAACGGATGCAGAAAGGAAGGAACGGAGGAGATTTATGAGGAAAAGAGAGGTGCAGGAGGAGCAGTGAAGAGTTGTGAGTAAGAGGAGAAAAGGAGGGATGAAACGAGGGGCGGTGATCAGGGAGAGATGATGTAAGGGGGGGAAAAGTGAAGGAGAGAAACTCACTTCCCATATTTACTTATCAGTACTGGCGTGTTTGCATGAGTGGACTTCCTGTGTGCTCCTGTTTGACTACACACACACACACACACACACACACACACACAGGCACGTGCACGTTATCAGCAGAAAAGAGGAAGAGTTTCAAAGTCTGGACGCTGATCAGAAACTCCTGATCAGAAACACATTATCCGTGTTTTTCATACAACGGTGGCACAGCATGTATAACAGTTTGCTCTCAAAACACACCCGTGGGTTTCAACCTGTGAACTGCCTTCATACTTCCAGAAGTCCCGTGTATTGCAGTGAACATCTCGCAATAGCTCCACCAGAGGGCGCTGTGATGAATCAACACATTGGTAAAATACCAAGGAGAGCAGTGGTGGGCTTTCAGGCCGATACGTCACACAACGGCTGTGTTACTTCAAATCTCATCACGTCACCTGGTAAATACTCAAAACTACGATTAACCTACACAAGTTGGACAGTTGGGAGTACGAAACATTTAAAAACCCATCATTTTTGCATCTTTGTTTTGGAAAAAGTTTCGATGTAGTTAACATGCCAGGCCACGAGTTGCCGCTGATGCTTGTTTTTGCAATGAACATACATACATAGAGAACAATACTCTACAGACAATAACGATGTAAGAACACAGATATTCATATGGACAGATGATGAAATTGGATTGTTTTTACAGAGACTGTCAAAATAAAACTACTGGGAGTCACGACACTCTGGAGGAAACATTGTTCTTATTGCCCTTCTACTGAGCATGTGCAGAACAGCAATTTACCATGGCTGTGGTGTGCATGCGTAAAAGCGGCGTTTCCAAAAAGTTGCTTTTTCTACTCTTTCCATGTTGATGGAGTCTTTTGAGCAGTTTGAAAAAGTTTCCCCGTGTTCAACAAATTGCGTTTGCAGTGGCTCCAAACAACGTTGTTACGTCAACAAACAAGATATTTAAGATCTACTTTTACCTGCGAGTGTGTAAAAGGAATACAGCTGGGTTTGAATAGTCATTGGTAATAACGCCATTAACTACAGCAAATTAAAGCAAGGGGATATTTAATTGCTGCTCATAAGAACATTATGGAAGGATGCTGGCGAATAGGATGAAACTCAAACTTTGAAGAAACAGTTCAAAGTGAGTTAAACTGTGACTGATTCCGCCTCCAGTGGGCCTGAGTCCGACACCCCGAGGTGTTCTCGGCACGCGAGCTCCGACCTCAAAGCAAACTTCCAGCGAGAATCTGCCGCCGAGGCGGACGCTCCGCCGCTGCGCGCTGGAAAACCATCCAACAGCCATAAAAGCGGCCTCTGTCCGAGCTCCTTCCTCCGTCTGTCCTCCATTACGTACACCGAGCAGAGCCGAATCCGAGGCAGGAGCAAATCGACGCTTTGCAATTCAAATGTGTCCGACGCCGGTTGAGCTGCCGCTTCCTGCTGCGGACGGATCTCGAAGCGGAGCAGGATGGATGCACGGACTCCGATCAGCATGTGTAGGAAACGTGGTTAGCAAGAGGCTGGGATTAAAGAGAAACTAGAAACATCTCATCAAAATGTTAATTAATGACAAATATTGTCATAAACAACTACTAAAAATGGTGATTCACCAAATAAAGTTCTCTGTTGTGGACCTGTCTTTTAATGACATTAGAACATAATATACTTCATGATTTTATATATATAAATATATATAAATAAAAAATGGAAGGAATGTGACATTGGTCACCCTCACAAGCATCCAAGGAGCCACAATCTCTCCTTTATAATCCGTGTCAGCAGAAAAAAAAATTGTTAAAGGTTCCACAATATGCAGATTTTCAATAATTCCACGGCGTTGTCCAAAGTCCAACAACATGGTATTCAAAGGGTATTTTCCCCAAATCCAGCCTTGGTCCTGAGTTCCAACCATTTTTAAAAGTCCCTCCAGTGAGCTCTACTTAGAACAGACCGTTTGTGTGTCTGTACCTTTAAATGAGCTGTGTCCGTCCGCACCTACTCCATGACGGTTTTCTGGTGGCGTTTTTGAGGAGAAAATATGGCGGCAATTCATCAGTTTAGAGGGCGGAGCTCATCTACCGGTGGGGGGAGGAGTCAAAGAGCTTTTAATGCATATTGTGACTTTTTACAGCTTCAATCATCTCAATCAAAAGCAACTCAGTGAAGCTCAACAAATGAAACAGACCGTCTCTTACAACAATACATGAGCCCTTTTCAGAAAAAATCTGAACGTTTTCAGGAATATAGTATTGGCGGGCCGCGGCACTGCTGTTAATTTGATCGTTCCTCTGGATGATCACAATCTGCGGCCGATTGATGATGATAACTGACGTTCTTCCACCGTACCACACACACAACCTCAGATTTCAAAACTGTGATCAATGAACTGAGGCGGCTGATTGGCTGCGAGATCCTGGAGGGACTATAAACGTGCCAAATATTCCTGCTGAGTGTTTCCTGCAGAGGATTGGACTTGTCACTTCTGTTTGGTTTTGTTGATCTGGAGGGTCGGAGGCCCACAGCTTTCAGAGCTTCAGAGCTTCAGAGCTTCAGGCTGCAGATGAGAGGATCAAGAGAAGCGTGTTGGAAGAAACTCGATAGTCAGTGAGCGAAGGGGAGGAACTGTGAGGCTTCCAATGAGACAACAACACGCGCGCGCGGGGGACAAGAGTTATCTATTAGCAGTGTTTAAGCAGTAAATGTGTGTTTGTGGTCTCTGTTCTCGACCTTTGGCCTGAATTAAATCCACTCCAGGTTTGCCTCCATGATTATTCGATAGCGCTGCTGGAAAGTGTGTATTTCAAGGGTGTAATTAAAGTGTAGAGTTACTGGCTTTTGGTGTTTTTGCAGAAACAAACGTTTGAGGGGTGTTTTTTTTTTTTTTTTTTTTTCCAAGCTGAACTGCAACTGAGCCTTTAGTGTGAGCAAAAGCACACGTCTTATTTACTCTTTTCCTCATCAGCCTGTCACAACTTCCACTGAGCAGAGCGAAGGCTCTCGATCATGAAGGAGAGGATGAGTCAAATGAAGAACATGCAAAAGAAGAGGAGGACAAAGAAGAAAGATAATTAAAAGAAATGGTTGACATGGTTGAAGATGATGACAAAAATCTGTAAGAAAATTAGGGATAGGATAGATGAAACATGAAGATGGGAACGATAAATAAGAGCTGAGGAAGATGAGAGAAGGAAAGTATGAGAAAATAAGGAAACAAAACAAAAATGAAGATGAAAAAAGGTGAGAAAATGAGGAAGATGGACAATGAAAATTAAACGAGCAGAAAATGAGGGAGCGCTGATAATTGGTATGAGGAAAATGAGAAGGATGAAGGAGTTAGGCTGAGAAAATTCTATCGTGAAACTTTTTAATGTTTTAGTGAAAAGATCTGCTAATCCTTAGATAAAAATGAACCTTTTTACAGAAAAAAAAAAAAAAGCATTTAAAAAGCTGCTGATTTCATGGCAAAGGAGCCAAAAGACAATCTTCTTTCCTGGCTTCAGGACTCATTCCTGCAGGGCTCCCGACACAAAGGACTCATAGTAAAAAAAAAAAAAAAAAAAAAGGCTCTTTCTCTGCTTCTGTTGGCTTGAAAATCCCAAAACGTGCTTCGCTCTTCGTAAACTGCATTTACTGATACTTATTTTGGTCGAACAATGTTGAGCGGCTCAGGGGTGAAAGTCCGCCGAGGCTTAACGGGGATTTGTGGCACTTCTTGGTGAGACGGGGGGCGGGGGGGGGGGGGGTCAGAGTTCAGGGAGTTTGGAGAGCTTGAGGAGTTTCCGTCGGCGGGCTCATGAGCAAGGCACAGCCTTGGGAAAGAGTGTAAAGCGAGACACACACACACACACACACACACACACACTGGTGTTTGTGACGTTTCCAGTGCGTTGGCTGTGGTTTTGGCTGCGGCGAAAGCCGAGCTCGCGATCAACGGAGGCCATTGTTGCTCGGAGCCTGAGAGAGGCGAACCATTCTTTCCACTTTCCATTTCGGCTTCTTGTCTGTTATTATTTCTTTGTAAGAGAAGGCTCCTCTTTGCCACTGTTGTCAAAAACGTGTTCGGGGTGAAAGATTGTGACATCGAGAGGCAGCGATTTGTTTCCCTGAGACGCGTTGATGAGTTTCTGTGAAGATTCTCGTTCGTCGGGGGTCATTGAAGATTTGAGTTCGGCTCTTTGAGTTCGTCCCGCTGCCTTCAAATGATGAGCAAGCTCCTTTCAATCATCCCCACTGCGGAGATAGGATAATGTTGCTTCCATAGCGGAGTTAGTTTCAGGATTAATCCGCAGCGGAGTTGGGTGAGCTATAACCCTGAAGATAACGGGACAGATTCTGACTCAACAGCCGACGGAAATTTCAGAAATCCGTTGTGTGAGAGTGATCAACGGCGCTATAGTGAAGTGCTACGTTACGTAGCATCGTTCCTCACACTGCTGAGCTTCATGACCTTTTTTCCACACTGATTTCATGCAGCTTCATTTGATGAGATTCGTTTCACCCGAATGCATGTTTTGCTTTCATCGATTTCTACATGTATCTTTACTCTGAACGGAAATCTCTTCCCGGTCTTCCCCCTGACACTAACACGCATGGCGTCCACTGCTACAGCTTGGTGTGTGGACCGAACCACGGCGTCTTGAGCAGCGGACTTTTGCTCCACTTCTCATCAGCCCGTTGACTCGCTCTCCGGCTGGATTTAACCTCTGAAGCTTGAACTAACCGCTCGTCTCGATGAGGATCTCTTCTTTTCTCTCGCCTTGGGTTCGTGTCCTTGTCACCTCTCTGAAACCCTTCCTTCGTCCCCCGCTGAGGGATGTTTCTTCTCTGCTGACTGTGTTTGTCCTTGAAGACGACTCCTTGAAGACTACTACCTTACCTTACCTTACCTCTTCATCTGATGGCAGCAGATGGTTTCCTCCTGTCGTCTCATCTCCTCCCAGCTTTTCGGGCCCCGTCCTCCCCTATCCTTAATCATCCCTCATGTCCTCGTCCCTGCTTGTCGCTGCCTGAACGTCTCCAGCGGACATTGATATGAACTTGACTCTATCGTCCCCCCCCCCCCCCAGCGCTGGGCTGCAGCTCCACAAACTGTAACCTGGTCTTGACGGAGGCCCAGGGGGACTTCACGTCGCCCTGCTACCCGCTGAAGTACCCCAATTCTCAGGTCTGCAAGTGGACCATGCAGGCGCCGGCCGGCTTCATCGTCCAGCTCTCCTTCCTGGACTTCGACCTGGAGGAGGCGCCGGGCTGCATGTACGACAAGGTGGTGGTGAATACGGGCAGCGCCGAGGTGAAGTTCTGCGGGCCGACGGCCAACGGGCTGACCCTGAACTCCACGGGAGACGTGATGGAGCTGTCCTTCGCCTCCGACTTCAGCGTGCAGAAGAGGGGGTTCAGTGTTAGCTTCAGACACGGTAAGGTATTTCAGGCCGACGCCAGCCGACACACAGTTAATCTGGCCACGGCGAAGCCCGCTGTCGGGACAGTCGTTTCACCGAGGATCATTTGAACTCTTTATTTATTAGTCACTGTCCGTCTTATATACTGGTTTTTTTCCCGACTGGTTCCAATGCCCGCCGACGGCTGGCGAAGCCCGGGTACACTCTGGGCAGATCAATTTCAGTCCTTGTAAATGTAAAATTAGTCTCCAAGCACTTGTTAAATGATGTCGTAAGACTTACTTTTGCCTGTTTTATTACCGTGCTTGTATTATTGGAGTGTTGTGTGACACATCATCTGAGCCGTCGGCGCTGTGTGGGTCAGTCTAATGAATGGCTGACTCAGCAGAATTTAAACCAGCTCGCTGGATTAAATTCACATTTGACATGTTTACAGGTTAAAACGGGAAAAAAAAAAAGTGCATTGGGGTCAGTTTACATGTGAACGGTGCCTGGAGCCACCGAAAATGGTGGACATTTTTGAAAATGCTCCGTCTCTGTGGACAACGGACACATTTTATCAAGCATCATTGTAAATAGTTTGTCACATGCGCAAGTAGATAGACATTAATAACAACAGCAGACTTTGAAGTGGGAGGACTTCCGGTCAATGTTCTCCCGGGAGTTGTTATTTTTCTAGTTTAACAATCCAGCTTCATCGTGTTCTCACATTGTTAACGTTTATAGTGTATTTTTCTCTGCGCTCATGTGTGTGTGGTTTCATTATAAATATTATAACTCATGCTAACTACATCATTTTCAACGTTTCTGCCTTTTCTGTATAAATTTAATTTTCAAAATGTTGTAATGTAAACTGAATTGTGAAAATTTCAAATATGTGTATAGATACACAGATCAGCCGTAACATTATTACCACGGATGTGACGTAACACCGATTATGTTTCATCATTGCACTTGTTTTGTCCTAAAAAAAATTTGTATAATGATAAAGTCGATGTTAAAAGCAAACAAATGGACGTATGTAAAGATCTGCAGTGGTCAGTATCGATCAGAAGTGGTTGAAGAAAGAGAAGGCAGTGATGGACTCACTGATGAGGATGCTCCCACACAGCCTTCATCTCGCATCTGAAGGATCTGCTGAGTCAGATGATGAGTCACTTAGTCGTTAACATTATGGCTGATCAGTTTCTTTTTCTAAATGTTGAATTTCAAGCGTGCTCCCTATAAAGGTCATGTTTAAAAGTTTTATCAGTCAGGGCATTAAGAAGCACATTTCCATGTCATGGCACGACTCTGTGCTGATAATCAGCTTAAGGTGGAATCATGTTTGTTTTGCAGATTTGAACAATAATAAGAAAAGAGGATTTGTTTTAATCTTCTTGTGATTCATTTTATTTTTCTAAATGTTTTTCTTTTCCCCTTCTTGCTTGTTTTCTTATTCAACCTTCATTTCCACGTGACATTTCTCTTCTATCTTGGCATCCTACCACATTTGGCACACTAATGTATTTCTTTCATTTCATTTCATTTTTTCGTCTTTTCATTTTCTGACACTTTTCATATTTCCTTGTTGGTTTTACACCTTCTGACTTTATCAAACGTGTCCGTTCTTCCTCCTACACTATTGCCCTTGTTTTATTCCGGCTGCCACCTTTCCATTCGTTGCTTCCACACCCTCTTCCTGCCTCCTCTCCCCTCTTCTGTCATTTCCACCCTCTCCAGTTGCCGTCGCTTTGAGGAACCAGAAGGTGAAAATAACCAACGGCAACAGCGACGTGACCGAGGTGGCGGACTCCGTCTCCATCCCGTCGCTCAGCCACCTGACCCTGTGCTTCGAGGTGGAGCGCAGCAGCAAGAAACAGGTTCAAACAACAAAACGTGACTTTTTGTTTTGTTTTCGGGGGTTTTGTTAAACACATTTTTTAATCGTAAATCTTTTATTTGAAGTGGGCGAATCTAAGTGATGTCATTCCATTTCAAGCACAAATCGACATCCACATAAATAGCATGTAGTATTTACTTATTTGGGAAAGCAAATGCAAGCACACACACACCTGTCAATGAAACTTTCAAGCAGGAATCTTCCAAATTAAAGCAATTAAAGATCCTGGGTTCCGAATTGAGCTTCAGCTAAGCCCCGCCCCCGTGAGCCCTTTCAGCTGGTGCAACGCCGCGGGTACAGTGAGAGGATCCTTGAAACAAAACACGAGGAAAAACGTGAGAAAAGAGAGGACAAATGGGGGAAATGGAGAATCAGGAATTACAGATTTGAGACAAAGGCACTTTTGGAAACACAATCCAGAGTGCAACTTTTTAAATTTTCACCTCTGTGGGAAACTTAACTTATCTAAAATGACAATGTAAATTGGGCTGTAAACACCAGGCCTGCATCCAGTTCTACTTGGAAATACCTCATAGTACTTCGTAATGTTAAATGTTAACCTTAAAACTGCTGACGGGAGGATGAAGTGCACTGGACTTCATTTTGATGAGCACTTTGCTCCAACGCCTGAAACCCAGACAAAAGAATGTTCCAGAAGTCTCGTTTCACACCTTTTTATTTTCCCACGCGGCTTCTATCTGAACGATGAAACTGTTGCAATAATACAATGCAGCTGAAACAGAAGAGAGTTTTTGTCAACAATCCAATTAAACTTATAGAAATAAAAGTTTGGTTGGGGTTTTTTTTTTCAAAGGAATATGCATTTTGTAAGTTGTGACCCTTCGTCCAAGGCACCGATTCTATAAATCCAACATGTGCACCAATTGGACAATCGTCTTCAGAGTCAGATCATCTGGACACTCGTATTCTAGAGAGTATCTTTATCTGATCTCGACATGTGTGATTCTAATCTAGATAAGCTTCAGTGGAGGGAGAACCTCAGGCGGTTGTGTCCACACACGAGTATCCACTTCACACCGCTGAGCTCAGTGATTAACGCCTCTATTCATCGGTTTCTTTTGGGATGTATTGGAATCCAGAGATCTCAAGGGGAAGTCTTTACCTGATCTGAAGGTGTCAGAAAATTCGATTTTTAAATCACAACTTTAAAGGAACATCAGAATGAGACATCTTCTCGGCCCAGGAAACTGTCCAGTGGAACGTTCTGGCTCGTCACAAGTCATATGAGTTCAGACTTTCTTACGGGCCTTCAGGTGGAGTCCCAGACTAGAAAGGTTGCGAACCACAAGATTAATGGAATCAGACAGTCGGGAATAAATCAAACGTGATATTGTGAAGTTCAGTAGTGGGGATAGAGGCGAGAATAAAGGACAAACCGATTAACGCAGCCGAAAAGTAGCATTAGCTTTTCAGATTAACACATTCCTGCATCGCTTCGACACATTTTTCTTGTCTGTTGTACGAGGCGTCGGCCCGTCGCCATCATTATTGGCACATTTTAAATATTCAGATTAAACTCAGAGCAACAAACAATACGATTAAGACGTCTGTATTAAAAACGGAGGGAAAAGTTCATTAGAAATGTAGCTGTTGTTGTTCTTGGTCACATTTAACACCATTTCCTCTGTTTCCAACAGAAAGAGTCCCTCTTCACCTACACTGACGGCAGTGACGACGTGGTTCTGAGTTTGGGCGCCAACAAGAACAAGATGGCGCTGATCGTGGACAAGGTGGAGTGCCCCATCGACAGCATCCTGTCCTCCGATGACCTCACCTCCACCATGACGCCCTTCTGCGTGCTCTGGACGTCGTCCAGCGGCCGGGTGGAGGTTTATCACGACGGGCAGCTGAAGGGACTGACCTGCGGCGACTCCGCCGGCCGCTCTGTGCCGCCTGGTGGGAACTTCCAGCTAGGAGGTGAGCTGGAGTTTGAACTTCCTGCAGGCAGGTAAACAAAGAAAGCGACAGCAAATCCACCACAAAGAGCTTAAACAACAGGCCAAGGTAGCTAGCATCTGCATTTTCAATCAAATACCCGAAACCCAGGTTTCACCAACATTTCAACATTGTTCGGTTAAAAACAAAACTAATTATGATTATTGATTGGATTGTGAGTGGATTAGCAAGAGAAAGCCTCAACATGGAAAGAATATCCATTCACCCACTTACGACTGTTGCTACTAATACATTAACACACAAAAGAAATGGGGAAAAAATGTGTTAATCTGACAGTGTGGTTATGAGATTTATGTTGTTTTGTTTTTTGTTTTTTTTTCAGGGAAGCAAAGCTTCAATGGAAACATCTACAACCTGCGGCTTTGGGACTACATGATGACGACGCAGCAGCTGGCAGCTTTGACCTGCGATGCCGTGGGGAACGTCATCGACTGGGACAACAGCCACTGGACCATCCCGTCCACCATGGCTCAGACCGACGCCACGCTCAGCTGCAGTGAGTCCACGGAGTGAATGACGGTGCCGGGGCGACCGGATGCTGTGGAAATGCTGCTCCGCTAATACAAACCGTGATCTCAACTCAAACTAACACGCTTTTAAAGCAATAAATCGAAATTAGTAATGATAAAGTGCTTGGTTGCACAGTTATAAATTAGACATCTGCTCAGTAAATCCAAATTATTCACTTAAGTTTATGATAAATTAGGCTCCATTAACTTAGAGACGCTCCATTACCCATATTAAAACAAATAAGAAGAATAAAAAGGCTTCATTTAATGAGTTTGAGGAATATAGCTATAATTAACTTGGAATTACTGATAAAAATAATGAGATTTTAATGTTTTATGTGTATTTAATGGGACAGTTTTAAGTAATGCTACTTGTGTACGTTTGGTAACGGTTTCTTTTTTATTTCTCACATTCATGTCAGTTCCCGCTGTTTGTTTTGTTCCTGCACTAAACACAGGATGAGACCTGACTCAGTGCACCACCTTGTGGTACAAAGTGGCGTTACAAGATTGACGATAGCTGTGGCGAGTAAATTACAGACAGAATCCTTAGTGAGATCTTTAATGATTCATCTACGTTGATCTTTTTTGAACATTTCTAATCTGATTTGTCTTCATGAAGTCTGCAACTCTTGTCTCACTAATGTTTTCGCAGTGAAGCAAATCTTTACCATTTGTCAAATCTCCAGATTCAGAGAACAGTGGCGACACCTGCAGGTCAATATTGGAGAATTTTGACGCTTCTGCTTGAATCATGATCAAAAATAAGAATCAAACTTCTATATGATCCAGTTGCAGGGGTGGCAGGTACCGCATTCCCTGGACTAGAAGTCACATTTTGCCTAATTGTTTGACTCGTCACGTGACCTATATTGAGAAGAGACGTTTACAAGACGTTTTCATGTGAAAATGGTCGACCTTTGTTGTGTTTTGTGGGTTTGTTTACATGACAACCGTGCTCTGAGCCACTGAAAATGCAACCTTTTGAAAAATACTCCCGAGATTTAACTTTTGAGAAGCTACTGCTCCTGCTACCGTGACTCCTACTAAATAGTTGTGCACATGCGTGAATAGGTAAACAATAAGAACAATGTGTTCCTCCAGAGTGTCATGACTCCCAGATCCATCTTCTCCGGGGATCTGATAGTTTTCTAGTTGAGAGTCGAAGTAAAAACCATTCAACTTTGTCATCTGTCCACTAGAATGTCATCACATTGTCAGTGTTCATGTTTATGTCATATTCTTCTCTACGGGCACGTGCAGTTGGTCCATTACAAAAATATCCAACATCTTGTTAAAACATGGGAAAAAAACATTGCCTTTTCACCTGGAAGGTTGTCGAGTAAACGAGGCCTTATAGTCCCAAAAAAGGTCAAACCTTCAACAAATTTAAATGTAAAAAAATAAATAAAAAATGGCCTGAGCCTAATAACTAACTGAAGGGAAACTATATGTTGGGATAAGGCTTCCCTCTGACCTCGCTCTGAGGCTCTCTGGCCTCACGTCACCGTGACTCCCGACTCCGCCGGCCGGCCAAACACCCACGTGTGCCGGTTGAATTCCTGCAGACGGAACAACTTTCTACCGTGTGAGCGCAGCAGGAAATGTCACGCACGTGAACTGCTCGATTGAAAAGGATTTATCACCATCAGGAGCACACACACACACACACACACACACACACACACACACACACACACACACACACACACACACACACACACACACACACACACACACACACACACACACACACACACACACACACACACACACACACACACACACACACACACACACACACCAGAGTGTTGGTGTGCCCACGGAGTGGCACTTCTTGGTTAAAGTGCTGTAAATGAGTGTGTAGCCGCAGGAGGTTAGCCGCAGCGGTTTGGGGGAAATCTCTGCCAACACTGTGCCCGCTGCAGTGTGTGTGTGTGTGCGTGCGTGCGTGCATGTGCATGTGAGAATCCCTCAGAGGCCTGCTGTGGTTTTTGAAAAAATGCTCGATTCTGCACTGAGCTTCCTGACTCCGCTGCACAGTCGGGAAGTTTGCATTAGCTTTTCCTTCTTTCCGTGAAACGCTATCTGCTGAGATCCTCGCCGACACAGAGACGCATTATAAAGCGTCTGAATGGCTTCTTTGATGTCGGCCGTGTTTTTACGCTGTAAAGTCGAGTCCTCTTACCGAGCCCCCCCCCCCCCCCCCCCCCCCCCCGGTGTCGGCTGAGAGGAGATAAAAGAAACCCCCCGCTCTGGGATTTGTAATGATTCTGCAAAAAGGCTGCGTATATATTTGTCTTTGCTCTGGACGTAGTCACAAGTTTCATTGTGTAACGGCGTATTTACCGTCGTTCCCATCCTGAGCTAATATTTAGTGAGAGAACATGGAGCTCCAAACATTTTTCATCACATTTATTCTGGCTGTAGACAAAGCCAACATACTTCTCTGCATTTAGATTGGACACTGGTGGTGTTATTGGGCTTTTTCACATTCTGAAGTGCACAGTTTTAATCCTCGGTTTTGTTGCATTGGGATGTTTCATGTGAGATTCTTCACTATTAATGAGAAACACAAAAGTAAGACACACTGTAAATTCTATTTTAAACAAAATAATAAGAGGAGGTGAGATATAGCTTGTACACTCATTAGTTTATCTGCGCTGTGGACCAGGAGAATTTTACTCCCTTAATATATTATTTATTATTAATTTACATTAATATACTAATATAATGTTGTGCAAAACTCTCTCAAATGCTTGCCATTGACAATGAAGGACAATATGGGTTTAAAGTAATTTCAATTGTTTTTAAGTGCATCATGCTTCTCCTTGTGAAGAGTTTATTCCTCTATTTAACTGAATAACTAATTGTGCAATATGGAGCTGCTGAGATGGCCAGATTTCTCCATGTTGGAGTAATAAATTCCCATCTAATCTGGACGGTGTAATAATTATGTAAAAGTGTGGTGCGATCCGATTTGGAAAACGTTGCTGACTTCACACTTAAGTGCAGATGTAGTGAATAAGAAGAACAAAACACACACGACAAAAACAACACAATCAATTAGTAACATGCGACTTTCTAGCTTTCCTAGATTTAACAATCAAAGTGTCATTTTTCTGTTAAACAACATTTTTTCTTCTGTTTTGGCCATTTTTATTCGAGAGACTCTTCAGTTTATGAACGTTTTGTTATTCGCAGGAGTCGTTTGTGGAGTTGTCTGCTTTATTTGCACCTAATTCAGAATTCACAGTTTATAAAAAACCTTTTTTTCTCAACTGCCACTGCAGGGGCTTTGTTTGTTTGTCTGGTTGTTTTATTTTCAATGTACAAAACAAGAAAACCTGAATCCAGATGCTGAAATTGATGAAGCTTTTGGATCATGTGATGTAAAATACCAAAAAGTAATACACAATATATGGTTATTGTACCACTGCCGCGTCTGAATTCACTCATTAATCATATTAAAAGGTACAAAAACATGGCAGATACCCATTTTATTTTAAAAATGATGGTTTATGTTATGGCTGTTTGACTCCATCCTGTGTCTCTGCTGCTTTTTTGTTTCGTTATTAACTTTACAGTCTTTTTTTTTCGCCCTCCTTTATTAGCTGACGATATTTTGTCTTTTTGATGCCAAAGTCACCAGTTGCCCGATTGTGTCGACCGATGTCCACTAATCTGTCCTTCTCTTCACAGTCTGCTTCCCTCATTGCACTCACTTAACCCCTGCTGCGCCAACTAGTGGTGAGTGCTGCTAACACCCTGTGCTAACAGAGCTTTTAATGCATGTTGTGGAATGTTCTTTTTTTATTTAATGCCAACATATTTATGGATGCTTCACTAATAAAGCATAATATCATCAACAAAATGTTAATAAACCAAGCTATAATGTTTCATAACCTAAAGCTCACAAATACGAAGAGGAAATATCAGGAGACTGTTTAACTGTGTACGTTAAAACTCGCTGCTGGATAAAGGTGATATAATGTCGGCATGGTGGCGCTGAATCACATGAAGGTTGTTTGATTTGCTCAGGTGTGATAAACATTGTCTAAAATACCACGAGAAACGTTTTGCAAACAGCGTTTTGCATATCATTAAATCACCGCGATCCAACTTCAGCTGTCCACACAAATGTCTGCGGACTCGCCATTCGTCATGTTTATAGTCAATGGTTCTGTGGGTGTGTGTGTGTGTGGTTTTATTACAAAAACAATCAGCACCCACTAGTGGCCCAACATGCTAACTACATCATTTTCAGCATTTCTACCTTTTCTGTGTAAACAGTCATCGGTTTTTTTGGTGCGAAAAGTGGCTTTAAAGGCACACGGGCCTTGAAGTTTAACAGCTTTTGGAGGTGATTTTAAATTAAAATTGTTGTTGATTAAAATGTTAATTCATGATGTAGTTTGCAGGTATTTGGTATTTATTTCAGTAGGTTGTCACTCAAGAAGCAGCAGCTCAGAGAGTCTTTACGCGCACTGTAAAAGGTTTCGTTGACGATAACATCACCAATCATGGTCGAGCGCAGCGGATAAAACATCTCATTAAATCTGGTGCTGAAAAGGTTGAGAGAGATTTGATGATTGACATTCTACATGTACTTTTCTCATATGTGGAAACTTGATGAGTCACTTTGTCTTGATATGGGAAAATAAGTGGCTTATATAAGTGGCTGGTCATGCAACTCATATACGATATTTTCGTTTTTATTTTTTTTACCATATTTGACTAATAAGACTCCAGAAACAAGCAGCTGCAATAATAAGCTTCTGTTTGCTCATAATTGTATTTTCAGACTAATGAAATTCTGAAAGCATGACATTAAAGTCATATTAAAAAAAAAAATTCCACAGCGTTAAGAGATCGTGTTGATTCGAGAGAATAAAAACATTTTAAAAACACCGCCTTTAAAGAAAAATGGATTAAAAAAAACAGATGCCTATACTGAGAAACTCTCAAAAAAACACCTTTTCCACACAGTGTTAAGATTTTGTTGCACGCACACGCAAACATTTTGGCTTCTGGAGATGTCACGGATTAAACAAATAAAGAAAATAGAGTTACCAGTGCATTTTGGCCTTAAGATCAAAAAGCAAATCAACAACGTTAATTGGTCCCAGAGGGCGAACCTGTGTTTTCACTGCAGCAGGAGCGAAAAACTAACAGAGGATTAATTAGCAGAATAACGTGACTCATATTGACGGATTTCTGCTCCACAGAGATTAAAAATCATCCGATGTCACAATCAGTTCACGTGTTCACGTGCAACCAAAGGGTCAGACAAGGGTCACATACCTGTGGTCGAAAAAGCTTTTGGTGGATTAAAATGTCACTAAAAATCGCTGATTTTGTTCCCAAAAGGTAAAATGATTGTAGATCTTCTGTGCTTATCTGTAAATTACAAATTTGCATGCACAACTTTCTGAATAAATATGAAGTACAGCCAAATAAATCCAGCACTGTTCCCATTGGTGTTGTTCCATTAAGCATTTTGTTGCATTATCAATCAGATGTGTTTAATTCTGAATCCTATATGAACCGACACTGAAAAAAGAAAATGGTTGGACCAACTTAATTGAATTGTTTCAATTGGTAACACCTAAGTGAATCAAGTTCTTCAAACTTAAGTTAATGATTATTTATTTAAGTTCAGTGTTTAAACAACACATTTATTGTCATTTTATGCTTATGAACGTATTGGAAGAGGTTTAGTTTTAAATCCAACCATTTTTGAATACCAATATTTTGGAAGTGGGTTGGAAGTGGGTTGACCTCCAGATTGCACCTTATTTTTGTCATGTTTTGATTAACATCACACCGTCACATTGTAAAATCTTTAGTTTCACACAATCATCAGTCTGAAACACATTAAATCAGTCCCAACTAACCCAAACAGCTCAAAAATATGTTGCCGTAACAAATTGTGACAAATTGACAAAAAGTTTCACAATGATTCTGTTTTTTTTTTTTTTTTTTTTTTTTAAGAGTCAACACGTGGATCAAAGTCCTGAACGTGGTTCGGACTTTACTAAATGTAGTTTTGCACTGGGGTTGCAGTTTGATGGTGAATTACGGGGAAACAGATTCCAGCAAAGTTCCTTTTTTGTCTCTGTCGCCTGGTTTCCTGTCTGTTTACGGGACGGGAGTCTGAACGAGAGCCAGCAGGTGACGTCCCGTTTGACTGCAGCGCAGTTTGGACTGGAAATCTTTTTAAATCTCATAAACGCTGAAGTCCTGCTCCTCACTAATGGACGTTTTACAGCCGCTGCTTTTAGTGTCTTCAGATCGTTTCTGTCTCAAGAGGCCCTATTTTTAGTTCTGGTGGTCGATAAGGTTCCTGCAAAGGCTTGAAGCATCTTTTGCCGAGGAGAGACGGCGACTCAGGTTTAGGTTTGTGTTTAATGGTGTTGTGGTCAAGACCACCTAACCCGGGACCCAGTCTAAACCAAGACCAGAGCATCCCAACACTAAGACTTTAAGGGTCCAGGATCTAATCAAGACCAGAGGGTCCCAAGACAAGACCAAAACTTTTAAGGGGCCAGGACCGAATCAAGACCAGGACCAGAGCATCCCAACACCAAGACCGAAGTGCCGAGACTAAATCAAGGCCAAGACTTTAAGGGGTCGGAACTGAACCAAGTCCAACATCCTGAAAATGTGGTCTTGAGACCACGAGAGTACTGGAGTACTTCAACAACAGCGTGTAACTTACAGTTTTTCATCAATGAAAAATGTTGTGGTTCTGCTTTTTCTCCATCCTGCTAACCAACAGACACTTAGCTTTAGCTTTAGCATTAGCTTACGCATTAGCATTTGCTGACGACATTCTTGAGATGGTTAGTCAATCAACTCTTCTGCTTTTCTAACAAGTAATCAGTAACCTTGATGTATGGCTGATTCCCAGCACCGTCAACATTTCTCCGGAGGCGTCGTGTCCAGACAGTCATTTGAAAAGTTCTGGTGAAGCACCAATGAGACGATTTCTAATAATAATGATTAAAGGAGGAAAACGGACATCAATTTCATGCCTTCACATCAGGAGGTCTTTGCTTTTTGCTGTAATCACCTCGAAGGGATTCAAAGAAACCCCGGTAGGAGGAATCCTCAGACAGGCAGCCGCCATGGTGGATGTTCACTGGCTCGCAGCTCAAGTGCTCCTCGTTCTTGTTTTCCTTTCCCCTCAGAGAGGTGTGTTTGATCTGTTTACCTCGAAAACGTCAGTTCCTTTTCCCTTACGAGGCCCAGAAAAGACTGAGCCACTTGAAGCAGGTTTTATGTGGCTGCTGGGTCTGCTAATGGAGGAGCTGCCGCCAGCTGTTCGTCTATTACTGTATAAAAACAACTTCTGTGAAAAGCTATTACTGCTTACACACCACGACCATAGTAAATAAGTCCCCTCTACATACGTGAGCAGACAGATAACGACAACAACGTTTTCTTCCAGTGTGTCACGACTCCATCTTCTCCTCTAATAACAACCCAACTTGGTCATTTAGCAAAACGAATGTGCGTTTTCTCCCAGTTGTTAGCCGCAGCGGTGGCTGGTGGGTAATTTCTTCGGGAGGCTCTTCATTATTATTCAATTTCAGCCAATATTAACTTCATTTAAATACACTGTGTTTATAAACCACATTACAACAATCCTGCCTTTTTTATTTTTTTTTTAGATTGAGAGGCCTCCTGTGGTGAAATGTTATAGTTCTTTTAAACAGCTAGTGAATGGAGAGCACTTCTTAAGACTCTTATTTACTTGTAAACAAATACAAGCAGAAGCTTTATTAGTCCCTTTTAGAAAAATTTATGTTTTGGGTCTGGTTCACTGGAAATATATGTTCAAACATGCATTAAAAAAAAACGTTTTTTCTGTTAAATGTGGACTTCAAATACATTCCAATGTGCCATTATCCTGTAGATAGTAATTCTCTTGTATTTCTTTGTGGTGAGCCTCCATGACCTCAAGTTCTAAATTGTTTGGAGTTAGTTTGTCGGATACTGCAGACATGCTCTTATAAGTGGTTCAGGCCACAGCTGATCATCGGCTTAAATTGCTTCGTCACCAAAAGATGCAAACCTGAAACTCGCGCCTGTTTTAACAAATCTTAGTCTCTGTGATCAGATAATCATAACGTTCACTTTTGTCCACCTCGACTCGGCGTTCAACAAAAGCTCCATGCCTCCGTCGTGGGTTAAAAGCCGCAGCCGCACCTTTAACTCATTCACCAAACCTCAACAAGATCCAGTTCATTCTTTTCCAGCTTGAATTAAGATGTTTTTCCCAGTAAAAGCCCACCGCGGCACTCGGTGGTAACGAGACTGGAAAAGTCTTAATGAACCGAATATCTGTTGCCAGTATGGAGAAGATTTCCTTCACCGCGTGAGCGATAAACATGTTTTCCCCGCTAATGAT
Organism: Blennius ocellaris; assembly: GCF_963422515.1. NCBI lineage: Eukaryota > Metazoa > Chordata > Actinopteri > Blenniiformes > Blenniidae > Blennius > Blennius ocellaris. The sequence continues at coordinate 17,730,261 of NC_137667.1, read as the reverse complement.
GAAGAATTACAGCCCGCTGCTGCCGGGTCATTAGATTAATTACAGTTTATCAGCCGCTGTCACCACCCGACACCCCGACATGGGCGCAGCGACGACGAAGGAAAATGAGTCTCGAGGAGGCGCAGTCACTCCTCTTATTGAATAGCAACATTTTAGAAGTCAATGATGCCTCATGTGATGAGAAATTATTGTGTGCCTGCCTCTTTAAGAGGCAACAGCATTAATGAGTTTTAATGATTAGTGGCAGAAACACAAGATTTGATTGGAAATTGTTTTGTTATTTTGTATTATTATTTCTATTGTTTCATCATCCTAATGTGAATGTTTGGATTTCTTCTACTAATGCTTGTTTTAAATCTGTAATCATTTCCCTCCTCCGACATAGCTGATAGAATTTCAATTTTGTCATTTTGAAAAAAAAAATGACATACAATTTTCATTGATTTAATTTCCACAATTAAAATTATTTCTTTTATAATTTGAAGTATGACCAATTTCATGGATAAATAAATCAACAATTTGCACAAAACAAAGTATGAACAGAGGATGCTTTAAAATATGTTTTATCTCAAATTTGTTATTCAATTTTGAATGGAATATTAATTATACAATATTGCAATAGCAGGCAGAAATTGACGTGTATTTTTTTGTTCAACTGAAATGAATGAAATACTCATGAATATTAGTTTTAAATTGATGTTACGGCATACAGAAATTATTTCATATTCAAAGGGGCTTCGTGGTGGGACAGTGGTCAGCGCTCTCGCTTCACAATATATCCTTTACTCTTAAATGTGCATTTATTTTTACTCAAATTTATTGTCATTTTGCTTTAAACACCAATATAATAAAAGTTGGGGTCACAATTGAACCTCAAAGTTGCACATCTTTACTTAAAATTGAATAAAAAAATGCTTTGCTCCAAATAAATTCCTTAAATTTGATTTGCAAAATTTCTTCTTCTTCTTCTTCTTCTTCTTCTTCTTCTTCTTCTTCTTCTTCTTCTTCTTCTTCTTCTTCTTCTTCTTCTTCTTCTTCTTCTTCTTCTTCTTCTTCTTCTTCTTCTTCTTCTTCTTCTTCTTCTTCTTCTTCTTCTTCTTCTTCTTCTTCTTCTTCTTCTTCTTCTTCTTTGTTTTGTTGTTGTTGTTCTTCTTCTTGTACTTGAAAGAATTAAAGCAGTTTTTGTTTCAGAAAAGTTTCACGTTTGCGCGGCAACATTTTGAAAATAATGTCCGTTTTCACAGAAAAGGCAGGCAAGCTCCAAACTATTTTGTGAGCATGTTGGCCTCTAGTGGGCGCTGTTGGGTGTTTTTGTAATGAAACCATACATAGAACAATAAATACAAACATCATCAATGGTAGAACAGACATTTGTATGAACAGACGACCAAGTTGGATTGTAATTATAGTGACTGTCAACAATAAAGCGTGAGTGTTAAGTTAAGCTTACGCCCTTTTCTGAAGAAACGGAGTCCGAACCCTTTCAAAAAGTTGCGTTTTCCACCCGTTTCCACGGAGATGTCGTCAGACATTTTTAGTAGCATTTTGAACCATTTCTAAAAAGCATTTTCAAAAAGTTGTATTTTTAGTGGCTAAGAGCACCGTTGTTGTGTAAAGTGACCCCTAAAACACTTAAACGTTGTCGTGGAAACGGGGCCTAAATGAGAAGGGAGGGGAAAAGTGGATTACAGCAGGTGGAGAAGCTCTGGATTTCATCCATTATTACTCAGTTCCAGTGCGGCTGATTAACGGCACGTTGTTAACAGAGAATATTTCAAATTGCAATCCACCTCTGAGTATTTGTCTAACATTTGTTTCAATTTTTCTATTGTCAGAGACAAAAAATAGCATATGAAAGTACAGTCATATGATGCACCATTTCCTCCCATAGCCTATTTCTAAAACACCCGATCCTCCCAGTTCTCTTTAATCATGAAATGAAACAAGGACAAAAAAGAAGAGAAAAACGGAAGAGAAATAACCCGCAGCTGCATATTCCAATGAAAAATACAAACATGATAGGTTTCGTGATATTTACATTCATAGGTCATTTAGTTGTACTTCCAATATCCATCCACCGACATAAACACGTCCGCCCATGTGTGCATGTTTACAGCAGACCGACACAGACGTGTACCCAGACAGCCAAGTGCAAATAAGAAATATGATTCACAGTAAATGATAGTAAATGATTGGCACTGCAATCTTCTTGAGGGCTCAAAGATAAGATGAAGAAAGAAAAAAGAAAGAAAGAAAAGGGCACTTGACTCGGTGCCCCCCCCCCCCCCCCCCCCCCCCCCAGGACCAATTAACCATTCCCAAGGCCCCACCCCAGCAATCTGCAACTCCTCCTGCCACCCAGTCCTGACCCCTTTAATAGCAGACTCGTCTTCTGTCAGCGGAAGATTATAAAAATAGGAAATATGGCCTCGAGGCAGGACACTCGCCTCCAGCAGTAAGTCCACACCACTGTTCGGGGGGGGGGTCTGTGGGAATTGAGGGGAGTGACTCCTGACCAAACCACGGGAGTTGAAAGCATCTAAGAAAGTCAGGCCTCGTCGGCGTCTGGATCTGGCAGAGGTGATCAAAGCTCGCAAACTGATTATTCAAATATAGATTCTTTATGTGTTGAAGCCTTTTTTTTTTTTTTTTTCAAGAAGTTTAAATTGAGGGTCGGATCAGATTTCTGTACATTTTACCTCCAGTTTTGTTTATTACTCCCCAAAAATTGTAAAGAAGTATTTTTGTCTGCTTTTAACATTTTCTTTTGTTTTCGTAGGTGTGTCTCTGCCCAGCAACACTCCCGTCACCACCAGCTGTGACTCCCCCGCACAGGGCTGCCCAGGTAGGAATAGTGAACTCGCCTCCACCGTGAACAAGTACTGATTCACATAACAGCAATAATAATAATAACTTTAATTCAATATATCCCTCTGTATAATTAAATTCTTTATTATTTAATTAAAAGAATAATATAGAACTAAAATAGTTGATATTTGATTATCTTACATAATTTCTGCTCATTATTGCAGCTTTGGACCTCTGTCTTTTCTATTCATGCAATAAATCACATTGATTGATTGGTGATTGACTTTATAATCAGAGATAAATGGATCATTGTGGAGAAAGTAAATGATGCGCTAATTTATTTTTGAATATATAAATGGAATATTTGATTTTGAGCTTTTTTAAGTGCAAATACAGACAAAAACAAACAAAATGATATGTTTTTTTTTTTTAAATAATGAAATGTTTTTAGCATTTTCGTCAGCCTATACGTTTGACATTTTGGAATATTACATGTTTATGTACTTGGGAGCATCTTTAATTTTCTTTCACGATGGGAAAAGCAAAAACAGACTCCAGAAATGGCTGGGTACTGTAAAAGCAATACTATTAATGAAAGAAATCAGTCTTGAATGATTGGCAGGGCTCTTGCCTAAATATAATTAAGTAGTTGGATTGAAATGTTTCCACCCAAACATCGAGACGTGTTTTGATCTGAAAATCGTCAAATCAAATGGGAGCGCCGCGTCGGCTGAAAGGCTCCTCTTCAGAAAGACGTCCATTATGGAAATCCCACTTTTTCTCCATTCAGGTGCTATTAGTTTGGCTGTCTGCCAAAGACTTTCAGAAAATCTGTAAATGCGTCTTCTGTCTGGCGTGAGGACTGGAAAAGATGTGAGGATCTGGGTGGAGGGACGAGCGGAGGGACGGCAAACAGCGTGTTTGACAGCGTAATTAGGACGAAGGATCAGAGGACGGGTGGAATATGTCATTTACAGAGTTTGGGAAATACGCCAGTTTACTATTTTTCATGAAGTCAGAGTGAATGTTTTGGGAGTTTTAATTGTGGTAAAGGTACTGTGTCATGTAGGACTGAACATTCTGTTTGTATGAGGAATTATCCACTCAAGGACACAGAAAATGGAGCATTTGACCTGCAGCCAACAGTGATATACAGGATGAGCTTTTCCTCTGTGACCATGTACGTATTTAATACGGGCGACGCCGGAGGAGATCAAACCCAGAGATCCACACGTCTCTCATCCGTGGGTTTTTCCTTTTTGTGCCTTGTTAAGACATCTTTAAAATCCCAGCAGCTCCTGGAGGCTTCTGAGACTTGTCCTAAAGCCGTTCAACCTTTGAGCTCTGGATGTGCAAGTCAAGGATTTGGCACAATGATCCTCCATGTTTGCCCGAAGCCTTGAGCGTAGTCCGACCCCGGGAATACCCGACACCATCACAGTACTCGTAGCTCCCCGTTATGTGGAGCGACTTCCTGAGAGCGGGAAAGAGATGAGAGAAGTTTTATCATCTTTCCTTGGGAGGAATGAGAAACAGGTGCGACGACAGATCGGGTGGAGGTGGATGGAAAAGCAAAGTGATTTGATTACCGATAAAGTACAAAAACAACCAAAGAACACAGATGAAACTGATCCCGTTAAAACCCCCTCATGTAAACACTTCTATCTGATTGGACTGACTGAAATCCTGATGGGATGGGAGGAGGTGGTGTAACCGTGATGAGGATTTGATTAGAGGCCAAGTCCAAACTACACAGGATAATACATAACAGTGTATAGAATAATACATAACAGTATATAGAATAATACATAACAGTATAGGATAATACATAACAGTATATAGATAATATATAACAGTGTACAGGATATAGAATTATACATAACAGCATATAGGATAATATATAACAGTATATGGGATCAGAGCATGACATGACAACTTTATCAAGTAAAAATCTGAAATTTTCATTGCATTTTTGGTGTTTACATGACAGAACCACTGAAAACACAACTTTTGTGAAACAAAAACGATGCGTTTTCTCTTGAAGCACTGTTGTGTAAACGAGGCCTAAATCTCTCAATCCTCCATAGATCACACGTTAAACTACTTCTTGACAATAACATTGATTGAAAAGCATAAAACTGACCAACAATAACATTTTTAAAAAGTTGAAAATGGGAAGCATTGGTCCTATAAATGTCTCTAACCACTCAGTTTTTACATCCAAATGTTTCCACATCTTGCTCCATCATCTTTAACCTGCATTGATTATCTTTGGTTTGTCACTTATTTCTACATGTTTCCATGCTCTTCTTTTTTTTTTTTTTCTTTTGTAGCATAAAAAGTTACGTGAGAATTTTCTGCAGTTTTAAGAAGTATAACCCAGAGCCATAGCCAGTGCTGCGATGGATGGATTATAGTGAAATCTCATAACGCCATTACTTTTGACAGTAACACATTAGGAGCTCATTTCCAAACGCTTGTAGGAAGATGGAGGAACATCCTCGGGGAAAGAGATGAGACAAAGGAGAGTTTAAACTAGTTTTCATCAAAAGTGGTAAAAGACCTGAAGAGATGAAGGTGATATGATTAGAAATAATAAGAAAAAATAGATGTGTTATTCACTCATTCTTTACTTTTAAACATTTGTGTGTGTGGTTTTGCTTTTTAATCATTTTGCTTTGATGGTTTTATTATTATTTTATTACATGAGACTTTTCACAACTTGTTGTCGGTCATGATGTTTTGGTCCATTTACAAACAGAATTTAGGCATATTTTACAAAACAAGTCCACCTCGGTCGGGTGAATATTTTGCCTTTGCTTCCTGGTTCCAAACAACCAGAGGAAGACTTTGAAATAGAAAGAAGCTTCAAAACTGTCATTTATTTTTAGTTGTCCCTTTAAATGACAGCGGTGCTCGAGGGCCCTGAAAATACAACTTTTCAAAAACGCTCCACCTTTAAAGGCTCTCTGTGTCCATGTGTGTGTATGTATGTGGTTTCATTACAAAAAAAACAAAAAACAAAATAGCACCCACTAGTGCTATTAGCCTGACATGCTAACTATGTCATTTAATTTAGTTTGTACCATTTCCTTGTAAACAGACGTCATTTTCAAAACGTTGCCATGTAAACATAAAACGATGCGTTTTCACTTGAAAGACTTAATTAACAGTAACTACTAAAAAAGAGAAAACTTGACATTTGTATTTTCAACTTCTAGCTTGTTACTGAAGGGATGATGCCTTTTAGAATGAGAGGTTGTATATTAAATACATATTCTTTGCATTTTTTCATTCTCCTAACAGTGGTTGAAGACTTATATAAAATAAGAGTTAAGAGTAAAGAGACATGTTGGGACTTTATAGTTACTTTACCAAAATCCACACAGGAAAAATGTAAATATTTTGGACCCAGTTTTAGTTGTTGATTCACATCTCTAATATGTTGTCAATACCTTTTATGAAAGAAATGTGTCTTTACACTTGTACAAACACGTATTTCCGACATTTAAAACTCTTTCTTTGAGAAAGTCTGGCTTTCTCTCAGGCTTAATCCGTCTCAGGTCAGTATTTTTACTGGCGCTGCCGCAACGCCATCTTTGATATCCCAGAAATCCCAAGATGATGTCAGTTAGCGAAACATAAATACAGTTTGATGGCTACAAATTCTGGTTTGTTTGGAAACATATTGACTTTTTGAAAAAAAAAAAAAATTCTGATAGACTAAATGTAATGTCCTTGTTTTACGAATTCTCGTCACTATCAACGACATCGATTGGGTTTGTGACAGAAAAACAAGTCACACCAGGACAGAAATCTCCCAGAAGTTGGTCGATCCACTCTGCTTGATTGGCGTCAACTTCTCTTGACAAACCGTTCAATAAGAATTTCTCCTGGACTGCTCATTCTCAACAAACATGGTGAACAAGACTCTGCTCAGACGTGCTCTATTTGTGCAGCTCTCCTTGGCTGACCTGCTCGATGTCCCAGGAGAATATACGTGCCTTTATAAAGCTAAACCCCCCCTGAAGTAACGAAGGAAAGCCAGACTCAGGCTGACCGTCTCGGGTCCAGGAGGTCACGTCATGTGGGACTTACCCGTAGAACTCGGTCAAAACAGCAGCCTGGGGGGGGGGGGGCGTCTCCTGCCTTGCTCCTGAAATGTCAGTTCTCACACTATTCAGAGCGACAGAGACCTCTGAGGGACATTTTTTTTTCTAAAGGTCAGGTTTTGTGTGATTGAGCTCTCGAGGACAAACGTAAAGTGGAGGAAATTTAACTGCCGCTTGTGTTGCAGAATTGAACTGAATTCTGCAGGTCAACAGGCCATGGCAGAGCAGCGAAGCTTAAATGTACTGTACGTGAGGCTTGAAGAGCAGCACCTCTGGATCCGTCTGGTCGTCAAGGGTCCCCGAGTCTGGGATGACATTTAATCCTCTGAGAGAATGCATGCACTTTATATCAGGAAATAAGGAATACATATATAAATAAGGCAAACAATGTCAGTGCAGACATGAAATTATCATCACACTTCCTCTTTTTGTTGCTTATCAGTTCCAGCAGGCATGTATATTTATTTAATGATCAATTACAGTCACCACATTTGTGTTTCAATGGACATGAGTTGGGGATGCATGATACAACTTGGCGAAATACCATGGGACATGATGCAACAGTAACAGCATGAGCGATGTCAGCAGTTTGGAGAGTCTTTAATGTTATTGAGAAAAGTACGACAGACCGTAAACTGTGGTCTACTGCAATGTCAAGAGGAGGTGAAAGATAGGTTCGTACGACTCCAGCATGAGCCCGGTGTCGCTCATTAGTTTAACTGCTCTGCCATGCTAAGTGCTACATGCTAACAAGTATCTGGGCTCACAGGCCAGCAAAGCTCGGTGCTAAACATGCCTACAGTATGACCGATGTACTCCTTACCAGTGAGCTGGAGCGTGTTGCTGCACTTCAGCCCACAGTGCGTCGGTCGACGCTACATACTGCCTTATGCGTACTGTAGGCTAAGCGGCTAATGGAGGTGCTAGTAGCGTCAACACTGAGGTTGTGTGGAGGTAATTTGCAGCTACACGTAGCCTTCGCATATCACCTGCCTATGGAATATGAATTAGGTTTAATGCCAATTAACAAGTACTCGTATCAGTACTTGATATCGGCCAGAAGCTAAAGGCTATTAAGAAGGTGGGATCAGTGCATCCCTAACAACGAGTCAAAAAAAGCAAAACAACCCAGAGCAATGCTTTTTATGCTGTTTACGCCGGCCGCTTTCTTTGAAGGACTTGATTTCCAGCGCTCATCAGCTTCTGCATCTCTTTCTCTCTCTGTCTCATCCCAACACCTTGTCAAAACCACCAGCTGCTTCCTCTCCCGCCACCTCATCCACTGACTCCACTAACACCATCCATGCTACTAATGCCATCACCCACGGTAAGCAACCCTCCTCTTCCTCCTCCTCCTCTTCATCCATTACCCTCTCCCTCTCAAACCTCTTTTTACCTCCAGAGATTCACCTTCATCTCCACATGGTCCTGGTTTGTCGTCCTAAGCCCTTTTTTTTATTTTCCATTCTTTTTTTTTACCCTTATCGTCTTGTATTTTAAGGTACATTTCATGGGGGATTCTATCAAAATAAAAAAGAGACGGTTTTTTCCATAAAAGTAATTTAAATTTCTGTGTCAAAAGCCGATTACGCCTGAGAGGTTTTTTTTGTTGTTTTTTTCTTTAAGTGGCTTCACAGCTATTTGAGATTTTGCCATATTTGGCCTTTTCAACCCTGTGAGAAGTTGCTTGGAGCCATTTTGGTTTCCATGCACCTCTGATAAGTTAAATCCTCCATTATTAACTTCCTAGCTGTATTATTCATTATGTGCCCCAGAGAAGGTAATTCTGCTCTGATGAATTGGTCCAGATGAACATGTTCAACTCGAGAGGACTGGGATTGGATAAATATTATCTTCCACCACATTTTCGTTCAGTTAATTAACCTTTTTTCTTGTTTTTGTCCAAATGAGAATATCTAGTGGTGAATAAATGTTAGCGAAGATTTCTGAAAGGGAGCTGGTGATTATAGTAATCAACCTTTGAACTGTTGTTGGGATTTTAAGCACACAGTTAACTTATTAAAGGGCAAACTTTGTTTTTAAATCCTTATAGACTTGAAAGCCAAGTGCTTGTATATGTTTTACAGAAAAAGCTCCCTTGTACTTCTGTTATGCCACACTGCAGGTCCTATATTCAAGCTCTAAAAAAAAAACCCAAATGCATACAGTTTTTAAATCCTACATTAATCAATGCATCAGAGAAAAGGTCTGCTGCTCCATTTCTATTTCCTGCTGTATATTTTTTATTTTTTCATTTAAAATCTTCCTTGCAACCTTTTCTTTTCAATGGCATTCTGCCTGCACGGTCAGTCAAATACAGTAGTAATGGTACTGTAATGAGAGTCTGTTGTCACACAGGGACATCTAGTGGTCACAGATGGTGAGTAAATAAACAAAGAAAATTGTTTATTGACACCATGGGGGTATTGGGGAACACAATGTTTACTCTGAAAGAAACTTGAATGTTGTCAGTCCAACTGAATGGTCACTGTTGGTTTTAATCAGTCCCATATATTTATCATAAAGTATAGAACAAGGAGCAAAGTAGGCAGGAGGCCGGTCAGGGTTGTTAAATAATTAAATCTATCAAACGTTATATGAATTACGTTATGTAATTAATACATAAATATACACAAATCATTCATTATCAATTGCTGAATTTGTAATACCGCGTTAAACTGCATTAGATAATTTTTCAAGAGATAATAATAAACAGTTAAATGTCTCTAAGACTCTCAAAAATCTGATATATTTATAAGGGAAATAGTACTTAATGGTGCAGAATGTAAAAGTGACTCACTGCACCATCTGGTGGCACATTGCAGTATTACATGACCGGTTGGGCTCCAGCTCGCTGGTTCGCTTGTTAACTTTGGAATATTTTTCAGCCACATGCTGATAGCTTTTGTTTTTAGATTGTTTTTGACGAAACATTACAAGCTGTACCTTTAGAGGGTCATTTATGGGATGTGGTGTGTTAAACCTTTACTCATAGTTAATATCGATTGGGAGGAAATATTGTTTCTGTTGTTTGAACAAAACTTTTTCTTTTGGTAAAGTATTTTCTGTTTACCTTATAAACGTTTCCCAAATTCTGTTTGAGGTTTTAACTAATCCAGCAACCACAGGAAAAATCATAAAAACACTGAACGGTCATGGAAATTCATTCAGATTTAGCAATTTGATGATGCATTAACCTTGAATGCTAAAAAATATCAGATCGGTACCAGCGATACTAGTCCTGTATTTACTTTTATTTGACCATTGATGGTTTTGTTCCAAAAGGATCCATAAAATGTTATCGAATCAAATCTATTGCTCATTATCTCCCATATCCATAATGGTCTATCGAGCCATCCAGGATCCTTGCTACCACATGTATATGGAACTGATACCAACCAACAATTCACTTGGACTTTACCAACCACAGTTTGCTTATTTTTTTATGAATAAAAGCCCTTTATTTTGACAGTTTTTATTGTTGCTTTAATCAGTCCGGCTCGACGCTTCCTCACAGACTCATTGTGCCTGTGTGAATTGTGTCACTGACTTGCCGCCTTATTGTGCTGATCAGTTATCCCCACTGCTACCGTCACCCTCACCCCCACCACCACCTCCACCTCCTCCACCAGCACGGCTCCCCCTGCACCTTCTGCTACTAACGTTGCTTCAGCCGGCACGACAGCACCTGGTAAGGTAGATAATGTCTGAAGACATGTTAACAATCCCTCTCCGTCTCCTTGTTAAAGCCATTGTGGTATTTTTAGCCAATGCAGGTAGAAGTTTGCACGTTGGTATAAAAAGTAAAGAATCTGGATTGAAAACAAGGCACTCTGTCACATCTTTATGGCTTTTACACATCAGAGGTGCAATAAATTAATGACATAGAAGTAATAATCTTTATTTATGAACTACTTTATTATATAAGAGATTGATAAACATGTGAATAATATTTTATTTATTGAATATTGACAGACTCACTAAATGTTGTTTGTCTGTATGTGAATATAATATAAGAGACAAGGGCCCCATTTACAAAACATTCAGGTGAAACTGTGTTTCATTACAAAAAACAGCACCCACTAGTGGCCCAACATGACAACTACATAGTTTTCAGCATTTCTGCTTTTTCAGTGTAAAAAGACATCGTTTTCAAATTGTTCTCATCTAAACCCAAAACATTTCTGCAAAGAAATGATACGTTTTCACTAGAAATGTTGTCGTGACAACGGGGCCGAACTCAACAGATTTCTTCAATTAGATCAACTTACAAGTGGAACAAACAAATAAAAAAGTTTTTAAAAAGTTTTTTACTTCATGAGAATGCCCCCAAAACATTCCCAGTGTGTGTCAAGGCCTTAATATGTGTTTATTATCTCAGTGAAGCCGCCCTCAGATTGGCTGGTATCTGTTTACCTGACTGATGATGTGTGATGGTTTACTTCCTCTGTAGCTCAACCGACCACCAGCAGCACGTCATCCGCCTCATCTGCCCCCACTAACCACCCACCCACTAACCCCACCTCGCATGGTAAGACTGTCAATACTGGCATCGCTGAGGCTTTAACAGCTTCACACAATGTACTCAATTCCTGTCATATTTAATTTCACATGGTTTTTAGTAAATTTGCACAACTTATTGGACAACTTTGGAAGGTGTGAAAATTATTATTTTTATAAGTCTGAGTTGCAAAATATTCAATTAGAGTAACTGTTGTTCCTAATTTGTCCACTGGGGGCACAAAAACTGCACTGATGGCAATAAAAGCAACAGTGAAAGTTATTAGCTTTTAGCATTTGCCGTGACTTTTCATTTGAAATTTCAGGCTGCAGAGTTAAAGGTTTATTTTATGTGAACAATTCAAAAATGGTTCATACATCTGTATATTGAAACTAAAGGTAAACATTTGAATTTTAAGGTTATTTACGTGGCGTATTTATTTATTTTTTGCTTCATATTTTGTGATTTTTCTTCTATCGGCTACCTCTCACTTCATCTTTTCTTACTTCATTTTAACTCATCTTGTTCCCCCTAGTTTTATCTGCCTTTTCTTCTCTACAAACTGGTCCAGGAACAAATCCTCCTCCTTCTCCTTCACTGCTTGTAACTACTAGCCAACCGCAGACTAACACAGCTTTTACTACTGACTCCAGTTGGGGTAAGATGATATTTAAGGTCTGTATTATCATCGTTGTTTGCCTTTGAGTTTTGATTTTGTACCTGCGATTGCTATTTTCCACCACTTGGGACTTCCCTGCTGCTGCTTTAATGATTAAATTAACCGCTTTCATTCATATTGTTAAATGTATCTTAATATAGTTTAAATCTGTTGTGATTCTTGGTTTTGTAAAGATCAGGACTGCCTTGAATAGACGCTTCCTCTGTCATGTTACCAGTAATTATATAGGCCTGACATCTTCACACAAATTCTTCTACTTTGGTTTTCTTTTTTAGATTTAATATTAATATAGTTGGTGAATTATTATCATGTTTTTTTTTCCCACTAACACCAGACAATCAACAGACTTTTGGGATTTCATGCTTATATTCACGTTTTCTGCTTTGGAATGCATTGTTTATTTAGTAACTGTAACTTGCTTTTTTTATTATGATGGCGTCTCGTTTGCCGTGATGTGATGACAGCGGAGGAGACCACTGCAAAGCCTCCAAACAAAGCTTCTCCTGGAGCTGCTGCCGAGGCTCCAGCGCAGCCTGAACCTGCAGTATCCTGGACCAGGCGTCTGGTTTTTGCTTTAGCTGCTCACCTCAGAAGGAAAAGAAGTCCTCAGTTTGGATTCAGCCTCTCCCAATCCCCTCCTCAACCAGCACGCCATGGCCACTGGCCTCCTCCTCAACATGCCAGACCTCTCGCCTTTTCCTCAAGGACCCGGAGCCACCGCAGCTCCAGGACGTCCCTGGGTTACATCTCCACCCCTCTGAGGAAGAGGCCGAACAGCGGAAGACGTCCTCCCGCCACCGCGGCCCCCCACAGGGTGGAGGTTCACGTCACAAAACCTGCAGTTGCTCCTCTTGTGGGCAAATCCTCCACAAAACCCACGTCCACGGCAATCCCGAATTCCACAGCTGCCATTAAAAATGATACAAACGTGTTGGGATCAGTGATTTTTGGCTTGAATGTGTCTGTTCCAACAACACGGCCAAGTATTATTCATCGAACAATCTTCCCAAAGGGCTCGACACCCCATCCAGAGCCTGGAGTCTCCGTCTCCTCTCAGTCTACCTTTCAACGGCCCAAGAAAGATGAGATTTCAGATACAAAGGAAAATCCACCAGCAATGGCAGCATCATCATCACCATCATCATCGTCAGTGCTCAGCAATAGGAAAAACAAACCTGCAGGGTTTCTGTTGAGGGACAGCCAAGTAGGTAACTGGACAAGTCCTCTGGAGTCGTCCTCTGGATCCGGGACGTTTGTGTACGAGTCAGTCGAGCTTGCAGAGGAGAGCAGCGATTTTGGCTTGTACGAATTTGCATACTCACTGGAAGATCCCAGAACCAGCAGTCCCGACCCAGAAAACAAACGGCTATTCTTCAAATCGGACTCTCGCGTTGCCTCCCTGCCGGTTGCTGCCTCTGAGGTCATCGATGAACATTTGCTCAACCAAACATATTTCCACCATGACTCAGGCAGCCTGCAGAGCGACTTCACAGCAGGCGGAAGGCTTTCTCTGGAGCTGGCGCAGGAAGAACTGATGCCAGAAACATCCATCACCTCTACGCCTCGGCCTCCGACAGCAGGTCGGACTTTTCACGGAGCTCCAAGCCAACCGGGTTCAGATGGACACAAACTTGAGGAAAGTTTGCGAACACAAGCTGCCGCTGCTGAAAGACTGGAAAGATTGACACTGCAGCCGTCTCTTTCATCCGTCCTCCCCCGCATGCAGCCTTCTTTGACCGTTTTCCCCTCAAGCACCTCTGCCCTACTTGCGGAGGAAATTTCCCTCAAGCAAATCTCTTCCGTTTCAAACGGCAAAGATGAACCCCAAATATTAGTTTCCTCTTCCACTGCAAGCCCAGTGGACGGAATGTATGAGACGGGCTTTCCCAGAAGTGAAGCCGCTCTTGCAGCAGTCAAAAGTAGACACATTAATAATTCATCTTCGAGTACAGAAACATCGACACAAATTCATCCTTCTGCTTTTCCCGAATCTACTTCCTCTAACACATTGAAAGTCCCTCACTCCCCCTCGTCCACCGTCCCGCCTCTCATCCTTCCTTCACTCCACTTTCCAACAACTTCCTCTCACGCCATCAATCTGTCTCCTTCGTCTGTCTCCCCTTTGCAAATTCAGTCTCTCCTTTACTCCTCAAACAGCCTCATTACTCTTCCCTCCTCTGCTGCGCCGCCTCTGCAGCCCTACCATGTCGAACCCTCCTCCTCCTCCCAATTAGAGCGAGTGCTTTCAGAAGCAGATGCCGTTGTTGGCTCTGCAGACGACCTCGAGTCGAATGGAGGGAGCGTTAAGTTTCAGGCCTCTGTGCTGTCATTTCTGTCCCCGTCTCTGAATACTCCCAGACAAAGTGAACCCACAGCATCTTTGTTGTCACTTCCTCGAACCGATGTCTTACCTGCTGCTGAAACGCCATCAAACGATACAATCAAATCCTTCAGGGATCAGCTGCCGTGCTCTGTGAGTCATCAGCCTCTCGATGCTCAGCCAGATACATTTGTACACTCAACGTTCCCTCCCAGATTACCTCTTGAGATTTTATCTCCCACGTCTGTGGTCCCCACACCACATTCAGAAGCTTTGTGGCAGCAAGAGCCGATTCCATCTGTTGTTTTGTGGCCTTTGTCATCGTCGCCGAGTCCTACAGTCACTCACTTCTCGGTTCATCTGCCCGACATAAACACTCTTCCACGTCAGTCACGTCCACTTCCTCAGTCTGCCTCTGAAGCCTCTGAAGGAATCTTGGCAAATATTCCTAGAAAACAAGACTCAGGCCTTTCATCTGACACGTCTCCGTCTTCTTCAAACACCTTTCTGTCGACTTTGAGTCTGGTTTCATTTTATCTTGACAACCTGCCGTTCACTGCATCTGCAGATACTTTTCGTAAAGCCGCGACACCTTCCCTTTCCCCTTCTCTTCACGCTGCAGTTGACGACACTTCTCTCTCAGTTCATACGTCTTTATCTGGGCCACAAAACAGATCTATTCCAATCATGATGGCCAACAGAGATCTGCCCGAGACACCAACCTTCGCTCGCCCTCACTCCACTACTTCACAGTTCCCTGTTGGCTTTGACAATCCATTGATTGGCGCCACGTATCCTTTGCTGACTCCATCAGTTACAGCACTGGCCCAGACGCTGGTGCTCCATGCCAGCAGTCCGACCACGCCGCATGGTGCCGCAGCCTCCTGGCATGCGGCAGGACTTGATTATACGCAGCACTCGGGCTTGACACGGTCTAACGCGGAGTTCCCCGGTCGTCTGATCCACACTGACAGTTCAGCACACATCATTAAGCCGACACGCAGGCTTTTAGACGGGATTGAGGGGCTTGACATGAGTTGGAACGCAGAGGCACCTGTGGAAGATCGTCGACTGCAATGGCCAAGTGTTCCTCTAATTCCTCTTCTGACAAACCCGACACCCCCCGTTCCCTCTCACTCTCACATCTACCCTGTGTTTTTCCCCCTCTCCTCTCTCACCACCCCGCCTCCCCCTCCTCTCATCACGTCCGAGATTTCATTACCGGCAATATCTGCCGGTGTGACAGATGCAGAAATTGGCTCCTTGTCACCCACTCACCATCATCCTTCAACAATCCAATCCCCGCTGGCCAAATATTTACAGTCCTCACACAAATCCTCTGCAATCCCTGTTAGCCAGGCAGCAGAGTCAGCAGCTCAGTTCATCACAGAAAGCCCGTCACTCTCTGTTGGCCGAGATTCTACGCTCGCTGATGACAAACTGAAATCCAGCCACTCACTGCCTCTCATTGCAGCTGAACTGGAGGATGATGGTCCAACAGATGCTTCCAGGTTTGTTCCAGGTTCCGATAACCTCACGGCCACTGCTGGAAAACTCATGAACCCCTCCGCTGCGTTCAATCCAGCGGATGTTGTTCCAAAGATACATACGGCAGACGAACATGAGTCAGCCTTTTTAGCAGAACATACCGAGGAGAGTGAGCCGCTGGATGTTATATCAGACGTCGTAACGATCCGTCAGAGTGGAGAAGTGCTGAAACCAGAAGCTGAATTATTCTCCGCTGAAATGCAAGCAACTTCTCCCGGTTATCAGCCCGTCTCTGTTGTGTCAACACAACCAACTGGTGCTCTGATTATTTCAAACCCCCCACTCTCTTCTGGCCTTAATATTCTCTCTGCTGCTACTCTGGCCTCCAGATCCCCCATCGCCTCGCCTATTAATACCCCAAATCCGAGCTTGGAGAGACTCCCTCGTCCTGGCAGTGACAACCACACCGCAAACACAACGGCGGGCTTCAAACACACGTTTAATGCAACAACTGTTTCTGCTTCAGTGCTGATTGAAATGACAAACACCACAAAAGCCTTGATGTCGGTCAATATTGGACGTATCGAAGCATCTCCGACAAACTTGGCAAGCGACAAACCAACAGCCCAGATCGATGTGAGCGCAGCTCAAAATGCTTCGCTGTTCAGAGATGGCATACGGCAGGAGACAGCAAATGTCACAAAAGCTTTGATGTTCAATCCTGGACGTATTGAAGCATCCGAGACGAACGTGACGGATTACAAACCAGATTTGCCCAGTTTGAACTCGAGCGTGTCAAATCACAGCGTCGTCCAGCACCACAGTGGTGTGAGCAACCCCGAGGTCAAACACGTTCCCCCCACGCCGCCCGAGGTTGCCGGCGCTCAACGTTTCACCACCGCAAAGCCCTCGTCTCCCGCAGCCTCCTTCAAGGGGCTCATTACGTCGGCTGTCCTCGGCCTGAAGAAGGCCACGCCGCGGCCCACCTTCAGATCCACAACCTTGGATTTAGCTACCAAGCCGGCGATGCCATGCCAATGTAAACATCGCTTTCATATTACATGTCTGTGTGGACTGTCATCGGGAAACAGTATGTCACGCAGTAACAACCAACTGTAGACGTAGATCAATAATGAAAAAAAAAAAATCATCCACCGACGCTGATTGATCGTATTCAGTCTTAAAGGCATTTGTAAGCTTCCAGATTAGAATATATGATACATGGCTACGGGAGATTTGGTCATCAATTATTGACCAATTTCCTCACTCAGAAGACGTTTTTCTGCTTCTATCTTTCTCACTAGAAGTTGAATCTAATCGTCTCACCTGAAACGATATTAAAAAGGCTGCCTGGTTGTTTTTGAAATCATACAGCCATGAACCAGCTTTTCATTGAGTGTGTGCATAGATGAGCAGTTTCCCCAGTTTGGTGTTGAAAAAAGACTTTACACATCCAGACTGTATCACCCAACATTAGTACCGGTGTTTAATATGCTCCTCTTGGATGACTCCGCTCAAATCCCTGCAACTAACTACATAAATCTTGCTCAGCGAGTGTGCGTAATATATTTTAGTTAAATTCACGTCTCCGCAGCCATGAATCGGACACAAAATGCCACTTTATGAAACGAAAACAAGACTTTAAGACTGAATACACACTTGGTTTTCTCGTTGAGGTGATTGGGTTTTACTATGTCGTAGCTGAGTGTCAAATTTAAAGCAAAACTAGATTTAGCTATTCGTAGATATGAGAATGTGTCAATCATGTGAATGGGAGGAGGTGACTGCTGATTGGTTAGTTAGTCATCGATCTACATAATCTGTATTTTAGTAACATGTGTTTTAATCCCATAATCAGACTGTGGTGTTTATTCTCGTACCTGTAGTGTCAGATACTAAATAACTGAACCTTTATTGCTTTTTCTCACTGTTTTTTTTTTTTTTTTTTTCATTATAAATACTTCACTCCTCTCCTCAATCCATCCAGCTTCTTGGTGGAGACCTGGTCTGCTGCTTTCAATCAGAAACAATCAGGAAAAAGCATTTCACAGATTGCTTTAAAGAGCAGCACAACATGAGGAAACAATAAAGACGTGCAGCTTGCAGAGTCTCTGACCAGAACTGATGAACAGGAGGTCTTCAGTAGCAACGACTAACTAATGTAGATGTTAGATGGACACCTAGTGGCCAGTGTGACGCATTGCAGGAGAACTGAGTGGGCAGGAATGAATTCAGCCACAGAAATACACTGCAAGAAGAAGCATGAGAGCGCCTTTATTGGGGCATTCAGGTTTAATCTACAAGGACAAGAGTTAACTACAAATGATTTTGACATACAATTTGAAATGTTCACAGAAAACGTTGAATGTGTCTGACTCAAAAAATAGAATATTTAAAGGTTATTAAATCATTGCTCGGTAAACTATTACATAGAAGGTTAAAGAAATGATGATTCATATTGTCTAATCTTACCTGCAGGATCATCTTTGCATCGTCACTGAAGAAAGAAACGAGTTGGACCAACTTCATTGAATTGCTTCAATTGGCAACATCGAAATGAATCAATTTCTTTGACCTTAAGTTAATGGCAATTCGTAAATTCATTTCAATTTTACCAATCGATGCAATTCAATTTAAGTTAGTCCAACTATACTTTTCTTTCTCCATATTTTAATTTGAAACCCATAAAAATACTATCCTGATACCATGCAACTGGTGTCTTTATGTTACTCAAAGTTAATTGAATATGCATGTCTTGAAGAAAATACTTTATATATACATGTATCTTGTTGTTCACGGGCCCTCATGTTATCTAGCTTCAACACAAACTGCACAGTTCATCTCCTGCTATGTGGCACAAATGTCCACCACTAAACAAACCCAGCGTCAGTCAGGTGCTGGACTGAGACTAAAGTAATGGTCCTCCGTCTCTGTCCTCCGCCTTGCAGAGGGTTTCTTCTACAGGATTTCCCTGGTGGTGGCTGACGGGAGCTCGACGCTGACGCCGGAGGACGTGGAGCAGGCGGTGGCTCTGTGGGTAAGATCTGTCAGGCTTCATGCGGGCCGCTGCGGCTGGACGGGCATGAAGGCGCCGCGTCGTTTCACAGAACCGATGGAAGTATTTGGGTTGATTGACTTTGGTTTTCCTCTTGCAGCTGAATCAGACCTTCCATAACTGGACTCACGCGGTCTATGTGGATAATATCAGGTGATTATGACGACTTTCATCACACCGTTTGTCTCGCGGTTCGACGGCCGCGGTTAAAAGCAGGTGTCTGCGCGTGATAGTGTTTCGTCCATCAGCCAGCGTCGGCGTCTCGCTGGTTCATGTGTGTTTGCAGTCGAGGAGGGCGACCGAAATGACAAACAAACGAAAGTTCAGTTCAGTTCAGGCAACTTCATTTATCCCGCAAGGGGCAATTTCTTTTGTCGCGTCTCAGTGTACATTTACTTTCATGCACCAATTCAGTCAATAAATAAATAGTCAACGAACAAGTCGTTAATCTGTCAAGGAAACCAGTCAGCATGGGACACAGCGAGACGTCAGAGTGGAAGATAAAACCAGATGAGATCTAAGATGAAGCGCATAAGATAAAAAAAAAAAAAAAGGCAGTATAACAATAGTAAGAAAATCATAAAAAACAAAAACAAGAAATCAAACAAAAAATAAACTACGTTCCCTAAATAAAGTTATTTGAAGGTCAAGTTAAAATGATCTTGGTTTGTGATTAGGAGCTTAAAACTATAAGGAATGAATCAATGCAGTATTGATTAAACTCATGAATTCTCCCAACTGATGTAACTTGAGTTAACATCCAAATTCTAGAGCATCTTCCTCCCGCTGACTGAATAAGAAGTGTTCAGGAGCTCATTTCGTAAATGATAATCTAGTCAATTTAACAGAATTGAACTACAATAGAATAGAAAGTAATACGATGAGAAAACGATCAAAGATAGCCGGTGCAGTGTGACCAAAAGAGCAGAATCGTGTTTAGAAATACATTATTAAAATCGATTCTGTCAAGTTATTCTAAATAGATTTGTTCTGTCATCTCCAGCGTTCAGCCTGGCGTGCAGACCGCCGATAACCCAACCAGGTAAAACCAGCTTTCACTGTGTGTGTGGTGCTGTTTTCATACACTTCTTATTGTCGTCGTCTTTGGTAACTCCTTTCATTCCACACTCAGTTACAGCTGCCGGGCCCTGCTGCTTCATTACGACATCACCAATGAGAGCGTCGGCGAAGCCGCCTTGTCGGCGAGGCTTTCCAGCAGAGTGGGATTTGTGGGCGGCGGCCTGGAGGTCCGGGCCGCTTCCCTCACCGTGCGCCTGATCGGTCAGGAACCACAGTTTTTGAACTTGTTTTGTTTTTGTTTCATTCGTCATACCGGACAATATTTGCGTCATCTCCTTGAATCTTTAGCTTTCCTGCATGCGGCGTGTCATCGTGTTGGTTTTATTGGTGTTTTCATGACTGTTTTTTTGTTGTTTTTTTTCTTTTGTCCAACAGAAAACTGTCCGGAGGAGAATCCTCTTCACTACCGCTGGCCTGAGAGCAGACCCACCATCACCCAGTACCTGCCCTGCTTCCCCAACAAGGACCAGAGCTCCTCCAGGACCTGGTAACACACACACACACACACACACACACACACACACACACACACACACACACACACACACACACACACACACACACACACACACACACACACACACACACACACACACACACACACACACACACACACACACACACACACAGAGTCATAATATATAATGATACAACGGTTTTAATGTTCTCGCCGCTCTTTTCTTCCCAGTTTGATAAACCTGCAGAACTACTCCTCCTACTGGTCGGCTGCAGACTTCAGTAACTGCACGGACATCGACAGCATCGAGGTCTCGGCAGGTAGGGCGATTCTCCGTCTCGCCGGCGCGGCCGCACAGGTGAGACAGCGCGAGTGAGAGCGCAGGGCGCTTAACGCTGTGGGCTGTTCTCTTGCTCTGGGCAGAAAACGCAGCGGAAGTCGCGGTGCAGCTGGCCGACATCACCAACGATGAGCTGTCCGTGGAGGAGGTGAGAGTCGGCACCGACGTCCGCGGCCGGGTGGTGAAGGCTGGCGGGTAAAATGTCCCTCCTCTCCCTCGTCTCCTCGCAGGTGTCCAAAGTGGTGACGAAGGTGAACCAGCTGGTGAACGTGGCGAAGATCAACAAAACTCTGGCGAAGACCGTCGTCACCATCATCTCCAACGTCATGACCAGCTCCGAGATGACACTGGCACACACCTCCGAGAGGTGGGCTCTGCTCTACTCTACTCTACTCTACTCTACTCTACTCTACTCTACTCTACTCTACTCTACTCTACTCTACTCTACCGTACTCCACTTTACTGTACTCTGTTCCACTCTACTGCATTCTACAATACTCAACTTTAATGCACTCTACTTTATTTTACTGTACTCTACTGCACTCCAATCTACTGCACTCTACTTCACTGTACTCTACTGCACTCTACTGTACTCTACTGCACTCCAATCTACTGGACTCAACTTTACTGTACTTTGTTCCACTCTATTCTGCTGTATTCTTGTGCACTCTACTCTACCTGTAATCTGCTGTACTTTACTCTACTGTACTTCACTGTACTCTATTCTACTCTATTTTAATGCACTCTATTCACACTACTGCACTGTACTTTACTCTACTACACTCTCCTGTACTGTACTCTATTACACTCTACTATACTGCACTCTATTCCATTATATTCTGCTGCACTCTGTTCGACTGTGCTTTACTGCACCTTTGTGGTCTCTACTTTAGTTCACTCTACTATACTTGACTCTACTGCAGCATACTGCACTTTCCTCTACTGTACTCTATTCCACCCTATTCAGCTGCACTCTGTTCAATTGTACAATACTGTACTGCACTCTACTCCATTCTATTCCACTCTACATTGTACCTTTTTTTTACTCAACCCCCCCTCTACTCTAGGGCACTAATATTTACTCTACTCTACAATAGTGCACTGTTTACTCTGTACGCTGTACTCTACTGGGCTCAACTTTCTTCTATGGTACTTTAGTTCACGGTACTATACCAGACTTCATTTTACTGAACTCTGCAGGTCATTTACGCCACCCTTCTGCCCGGCACTCCAATCTACTCCACTGCATTTGATTGGCTTCTACTGCCCTTTACTGTATCAAGCTTTACTTTGTTGAGCTCTGCTGGAGCTTCCTACGATGCAGTAATGTCGACTGTGTGTTCTGCTCAGAGCTCTGAAGACGGTGGACGAGTTGGTGCAGAAGATCGAGTTTGAGGAGTCGTCCATCAACATCACCTCCAAGAACCTGGCCGTGGGGATTCTGGCCGTCGACGCGTCCGATTTCAACGGGACGTCCTTCAGCGCCTTCATCCCTCCGAACACCACGGACCCACAGGTAAGATCGACTCCTCCATACCGACGCTCGGGAACCTTCGCTATAGGCCCACGTGTCTGACCCGGGACGTCGTCCTCTCCTCCTCTCAGGTTGACTTTGAGTCCCAGCAGCTCAACTCTTTAGCTCAGGTCGTCCTGCCGGCCTCCCTGCTGTCCAGCGACTCTCTGAGCGAGGCCGACAGGGCGTCTCTGTCCAGGATCAACTTCATGTTCTTCAGCAGCACCAACCTCTTCCAGGTCAGAGAACCCGGGTTCGTGTCGCGTACAAGGACATCACTCCCCGTGCGGCGTCCTCACGGAGAGGAGCTCACGTGGTGTTTCTGTTCCTCTCTGGTGGTTGCAGAAGGAGCAGGACGGCCGCTCTCTCAACAGCTACGTGGTGGCCAGCAGCGTGGGCAACTTCTCCATCAGCAACCTGGCCGATCCGGTGGTGATCGAGATCACGCACCTCTCTGAGCAGGTGGAACACGTGCAGCATTGTTCCTGTGCTCCCACTTTAAGTTTTCAAAAACGCACAAAACTTGGCACTGGTGACCTGCCGGATGTGTAACCACCATTTTTTTTGTTTCCTTGATTTGTTTCCTGCAGCCTTTCCCGAATCCAGTCTGCATGTTCTGGGACTTCACCATGAACGGTGAGTCTTTGTTGTAGCACTCCACACACAAGAAAGCAACACAAAGTGGAATCATTTGAAATATCCTCCGAATAAAATGCCCACAACAGACCCATTAATGCCAAAAAATAAATAAAATGCCCACAACAGACCCATCTGCACAGACCTCAACACATACACAGAGGAAACCACAATCTAATACGTAAAGAATCAAAACATAAAGTATTAAAATCAATTTAAAACTGAAAATAAAATGAGTAGATTTCTTAAATGCACAAAATACTGCACAATCTGTATTTCCTCACGAAGACACACTTCTGCCAATTCTGAAATAGGAAAATGTATTTTCCTCAGACCGTAAATGTAGATTCTTGTTGTCAGCAGCCCGCTACAACAACTTAAACCGTGTTTACAACAAATGCACATAGAGATGTAAAAGTATTGATACTTCCAATCCCGAATAAAAGGATCATATAGAGACAGAGAGAAATAAGCAGACTGCTCTAAATCTACTGGCGAAGACGTCTCAAGTTGTTTGTGCTTCCTTTTCAAACAGCTCCTGTCCAACAAAACAAACAGGTTCATCACAGTCTGTTTTTTCATAATGTCATTCCTCCTATTGTCCACCAGGGGGCAACACTCCCACAACTTTCCCCTGATAGATTTCCATGTTCTGGTCTGTGGACCCTCTGTACTCAAAATCCACCTGTTCTTCAAAGGAGAGGGAGAACAGTTACCTTGATTAAGACTTATTTAGACATTTATCTCTTTAGATACTGACAAGTAGGTTTGTATAGAATATTATATGTGTCAGTGCTTTTAAAGTAAGTAAGTAAATATTGTATGGACATGTTTATACTAGGGGGAGGGGGGTTTGTAAGGATGAAAATAAAGTTTAATAAAGGCAATAAAGTTTACACAAAAGTCTTTATCGGATTGGTATCAGATCGTATCCATGTCGGGCCCGATCAGGCTCCGATCACAATAAAATGAAAAAAAAAAAAAAAATCAAATAGATTTATTTTAAAGCAGCTTGAACCAAAGTTACCTTTAGTATTGTACAGATATGTGACCTGTGTGCATGAACTGATCATGTACTTCCCCAAGCGTTTATTGTGATGTGTGTGTGTGTGTGTGTGTGTGTGTGTGTGTGTGTGTGTGTGTGTGTGTGTGTGTGTGTGTGTGTGTGTGTGTGTGTGTGTGTGTGTGTGTGTGTGTGTGTGTGTGTGTGTGTGTGTGTGTGTGTGTGTGTGTGTGTGTGTGACCACCAGAGGGCGCTGGAGGCTGGAACGCCGCAGGCTGCAGAGCTTCTCATGAATCCAGCAGCAACAAAACCATCTGCCTGTGTGACCACCTCACACACTTCGGCATCCTCATGGTGAGGCTGCCGTGCTCCTGTGGCTCAAGCTCGCGTTTGTTTTCCAACCAAACCGCCAATCAATCTCACAAACTTGAGCTGCCACTGCCGCCGCCGCCTATTCCGACGCCACACAACGACCGTCTTTATTCTGCACTTATTTCGAGGGCAGGTCGGACGCGTCCAACTCATTTTTGTTGTGCGGCCACATACAGCGCCGTTTGACCCGTGACGGTGAAGCCCACAAACTGAATAGCTCCGATTGTTTTCGTCCACTCCGAAAATATTCACAAATTATCCGAAATTACCTCCAATTTAAAAATTAAAAAAAACATATTATGCAAACTACGATCCTATAATAGTATAATACTACGGTGTTCAGTTAAAACTAGAAGACTCCAAAACGTACTCCTTGTACACTGAAAGTACCTTTCTGATTCTGAAACATTGAATTTTACAAGCAAATGTGGGAGATGTCAGATCATTTGAATATTTAAATACTCCTCTAATGAATTTCCTTGTCGTTTGATTATTTTTTTTAATCAATGTAAAAAAAAGGTTCATGCACCAAATCAGCTTTTGTAAGAAGAATCGGTATGGAACCTGGTTTCACCTGGTCTCAGGTGGTCCATGTTCAATAGATCAGTAGTAGGACACCATATCAGGCCCCGTTTACTCAGATGAACCCTGAAAAGACCCGGGTCTGAACACCCGACTTGCTCCCTCGTAACTCACACCAGGTGACCCGTGATGTTTTTCCCTTCGTGTGCCTCCAGGACATTTCTGGAGCCTCACCCCACATCGACCCCAAGAACAACAAGATCCTGACCTTCATCACCTACATCGGCTGCGGCATCTCCGCCATCTTCTCCGCCGCCACGCTGCTCACCTACATCGCCTTCGAGTGAGTTGCCGGCTGCAGGAACACACGGGGAAGCGCCGCTGTCCCGCATTCGCACAAACTCAAGTCATCCGCCCCAGTCGGCTTCTTCTGAACTCTGCGTGGCAGCCGGCCTAACAAACGCTTGCAGCCGTCACTTTCCTGTTCGTCGAGGACGTTTTGGAGGAGAATGAGAGCCAGATAAGCAACATAACCTCCACAGTTGGGTCTGGATGTCCTCTGGAGCTCCCGCTCGTCTGGCCTGAACCCAGAAACCACCAGAGCGAGGCACCGAGGACGATCCTGATCCACGGCCCAACTGACCTCAACTGGCTCTTGTTCATTCTTCGCTTTCTCTGTTTTTAAACGCGACCCCAGAGTCATTTACATCTGTTTCTATCGATAGTCATCTTTCCCTTTCACAGGACTCACAATCACTGCGTTTCAAGTTTTAACCATTTGAAACGTCCACGACCAACTGGAGGATGAAACCTTCACCTTTGAGAGTCAATTCAGTTTGTTCATGAAGCACCAATTACAGAAAAATAGTGTTGAGTGTTGAGCAGAAAAATAAATAAAGTGAACAACCAATAGGAACAGCTCTCCATCTCGCCCCAGGAAACTGCGCAGAGACTACCCGTCGAAGATCCTGATGAACCTCAGCACGTCCCTGCTGCTCCTCAACATGGTGTTCCTGCTGGACGGGTGGCTGGCCAGCCTGGGCACCGAGTGGCTCTGCCTGTCGGTGGCCGTCCTGCTGCACTACTTCCTGCTGACCTCCTTCACCTGGATGGGCCTGGAGTCCATCCACATGTACATCGCCCTGGTCAAGGTCTTCAACACCTACATCCGGAGATACATCCTCAAGTTCTGCATCGTGGGCTGGGGTGAGTCTCCCGAGGCTCCGCCTAAATTACACATGCACTGATTTATTCAGTCGTTCTTTTATTTCATCTAAATTTTGGGGATTTAAAAAAAAAAAAAAAGTTTTAAGGATTTTCAATACATTTATTCTACTTTTTAATTTTTTATTATTAAAAATGTATTTATAATTTTTTTCTTTTTATTTAGTTTTACTTTTTTCCCATTTAATTTATTCCAGTATCTAAAACATATCAAGATCTCACATAGACCAAAAATCAAGTGTTTTTTTCTTAATAAAATTTTTTTTTATTTATTCTCTTCAAATATACAAAAAGTATTGCTTGTTAGGTTGATTGATTGATTGATTGATATGTGTGGTTTGTTTCAGGACTCCCTGCAGTGCTGGTCTGTATCGTGGTCTCGGTGGATAAAAACTCTTACGGTCTGCAGGAATATGGAAAAGGACGGTCGGATGAGGGATCGTCAGAGTTGTAAGTGACCATGGATGGATGGAGAAATAATACAATACATACCAAGCTTGTATATATAATGATATTTACCAATTTATATATATATTTATCATATTTCCTGTAAGTTATTTACTCTGTGTTGAGCGACTCTCTAGAGAATTCTGTGTTATCGTACGATTTGTCCTAAAATAAATCTCCAGATAATTGAGCTCATGCAAGCTGAAAAGAAATCAGGTTTCTGTTGATCAGACTCAAGAGATGGTTTTCTGGATTGATATTCCAGCTGTGCTGTGCAGATCTAGTCCCCAGAAGGCCGACGTGCTGCATGTTTCACATGTTTCCTCACTCCAGCACCTGAAAGTTGTGAAGCAGTAATCATCGGCGTATTAGAGCACGAAGGTGCAAATCTGTGAAAGACGAGGATTATTGAACAGTGGCTCACAGTCGTAGAGGCCGAGTTTGGGGGAAGTTACAAGGTTTCAACAAAGGAAAACCCTTTTTTTTTTTTTTTGTGCAAAACACTTTAAAACAATGAAACGCCTGATCTGATTCACAAAGCCCCGCCCCTTTCTTCATCCACCAATAAAGCAAGGCATTTTCAACGGCTTCAGTAATTGGCTGAGAGTAGATTGGAAGATGTGAGTAAAACATAGGAGGAAAAAAAGCAACTTTTCAGAAACACTCTGACTCTTTCGCCGTGAGGGGGGGGAGGAGGGCGCAACTTTTTAAAACGGCTCCGACGCCATATCAGTGAGAACGAGGGAAAACACAATTGTTTCCTTTTCCGGGCATCATTTTCAAAACGTCGCTGTGTAAACGCAAAACCTTTCTGAAACGAAAATGTGTTTTCACTCCAAACGCTGCCGTTTTAATTCATTCTTCTGCGACTTGAGCCGCTTCGTCTGTGAATCCTCCCCATCGGAGGTGAAACAGGAAATTGACGAGTTTGGGGAACATAAGGAGGAAAAACATGAGATGTTCTTTAGATACTTTGAGAAACAGTTAAAAAAAACAACAGTTACATAAAAACAGTAGGAATAGCAACTGTTGTATTGATGTATTTCTCCTCTTTCAGTTGCTGGATCCAGCGGCCGGTGGTCTTCTACGTCACCTGCGTGGGCTACTTCTGCCTGGTGTTCCTGCTCAACGTGGCCATGTTCATCGTGGTCATGATGCAGATCTGCGGCCGCAACGGCAAGCGCAGCAACCGCACGCTGCGAGAGGAGGTGTGCACCCCGCCCTGCTCTTTACAGTCTCCCAACACACTGCTTTTCTTCATGCGATTCCTTTTCACTCCTTTACAAACCAATCAGCATTACAGGAGACTGCAGACAGTCTCCTGTAACGACCAGGATTGGAGACTGTTGATGTATTTATATATATTGTATGGTGAGAAGGAGAGCTGCTTTATTTATGGGGTTTACCACACTGGATCACGCCTGAGCTGATCGTGTTCAGGAGCCTTTGAGGGATTCGAACCAGCAAGTTTATGATGAAAAGAATCTCGTTGTTCTTTTCTGATCGTGCAATACCAATATGATGAATTACGTACTTTGAGATTTGCTCTTCCAAATAACACTTGCTCTTTCTCTTGCCACCAATTCACACTCCGCTTGGTTTCTTCTACCATCAGAACTCCCATGATCAGTGTTACCGGCATCACATGACTCTCACATGACCACTTCTACCGGTAATAAGTAATCTCGATACTCTTTCCAAGCCAGTAATCAGATTAAAGTTACTTCTCCAAGTCACTTTGCGTTACTGTCGTAGCGTCCAGCAGGACGGTGGAAAGGAAGACGAGCTTCTTGTCTGAAAAGAGGCTTCATTACTGAACAGAACCGATAAAGATGAAAGACACACACACACACACACACACACACACACACACAACAAACTAACGTCATCATTGAACCCTATCATTGCGACAATAACACAACTGAAGAGGTATATTTTTCCTGAGTCAAAAAAGTAACTTTTAAGAGCAAGTAGTCAGTATATT
Organism: Blennius ocellaris; assembly: GCF_963422515.1. NCBI lineage: Eukaryota > Metazoa > Chordata > Actinopteri > Blenniiformes > Blenniidae > Blennius > Blennius ocellaris. Next base: position 17,701,720 of record NC_137667.1, on the reverse strand, counting down.
AACAAAGTTACTTTTAAAGGAGTAACTAGTAATCAGATAACCTTTCCAAGGTAATCCTCCCACAGACCAATAAACACACTCACAATATGACGTATCGGAAAACCTTTCGTTGATAACACATAGCATAACACATTGTTATTGTTTATAGCACATTGACATCCTAAATACATCTTCTTTTTTTTTTTTACCATTTCTGCTTTCGTTTTCAAAACGCTTGCTCTCGAGATGCAAACTTTTAAGAAGCGGAAACGCAAAAACCATTCCTTTTCACTTGAAGCGTCACATTAACTTGGTGTTGATAGCTCGTAGGTGTGAATGTGAGTGTATTTGGGATTGGCTTCAACCCCACAACCATCCAAGGGCTATTGCAGATTGATGCATGATAGATGATGAGATATTCCTTTATTCATCCCACAGTGAGGAAATTCCATTTGGATCAAACGAGGATAAATTCTATCGTTGTAAGGGCAGAAATGCTGCAGCCAAGAAAGTGACTGGCTTTATCGAGAATTCTGCTTATTATGCTGACATCTTGTCACATGTGGACTGATTACAATTAGTTCAAACCGTATGTGACCCCCTGAACTGAATTGAGTATGACGGCACTGGTTTGAACACCAAACAAAAAGGACATGCAGAGGAAACTGTAACCGTGGAATCTCTTCTGCCTCCATCCAGGTCCTACGAAACCTTCGCAGCGTGGTGAGCCTCACCTTCCTGCTGGGGATGACGTGGGGCTTCGCTCTGTTCGCCTGGGGGCCCGTCAGCCTGCTGTTCATGTACCTCTTCGCCATCTTCAACTCGCTGCAAGGTGCACAAACATCCCAGCTTCAAAGCTAAACAATTTCAACGCTTTAATCTATTAGATGTATATAAGATTTTTGCTGCTTTGTTTTCTTAATATACATTACTTTCTAGAAAAATATTTGCTCTCACAGCCGTGGTCAGCTGTGAGAGCAGTGTGCAGAGTAATCATGTATGAATACTATGGCGAGCGCTGCAGAGGAATTGCTCTGAGTCGAGATTCTTTTCTGCCAGCTGATCACCAGAGGCTTTTATTTTGACATGTACAAACGCAACCGGAACTTCACAACAGGATGAGTCTCCACACAACACATTTCTCACTCATGGTTGCACACCAACATCCAACAAACCAAACCAAACTAGACAAAATAATTAACTATCTGAACCGAGGAACAAAAACACAACACAAGCACAAACCAACACACACAACAACCCTCAATAACCTCCGGCAACACATAACCTGAACTCCCATCATGCCCTGCAGCGACCAACTCTGTGATCGCTACAATACTCTTCACCACTAGAGGGCAGCACAGAACGTTGTCGGTGAAATCGAAACTTAACAGATGTCAGTCTAGTTAATCTCCACCACCACCTCCTGCTCCCATCTTGTATCAAAGTACTGTGTCAGTGACAGTGATGGAGAAGTTTTTGAAAAGGAAAAATGTGAACCAGGATCTCAGCTCTTCATCCATCAGGTCCAGGTTTCACACTGAGTGACTCAAAATTAAAAAAAGAAATTGGGAAATACTTTTTTCTGTATTTATTTGATTCCTGTTGATAAAGCATTGATGAGAAGGACTTTATATTGTTAATATAGGCTACATAGTTTAAAATGTTAACATTTTCGGGTGGTGGTGTGCCTCGAGATCTTTCCAAAGAAAGAAGTGTGCCTTGGCACAAAAAGGTTGAAAAACACTGCTTTAGTTTAACTCATTTCAAGATCATAGAGTATCTTAATCTTGTCCACACCATCGTTCACTTTAGTTCTGATCCCATCAGGAGGTTATTCCTATGCACCACGGCGGCCATTAAAAATGATTTGTACCAAGTGCTGCTCAATAAGACCGTCTGGCTGCGAGGGCATGCATCACACATATGGAGACATTTTCATTCCATATGACTGTTTTAATTTAATTTATTTCACGATGCAGAAACACTGCGGGATGAAACGTGATACGAAAGACTTTCAGACGAGTTTATGAACTCATTCATTGAGATCAGCTTGGAAAATGAGACATTTTCAGGCTGATTTATTGAAGAGCTGTTTCACACCGATTCGAGCTCATGCATCGAATTATTGCATTACTGAAGCCGTAGTTAAAGATCTTTAATCGTAATAAAATGCAATTATTAGCATGAAAACACATTGAACTTCTCGTTTTATTCGTAGAAGATTAACAGCGTGTGAAAAGCAGCTTCAAAAGAGGATTTTGACTTGATTCTCGTTCAACGTGAAGAATTCAACACTAAACAAAGCAACATGCAAACTGCTTCCCTGAGCCAGCGCAGCGAGTTATTCTATCTCTCTCTCTTTTTTTTATCGATTATGGATCAAATTAGAGTTTCTTTCCTTGATCCATGATGTATTTTTCAAAAACAAACAACAGAAAATTATCTGATGTAGTTCTGGTTGCTATTTAGTGTAAACGCTCAACAGGCCATCATTAAAACACATGTAAAATGGAAAAAACTTTAACCACACTAGTAGAGAATATTTCTTCACTTTTTTGTGTGTTTGTGGCGTTTTAAATCAAGAAAGACATTATTGGAAAGTCTACTAGAAGTAATATAGTTCATGTTTTATAGATGAAACAAATTAGATTATGAAACTGAAGATTGGCATGCATGTAAATTGAAAACAGTGATGGACCCAATATAGAACCTTGTGGATTATGATGCAGTATATTATATTTATTAGAACAATGTTCAGTCATACTGGCAAGACACTACCTTTAAGATAAGAATGAAAGCACTTTAAATTATTTTTAGATAAACTAACCAAATTATAAACCAATCTAAAAGAATGTCATGGATGAGATTATCTATAGGATTAGCTGTTTGCTTCACATTTACTATTTCATTAAACTCCTAATCAAAGATGTTTGATGTCAGTAACTTTAGCATTAGCATGTATCCGCTGTCGCTTTGCTTAGCATTAGCATAGCTAAATAGCCGTTAGCTCTCCGTTCTAAGAACCGCATATTTCTCGTTTATTTCAACTGTTCTCTTGTGATTGGTTCCCAAATCCTTCAAAAAGTTCTAGCATTCAGATTATAGAGCATCTTCCTCCCTTGAACTCCAAACCACGGCCCGGACAACTCATTTTTAATTGGCCTGGAGTATGGCCCAAACGTACTAATTGTTGGATCCTGCAAAATCATAGACAATTACATCAGGTTCACTGAAAACAAAGCAAAACTTTCAAGTGTAAAATTCAAAGTTTTTATAGCAATATTTTACGAGCCCCTGAAGTAAAATGTATATTGTATTTTCATATTCATATTGGTTCAGCGATGTGCTTTTAAATACAGCAAGTATGTTTCTTCCGTAACATATTTGGTTTTTGGTTCGTTCAACATCAACTGGTCCCACAATTTATCACAAGTCACAATGTAGTATTTAGTCGTCCACATTGTATTTGAATACATAATTTAAGGTCCATTTTTCAACCACCATATGTGACCCACGGTGAATAAAGTTTGGACACCCCTGCTCTGACTGGTTACTATTTGTGAGTAGTTAAAGATAACTAATTGTTGTGTTTAAATCGAGTTTCTTTTCTTTGGGATTTGTTTCTCAGGTCTCTTCATATTCATCTTCCATTGCGCGCTGAAAGAAAACGTGCAGAAGCAGTGGAGGAGGTATCTCTGCTGCGGAAAGTTCAGGCTGTCTGACAACTCAGGTAACTGTGAGGAGGGCGGCCGCGTCTCAATCAACACGTCTACTTTCATTTTCTGTCTTTTGCTGCTGGCGTTGGAGAGGGTGAACTGTCGGAGCTACATGTTGGATCTCATTTTCCACGCTGGCCTCTCTGCTCTGTGTATTTTCTCTCGTGACCCATTTGCTCTGTTGTGCGCTGACCTCGTGTTTCCATCATTTTCCTCTACTTTTGTCCTCTCTGCTCTGCTCTGCCCTCACGTTTCCATAAGGACCTCTCTGCTCCACTTCGGTTGGACCTCATCTTCAATACCACCTTAACTGTTGTGCTCATAGCTGCCCTTGTGTTCCATGGTGGCCTCTCTGCCAACTTCATCTTTCAACACTTTTTCTATTTTCCATACTGCTCTTTGAGTTAATTCTTCTTGACAATCTCAGTACTGTGCTCTCCTTTGACCTCATGCTTCCACGTCCACCTCTCTGCTCTGCTGTCATCTGATACTCATCCAACCTCTCTAGTGTGTTCTGTAGGGATGTTTGGTCTCCACAGCTGCCTTTCTGCTCTGCTGTGTTCTAGCCTTATGTCTCCACAGCTACCTATCTGCTCTGCTGTGTTCTAGCCTTGTGTCTCCACAGCCACCTCCCTGCTCTGCTGTGTTCTAGCCTTATGTCTCCACAGCTACCTCTCTGCTCTGCTGTGTTCTAACCTAAAGTCTCCACAGCTACCTCTCTGCTCTGCTGTGTTCTAGCCTTATGTCTCCACAGCTACCTCTCTGCTCTGCTGTGTTCTAGCCTTATGTCTCCACAGCTACCTCTCTGCTCTGCTGTAATCTGACCTATATTCCAATGTTGATGTCTCTGCCACTGCAAAGCTGTGTTTCCACTGCAACTTATCTCTTGTGCTCTGGCATTAGTTCTCCACAGTGGCCTCTCTGCTCCGCTTGGACCCTATTTTCCATGTATTTGTCTCTGCTCCATCTTTTTTTGAACCAATTTTTTTTTCACACACTGATTTTTCCGCTCTGCCATGCACTGACGCTGTATCTCCGCTACAACCTCTCTGTTGCTCTGACATTTGTTCTCCACATCAACCTCTCTGCTCTGCTCTGACCTCACATTTCCACTCTCTTCTCCCTGCCTTGCTTTTTGTTGACCTAATTTAATTCACCTCCCACATTGCTATGTGGAGGAGCTTTGGCTCAATACGGAGCCTGAAGATAAGTGATGTCGTATAAACCAATAGAAAACCTGTGCAAGCTCATCAGTACTCCGTTTTCAGCTTGATTGTGGTTCTCGTCCCTCCGTCCATGTGTCGGATTGAACTTTTCTCACGTGTCTCCTCAGGCATCCCGTCCCCATTCCCACAGCGGCAGAAAAAAGGAAAAGAATAGATGCTTTATTGAAATATAAATCCTCAGCTTAGCAGCTAATATAAAAAGAAATGAAATGCGATCGTTCTGCTCCGACAGCGAGGCGTCCTCCAGGTGCACTCGCAGCGTTCGCTCACTTTGAACTTCAGACCAAACAGTCTGAAGGGAATGCTTTTGTGTGCAGAGAAATCAGAATCACACGACTGAAGCTGTTTCGATTCAAGTCAAAATGCGGAAAGCCTTCACTTCAACTCAAACGAAATAGGATATTTATACAATTTAATTTAGGATAGACTTCACTGGACCATTTTAAAGCCTCACATATGTGCAGAGCTCTATTTATTTTGTAGTTTTTAAATGTTCTGCATAAAAAAATACTCAAACATCTTCATTCAATCAACTCAGAAATCCATGTTTAGTCCAGTAAGTCAGCCCAGTGGTTTGGAAAGTGGACTGCAGGTGGTTGATTCCTCTGTTTTGCTCCCCGATTGCAGACTGGAGTAAGACGGCCACCAACAACACCAAAAAGGTGAGCTCGGACAACCTGGGCAAGTCCCTGTCCTCCAGCTCCTTCGGCTCCAGCACCGCCAACTGGACCTCCAAGGCCAAGGCCACGCTCAACCCCTTCACCAAGAGACACAGCAACACAGGTGAGGCCAGAGCGCAGAGCAGGAAGTCGGGTGTGTTCACACACGATGCAGAGAAACGAGGGAGAGGGAGACCAGAGGTGGCAATTTTTTGGGACTCCCATCGATTCTATTTGTGTTGTATTAAAAAAAAAAGAAAAGAAAAAGAAAATGCACGGTTGTTCCAAAGCACTTAGACAGAGTGAAGCTCGGTCATCCCACATGAGCAAGAACAGGCAAAAACTGTTTTACTGGGAAGAAACCTTTGTAGAACAAGACTGAAGAGATGGAGAGGGAGAGAGAGAGAAAGAGAAGAGACAACTGGAGGGAGAGAGAGAGAACAAGGCAAGAGAAGACGACAGAAGAAAGACTGACCGACCAACACAGACGACAGAAACAAGAGTGACGGTGAAATCCTTCGTTGCTTGCCACCTCTGGAGAAGGAAACATTTTGAGTTTTAGTCTTGTCCTGTTTTGACGGCTTGTTCTGAACTTCACTTCCCTTCAGCAACACATTCCTGATTGAAACATGCGGCTAGACTCTGTACTTTCTTCCCAACATGTGACGTTCTTATGTATGTATTCTGTGTCTGGTGTGTAGAAAGCTCTTCCAACCATTAACAGCAGCGGAGGACCGTCGGAGGTAAAGCTCAAGCCGATTGGCCGATTGCCGTCCCGCTTCTAGCACCATGTGATCTGCTCTGCCTTTCCCAAAGCGCTTGTGGTCAAAGTAAATCCGAAGTTAAAAAATGTTTTAATTAAAGGTTCATTTCAAATCAGATCAGAAATGAAGGAGAGAAAAACAACGACGTGGCTTTGAGAGCATTCGTTTTGGGAAAGCAGCGACTGCGTTGTGATTGGCTGGTCATCATCACGTCGCACAAGTTCACGCTATCTTGTTAGCAACCTGAGACACGCTGAGTGCCACAATCACTTGAGTTTTTAACTCGTTCACATGGGCTAATGCATAAACTCCACCCACTCAGTGTGCCCAGGGATGCAGAAACAAGCGCACCTGGCCAGCGTGCATCCTCGCTAACATCAGCAGAGTGTTTTACTGATTTGGTTTGTTTTTGTTATTTTTTTTGTTTTTAATACGAGCACAGCAACACTTTGCTAACAGTGTGGTTCACGTTAGAGTGAGTGATTGCTGTGTAATCAGGGTTTTCTGATTTAAACTAACACCACGTTGATGACATGAGGATGTGTTTCTGTCCACAGCCCTTCTGTAGCGGCCCCCCGAAAGCTTTCACTAAATTATATGGACATAAACCTGAGATTTGTTTCTTATTGTATTCACACATCAGCCATTTTTAAAAGAACTCTTGGCTAAAAGGGGCTCTACAAAAAGGCAAAATGATTGAAAAAATAATGCTGAAAACAACAAGAAATGGAAAAATTGCTGAAAAATTTTAATTAATGAGAATTTATACAAGAAAATTATTAAAACAGCTCAAAGAATAGGGTGAAACCGCTGAAAATGTAATGAAATGTTTACCATCCTGAATCGTAATTGAAAATTAATGGATGCAACCTCAGATCCATTTTTTTTTACTGGACATCAAAACTATATGTATGAAACATTATGAGCTATGCTCACCTAATCTTAAAGCTTGGACATGCTTTGCGGCTCCAGTTAAATTTGATTTGGTGGAAAGTGACAAAAATGGCTCTTTTGGTCATACAGGCTGCAGACGCCTGGACTAAAAGAGATTCTCTCACTGGAAGCCATCACATCAAACATCAAACATCAAACATGCATTCTTCAAACTAGCTTTATTCTATACAATCAATCATTACGTGTTTCAAATAAGGCTGTATTATATGAAAACTTGCAATATACCATAATGACGTATTTGATTTCATGTCGATTATAATGTGTTTTTTAATACAACATGTATTTTTTCACTTGCCCCTAATTTACATCTGCTCTGGTTGTGCCTTGCTTGTTTGGGTTCGGGTTTTTCTCCTGCCTTGTACCTTTTTCTCCTTCCATAATTCTAATTCTATCTTTTATACTTTGCAGACGATAAAGAGACAGTCCATGAAAACTTAATTCATTACAGGTTTATTTAACCTTGAGACCAATTCCGGACTGGATTCGGGGGAAATACACGTTGAATACGATGTTGTTGGACCTCAGACAACAATGTCAAACTGTTGAAAAACTGTCTAATATGGGAGCTTTAAGTCTTTTCTATCCACGGAACTAAATTAGCTCCACTAGTGCAGCAGCTGTCATTATGTCCAAGTTAACGATCCAAATAGTTATAGATATTTTCTTATTCAGGCTATAGACTGTCATGTGTGGGCAAAATAAAGTCTGGCCTTTGCTGCTTTTACCTGCAGTGTGAATGTATCTCACTGTTAAATCGCTGTCCTCACAGGTTTGGAACTTTGGATTTGATTCAAACAACCTCAAAGAATCCCAGATGTATAGATTTTATAGAAATCATTTAATGGACTGAAAGAAATTTGTAGCACATGAGGTATGAATTATCCAAACAAAGCTACAACAGCACATGTTTCAGCAATGGGAAAGCACCTCTTGGTCATGATAAGTAGATAATTCGTCGTTGACACGCTTGCATGTGCGATCGGAGCTGAAGTTTGTTGTTACGTCAGTTAAAATTGGCTCGACGAGACGCCCAGAGCAGTTTGGCCTCAGTTAAACCAGAGCTCATTCACAAGTACGTTTTACAATCTCACACACATTTGTTTTTTATTTAATGTCAGTAAAGTTTGAGTCTGAGATTTCGTCGATGGGGATAAAATATGAAACATCAGATTGAACTTTAGTCAAAACACAAAGCTTTACCGCTTTATTACAACTGTAAGTCTAAATTAATGTAATAGCGTGATACAGATAAAAAAAATATATATATATTTCAGTTGCATAACTTTTACAGGATTATCATGTGTTTTGCTTTTAGAACAATGACGACTTATCGCCATTGGATTTACCCTTCACACCAGAATCAAACCAAAAATTGCATTTGCAGTAGCTCTGACCACGGTTGTTGTGTAAACAGAGACCCAAAACAAAACAGATTGTTTGCATTGTCACTTGAAAATGCTGCGTAAGCGAGGCCTCGGGCCACTCGCCGCAGATCAGCTCACGGAAACAACCAAACAATCCAGGCGGCTCTGTGACTCCGCTGCTTCGTCTACAGTCGTTCTCCTCGCTCTTCATCTGCAACGTGTTAACTTTGGCTTGAGATGATCCAGAACCGAGGCTCCGCCGCCTCAGTCTGACACTCCAGCGTTTCCTTTGAGAGGTGAGCTCGGCTGTCTCGCCGAGTCGGAGCCTTCTTACTCACATCATGACTCGCCCATCCTGAAAGTTGCGCGAGCGTTTTAAAGGCTCCCCCGATCCCTCTTCAGTGAGACAGCTGAGGGACGTTTGCATTACCGTTTCCAGCTGGAATTTCTTGATAGGAAACCTCCGAAGTATGTGGCCTCGGTCGGCGTGTGGCAGTTAGCATGGAGACCCGGGAGAATAAAGCTCGTGCACTTTCAGATTAACGTGTTGGAAAAGCCTCTATCAGTTATGAATAAAGAACCTGATTTAATTGACTCCAAATGTAACCAAAGAATACCTTGGAACCTCAGTGTTTGTCAATTTATTGGCGGCAATTTGAATCGTTAGTTTACCAAGGTCTCCAACATCAACAGACCTAAATGATTAGATGTTTTTGGTTTTTTAATCCAGCACACACTGATGCTACGAGTGCTGCACGTACACGCTTGTTCAGTGTTTTCAGTCTTCATACTGAAATATTCAATACTATTCCCAATTATCAGATGATTCAGACACAGATCTTATTTCCTAATTAACGGAAACTGAAAAGAACATCCAGCCGGGAATGATAAACCAGCTACTCTAAGCATGTGTTTCTAGTTTACTACTCGTGTTGTGAAAGGATTTTCATCATTTTAACATATTGTTCCTCTCGGTATACAACTGGGTGTTAACAGGAAGTAGAGCGTCTATGTACCATTATTGGTCATGAGTCGTGGTTGACATCCACAATAACACTTTCAAGTGACAACACAAACCTTTTGTTGTATTTTGGGGGTCAGTTTACACAAAAACGGAGCTCAAAGCCACTGAAAACTTTACTTTTTGAAAACGCTCCATTTCCACATTGACTGGAAAACACCACTTTTCTGAAATGCTGCTACTGTGTTTACTGTTCACTGTGTGTTTATAGTGTATTGTTCTCTGCATTCCTTGACGAGGAATCACATAAAAAGACGCTGAGTCTTCGTCTTACAATCAGGTCTCCAGATGTTTGAACTTGATGTGTCTATTATAAAGTCCACTGAAGTAATTATCACAGTGAAAAGCTGCACACAATGTTGGGACTCATGGCAATAAATAAACAAGATCACAGTTGAATTATTATGTTGTGTAATTGGGCAGCATCACTGGCATGATGGAAGACTTTGGCTCAACGACATGACTCGAACACTCGCCCCATCATTTCCAGCTTTCTGAACTATCTGATGGCAGCAGAAAGCCAGCTTGCATATCTTCAGTGCTGTTTGGTCTCAACTGATTTGCATGCTTTGGGTCGGTTTTCAAAACCCCAAGGAAGTCTTACTCTGAAGGAAAACAGTTGTGTTCTCATGAGCACCGACTCGGGGGGGGGGGGGGAAACAAGAAACCTGACAGGAGTCGTGACTGCTTCTCGTGTCTGTTAGACTAATACAACCAACAATTTAAAGCCTCAAGCAGGAGACTGATGACAGATGTGGCAACACATACAATTACATTCATTAAGCTCTGTCGAGAAAGTCAGTGAATGGCAGACAGTAGAATTGTATCTATTGCAAAATTCGAGTTTTATTTCAATTAGTTTTTTTTTTGTTTTTTTCTTGGTTGCTTTAAAAGTGGCTGTTCGTTTCCACATGGTTGTCTCCAATGCATCTCATCAAAGTGGTGTCAAATTCATTCAAATTCAGGGGTCATATACAACACAATCTCAACAGTTCTCTCAACAAAAATAAAGTGTAATCCTCAATCCAACCTGTCACAGTGCTCGTCTTCAAACTAATGTCAGCCCCTGTTTAAACAACGTTTTAAGTGAAAACGCAGCCGTTCGGTGAGTTTTTGTTTGAGAACATTTCTGCGTTTCCCCTGCAACAATTTGAAAAAGATGTCTCAATACATGGAAGGGGTAGAAATGCTGAAAACAATGTAGTTAGCATGTTGCTGTTGGTCAGCTTTCACACCTGCGCCAAAATGAAGCAGACTTTCCCTGAAAGTCCCTGAAATGAACTCTGGTCCAGATCAACCAGGGCTGGTGTGAACGCACCGATAGTCCTCCCCTGCAGGTCTGCTCAACCACACCCCTGTACCACAGTTCCATCCCCCCCCCCACCCCGCCCCCGTTTCCATGGAGACAAAGTTTGACCATTTTCAAAAACTTCCACCTCGGGACACATTTTCAAAAAGGTCTAATTTCAGTGGCTCTGAGCACCATTGTCAAGTAAACAGACACCCGAAACACGACAGTTTTCACTTGAACATGTGTAAACGGGGCCTCAGTAAAACCCAGTGTATTCATTGCAAGGATGTCATTCTTACTAAATAATTCACGGGGGCATCATATCACGTACAGACAATCCAGAAGAATTATTTATGTGATTGAATAGATATTTCTATAAGATGCTTCACATGTGGCACCTCGCAATCAAATCATCTGCCGACCAGTCCATGAACATCGTTTTGATTCATCGCTCATGGCCGTGGTGCCAGGCGCTCTCATCCAAAAGGAACACCAAACACATTTCTGACAGAGCGCACCGGTTGCAGTTTTGACACGAATTAAAGAGTATGTTTTAAAATATATCTGTGCTGTGTATTCATTGGAAGCCTTGTCAGAACAGCATCGGCGGTTTGTACCTGGCTCAGTGCGTGTTCCTTAGCACCACACATTTTCCATATGTTTCCGATCCGGCGCTCTGAGGCTGAAACAAAACATGTCTCCGGTCAAAAACGCAGCAACAGCTGGGAAATCTCAAAGATCGAAAAGCTCTCGGGCTTTAAAATGCTCATAGCTGTTTTTCTTCATCGGGTATGCACAAACTCTTTGAGAGGTGATCGGTGGATTAAGTGGAAAATGAAATCCAAATACAAGCAAGGCTGCCGTTGGGAAGTCTCGATATGACCGACTGTGGACTTGCTTGGTTTTATTATCCTTTGGCTCATAAAGCCTTTGAAATTTCACAGTTTTCTCTGACTGACAAGAAGGGAGAGCGGACGGCCTAGTGGTCGACACTCAAGCAGGATTCATTTCCCCACAGAAAAGACATGACTGCTTCTGCACAGCAGAGCAGGAGCTATTGCCCAGATGTCTGCGAGTTGAGTTGAATTGATTAGCAGTTTGCTCACTGGTAGATTGACAAAAATACAAATACTTCCACACAGTAGATAAATGACACAGAAAATTATGATAATGAATATGTGAGTTGTGTTTTGGACTGGACTGTTCCATACCAGAGATGAAACTCCAACATTTTCATTTCCTACACCTTCAAACTCGGGATATCCCGATCGCACTCCTTGTCCCCGATACAGGTCCCATTTTTCAAATTTGAGTGTCGGCCGATACGAAGGATGGGGATTGATAAGGTTTCTACGATTCGAATTGAAACACTGGGAACTGGTTCTCGATAACGAGCAGTTTTCCATTCCCATCCCCAGCAGACACAATACTTTTGCGATTTGATACTGATATTGCTATCGCAATATTGCAAATATACTATATTATAGTAGCAACTTTCTTCACTCTGCATCTTTGAACCTAGTTGTCGGAGAGTGTGAGGCTTTCGTGTACTTTTTCTGACCGAATCAGATCCATCAAAAGATCACGACTCTGCTGTGATGTAACTTTTGTTACTAACAACATGAACTTTATTGCCGCCTGGTCTTTGTGGACATTGTACTTACATAGTGCATTTCCATCACTTTGGCGTCACCACTGATGGCTGCTGCCATGTTATGTATGTGCTTGATGGAGAGCAGTGTGGAGTCCAGTGTCTTACCCAAGGCTACTGACATTTTAGTGGCTAAATATTAAGTGTGGTACACAGACTGCAATCCATTGAGGCAACTTGGATTCACTAACAGGAACCAACCACATTCAGTTGATTCTTTTCAAAGATTGTAATTTAGGGTCCTTACTACCGTGAACTTGCTGAGTTATCTGTCTTCCTCTCTGTTGGCGAATCCTTGTCTTTTTCTTTTTACGAGCTCGAGATTTTTGATATTCAGCAGGTCAGCTTTCATGTCAGATGTAGTTATCGACATCCCTTTTCAAAGAAATACAGATGTCTCAATATTTTTATTCAAACCACGTGAGAACGTTTTATTCCCTCATAAAGGCGGCAGATCGAAGGGAATCTTCTGACTCGGTGAATGCAGCATTGCGTAAGCTCAGTGGCAATGTCCTTGCTCATATGCAGACACTGACAGCACAATAATAACACTTAAAGCCTCGCATAATCATTCTTGCTGTATTTGCTAGGTCAACTTGAAGTTTGCTCTGCATACGGTGTAATTCCAACCTTATGTTTTCCTTGCCGTGGGATAATGAAATCTAGCTGAATGTTAAGTGAAGGATATTGTTTTAAACGTGTAACATAAGCTCAGGAAGCCAAGCCTAAAACTTGTACTAATAATGCTTGAGAGGGACATTGGGCATAGCGACATTTATTTAACTGTAATCTGATACACTGATGGACAGAGCAGATGAAGTCACATTCTTCACATTCTGCGAAACATTGGATGATTGCCGTCTAATCAGTGTTCTCTTCCTCTCGTGTTCTTGGCTGCAGACAAATCCTACTCCGGCCAAACCGGCCCCAAATGCATCTCCTCGTCCTCGTCCTCCTCGGAGGCGGAGCCAACCTCCTCTGTGTCCTCCTCCTCCTCCATCCTGCCCGTCAGCCAGATGATCGACAAGGTCAAAGGTTACTGTTCCACGCGCTCCGACAACTTCTACAAGAACATCATCCTGTCCGACAGCTTCGCCCACAGCACCAGGTTCTAACTGTTGCCGTGGAATCCGGGGGAAAACTCTTTGGCGTGATTCTGCCTGCAGCTCCACTGATGGAGAACACATCAAACACTGTAGAACCTTTTGTGTTCTGGAACTACACGTTCCATTGTGGAGCTCTTGATCGACCGACGCTACATCCTCTAGATCCTGCCGCCCTGAACTCTGGAGCGTTTTGTGTTTTGGAGGCATTCCTAACATTGTAGAACTCCGAATAGGGCCAAAGGTGTGTCGTCTGGAACTGTGTCCAGTATCCTAGAGCTTTCTAACAGCAGTCCAGACTGAACACCGTGATCTGAAACTTACAGGCATTCAGCCACATATTGAGAGACTCTTTCACAAAATAGGGTTTTAGAATCCTCAAAGCAACATTGACACTGTTTTCCACAAGCTTCACCGTCATGGTTCAGGTCTTACAAATCCACAACATTTGTTTCACCATCTTTCCACCATTTTCCATGGCGCACAGAACTCTGGGAAAAGCATTAAAATCCTAATTACTGTGTACTTTAATGTGTTTCACAATGTACATTGTTTGTAGAAATACTTTGTCGCATCAATGTTGATTGAATTTATAGCAAGAATTCAAGATCTGTGCTCTACATCGAGTGCGTGTTCACACTTCTCGACTTCTATTGAATTGAAATATCCGGTGGAATTTCCCTGTTGAGTTAAAAAGCTGTAGTCACAGTGTTGAACGAAACAAAGTGGAGCTGTGTTCCAGGATGGTTGGCATGAGAACAACGGATTGGCCCAACGAGTCCAAGTCAACCAATGACAGGAGTCACATTTGTTTGAAACGCCCTTAAAGTAGATGTGGAACTCTGAAAAGACTAGTCCTACACCTGTCACCCAAAACTCTCTACTTTGGAAGACGTTTGTCCTCAAACCCTTCACACATCCAACCTATTCAACCAAAGCTTTTCTGATTTTAAACCTTTGTTTTACTACCTACTTTCTCACACCGACAGTAAAAAGCCTTCATTTGATCGCCATCGGATGCTTAATGACGTACATTGTACGTATACTGTCTCTTGAAGCTTTAGTTTTTTTCCCCCCCTGTGGTTTTAATTCTACTTTTTTAGCAAGAATTAAAGATTTTGGCCACGTTTTGTTGGATCTGTGCAATTTCCGTGTTAATGAAAATTGTTGGACTGAGTGTGAAAGCTGCCACCAGCATCTTTCTTTAGAACTGTCTCCAATGTTCTAGAACAGGGGTCTTCATATGCTTTGAGAGCCGGTGCCCTGCCAGTTTTAGGTCTCTCACACATCTGAATGCAATAAGAGGCTTGTTATTGGTGTTTTTACAAGCTTGATTCTCGCCTCAACATCAGATTGAGGTGTTGTGAAGCTGGGAGACTTAAAACCTGCAGGACACCGGCTCTCGAGACCCGGATTTGAAGACCCCTGTCCTAGGACTTTCTGACAGCATCATCTAGAACACATTCTAGAACTCCTTCCCAAATTCATTGAGAAGGTTTTTAGCATTTCAGCTATGTATTTGACCACGTTTGAATATGTACATTGTCTGTAGATATACTTTATGTCAAAACTTGGTGGTTTTAATCGAACTTTCATCAAGAGTTGCAGATTTTCTACATTTAGGATGAGGTCCCACCTGTTGGACTGAAATCACAGGAGACATGATCATACTCGCGATTAGATGAAGAACAAAACATTGACCCAATATGTCAACCAAACAAAAGTCCTATCGGTAGGAATCTACAACTTTGATTTTCATTCGCAAACTATTTTCTCATTCAGAAAGTTCACAGCACTTTGTGTTTTTTGTTTTTTTTGTGTTTTTTTTTAATACGTAACAGGGTCTCCTAGTAGATGTTGAGACATATTTTAGAGCTACACAGGGTGGTCAGAGACGCTGAAGCGCTTCTACTGTATCATATGAATCACAGAACCGGTTGATCTGGCTGCCAAACGGCATAACTGAGAAGAAATGAAAGAGGGAGAGAAAAATGAGAGAGAAAAAAATACAAGTCAGCTGTTTAGTTTTTTTTTTGGTTTTGTTTTGTTTTGTTTTTTAATACTGTGATGTTTGTTTCAGCAGGCCATTTGTGCATGTGCGTGTGGAGCCATATCCTATGTAAATATTGATCTATTTTATTCTGCGTGCATTATTATATAGTGTTCAAACCTGTTCCGGATGCTTTGCTTTTTGTTCATGCCTTCACCCGCTGTACATACAAACCCAAAGATTCTCCAACAGAACAACAACGGCGAAACAAGAACGCACCCTCCTGAACGTTTCGATCTCCACGAGAGGACCGTTGAGGGCTCATTCAGAGAATGTTTCGAATTTAAATTGCAACCAGAAAAATGTCTCGGGGCTTTGGCTCGTTGGCGCTTTGTGTCGAAAAGCTTAAGAGTCAATGTTCGGCGGCTCAGGGCGAGATGATACAATCAAACCAGTGGCAGCTGAAGCTCTGCTCGCTGCGTGTCAGCCAAAGTTTAGCAATCCTACATGGTGCCGTGAATAGCTACGACTCCTCTGGTTCAGATGTGTTTTAATAGGTTTGTTTTTTCTCAGATAGCCTAGCATGAGGAGCCTCTCACTTTTCAGCTGCCTGGATATCGGACACCGCCTCGGGAATTTTAACAAGGCACTTCATGCCCCGTCCCAACGCAGAGCCTGCTTTCAGTTATCCTTTCATCAATCAGACACAATGGCCATCGACTCAGGACAATTGGAGAAAATTTAGTTTGTCAAGCTTGACATGATCGAAAAATCTTTAAACACTCACAAGTCTGACCGACCTCTCAAGAGGACGTTTCACTCGGAAATGGTTCCTTTTCAACCTGTTGACAGCAAAGACTGTGGACCGTCCAGAGTAATCAAAACATTATTTCTGGAAATATTTGGGGGATTATTCTTAGCACCACATGTGAAATCATATCCATGTTCCTCACATCTGAGGATCCAAGGAGAAAAAAAAAAATCTGCGCAAGTGCGAGCAGAAAGAGAAAATCTGTCTGAAATTTGTGCGACTCTGGTCCTCCAGTGATCAAAATTCATTCTTAATTGTCTCATTGATGTATCTCGACATGAAACGGACGCCGCTGCATTTGGTTTCTTTTGTGGAAATTCCTCGGTTTCAAACCTTCCTCTGTTCTTGGGCTTTAACTCGTTCACCAACTTCTGATGTGTGGTTTTGCTTGATGTGCTGTAAGTAAATGAGTCCTTCCCCTTATTAAATCTCTGTCACATACATGTCTTGAGTACATAACAGCTCTGTCTGCTCCTCAACATGAACACGAGCTTATAAAGAGAATTTAGCCTGGATGCTTTGAAAATAAATGAGTGAAAATAGGAGAAAAGTGGCTGAAACACTACGAGTTGGAAATAACGAGATTACAGATTCACTTTTATTTTGCTGCAATCCACCTTTTTTCACTGTCAAACATCTATTTTTCATCCAATCTAGCGTCCTGCCTATGTTGGTTTGCACTCTCGACCCATAGGCCTCGTTTATACGACAACATTTTCTAGTGAACACGGAAAACATTCCCTGAGTTTTGAGTTTCTGCCAGTGACAGTGATGTTTGGAGCAACAGAAAAAATCTAACTTTTGAAAACGATTCTCGAGGTGGAATCTCTAGAAATTGCTCCGACGCCATGGAAACTGGGAGAACCCAAACTTTTTTTAATCCAACTGTGTCTCTGTGAAATGAAAATGAAAAATTAAAAGGTTTTTGTACCAAATTACACATGTAGTGAACACAGAAGACAGACAGAGTGGGGCTGTTTGCGTTTTTTAGTGTTGAGCATAAATGGGGCTTTAGGTGACCCACCTTACTCTGCTGCACATTGACTTTTTAGATGTTGGTTGTACGGAAGAAAGAGTGGATGCTTCCACCGTCTTTCAAAATTAATATTTTCAAATCACGATTTACAGTGGTCAGTCACCAATCAAAAAAAAAAAATAGCTTAAATTAGCGGTGATCTGATCCAGCTGATCGGATCAGGATCGGATATCAAAGTCCAAAAACGTCAAGGTGAAACTTGCCGTCAGCCACAGTCAGCTGCGACCAGTTGCAGTATCTCAAGACTCTGCGCTGGATAAAAGCCGAGACCCCTCTTTAACCCCGGTGCGTCTGAGCCACATAAACTGCTCGCTTGTCAATGTACAGTTCGTCTCCACATGTTTAACCAGACCGTCATCTGCACCGAGGGGTGAGACTTGGCGGGGGAACACAGAGGCCTGTCGGAGCTCGTCAGACGTCATCGTCAGACTTCAGCCGCCGGCTCACGGCACTTCACACGGAGCCGGCGGGCTTCAAAAACCCATGCAGGTCGAGACCCAACGAGACTGCCAGGAAAGCCCACTCCACGTTCCCCCCCGAGTGGCAGAAGAATGAGTTCTATAGCCCCGGGGGACAGTGGAAGAGGAGGCCTGGCCCCGTTTGGCAGCTGCAGTGGCATACCTCAGTGGTTCTGGGTTCAGGGTGAGGGTGGAAGAGAGTCTTCTAGTAGTCTTCTCTTCACCCCGAAACGCAGCCAGACATTCCTGAGTGTGCAGCGCTGATTGAAGGACAATGGAAGATTTAATAGCCCCCCCGAAAAAATATGATTCTCATGTCCAACGTCAACATGTTGACCGGTTTTCTAACGGTTTCTTAGGGTCAACGCTGCAGGCGAAAACACATTTCACTCCTGCCTGGACAAAATAATCACGCGCAGAAGAAATGACATCTTGGCAAATTAAACAAAATTCATTTTTTTATGCATGTTTTTTTCATTGAATATATATATATATATATATATATAATTTAGCTTCATTGTCAATTTAAAATACCGGCATTTCTAAACTGTGGATGAAAACAAGAGAAAACACCATTGTTTATGATTTTATTTCTCTTTCCTCTGACAACGTGAAGTAATGCTTTGCATGGTTGCCTCATTGTGAGTCGAGCCAAGTGAAAGATTAGACTGAATTTGTATGTCCGTCCTGTGCTTACGTTACTTGCCCAGCATGTAGTAGTTAAACTTGGTTTGTGGGTGGGTTTATTTTCCCTCCTGTGCTTTTTATCTCCCTCCTCCTCTGTCTGCTCTCAGGTGTGATCGGACTAATCGCCTGCACCTGTGGCTCGTGTTGCGTCCCCTGAACTGGCCAATCCTGGCCTGCAGCCGTCCTTATAAATGGACTGCTCCCGCAGGGAAGACAAGGCTCTAGACAATGGGACACCCCGGGGAAGCGTAATAATCCATGTGCTTTTTAATGCAATGATTAATGATGTATTAGAAAATAGTGATGGGGGTTTTGGACTCTTGCTGTTTGCAGATGATGGGGCAATTTGGAAGAGCAGGTGCAATATAAAGTTTACAATGGGGAAAATGCAAGGAGTCCTGGATAAAGTGCCAGAGTGTGCGGGGAGATAGGGGGGGGGGGTGCAAAATATCTGCTGAAAAAAAAGCAAATGTATGATATCTGGAAATACACTTGTGGGCCTGGTGGGTTTAAGCGTGTATAACAAATCTTTTGGAAAAAGTGTAACATTTTTAGGCGTGCTCTTTGATGAGGGGATGACCCATATTCAGGAAATATTCAGGGAGCAGCTGGGGGGCAGATAAAAGCACACTGCTCATGATTTATCGACCGGTGGTTCGCTCTTCTATTGACCATGTGTGTTTGGCGTATGGGAGTGCAGCAAAGTCCAACCTTGTAAAACTAAATGTGGTGCAGGCCAAAGCCTTGAGGGTCTGTTGTGGAGCAGTCAGGAACACCCCTGCCCCGGCTCTACGAGTGGAATGTGGAGAGATGCCCCTGTGGCTGAGGCGAGAAAAGTTAGGCCAGGAAGAGGGTAACCCGGTGAAATGTCTGCTTCAGGAAAGTTGGGAGACAGCTCAGGGTGGGCAGGGGAGAGGAGCATTTGTTAAGAGTGTGTGCAAAATCCTGAGTTCTGGGTCCTGGACGTGGCTCAGAGAATAGTGTGGCCCTCTGTCCCCCCCATGGGTGCTTCCAGAGGATGAAATAGACTGGACTGCTAGAGACATTCTCAGGGGAAAGGGAAACTCTGCTGATGTGGTCAATGAAATAACCAGTCAGCACTGGGATGGACATGTACAGATGTACACAGACGGGTCTATGGATCCTTCAATCAGCCGAGCTGCATTCGCTGTGCCCATTCCTGAGGCTGATGTTGGTCAGGGTTATTGTCTTCCAAATAATGTGTCTGTGTTTACCACAGAAGCTATAGAATTGCTCTGTGCATTAGAATGGGTGGGCAAAATTGGGGCTCAGCGGACGTCAATATATTCAGATTCAGCAGCTGCTCTCATGGCCCTGCAGGCAGGAAGGCCACGTCTGCATTCTGACCTAATATTAGAGATTCTATCTGCACTCAAGAGAGCTGAGTCTATAGACTTGTCTGTGGTGTTTATGTGGGTCCCTGCTCACGTGGGAATCACAGGCAATGAGGTGGCAGATGCAACTGCTAAAAAGGCACTGAATATTGACTTCATGAATGTTACCACGTCCATCGGATCTTCTGAGTGCTATAGTATTGTAGGACAGAAGATGTCTCAAAAATGGCAAAGAGTGGGACACTTGGGGGAGACGTTATTATGATATTCAATCAAGTGTTAAAGGTGGGGACTCCAGTTGGGGAAATGGCAGATTTCAACAGGTCATTCTATCCAGCTTAAGATTAGGACACTCTGGCCTGGCCCCGGATCTGCCTGTAATTGGGAAAAAGAACAAATGGTCTGTGTGAATGTGGAAGTTCAACACATTCTAATGAACTGCGATATGTACAAGCATGAATTAATCCGTCTCTTCAAAAGACTTGGGGGGGGGGGGGGGGGGGGGGGGATTGGCGTAACAACCTTTTCAATAAAGACAATACTGGGTCCTGAAATACAGAGGAATGAAGGAGCCACGGCGTTGTGGGAATTATATTTGCAGTACCAATCTGCACCTCAGGATCTGAGGCGATCTTGGATCCTACATGATGGATACAACAAAGAAATGTAAGTGGAAAGGCAGCAGTGTGCTAGATGGAGCCCAGGATACCTGAAACGCAAGAGAAGAAGAAAGAAGCGAAGGCTCGTCTTTAGTTTGTCTTTGTCGCGTGTGTGTGTGTGTGTGTGTGTGTGTGTGTGTGTGTGGGGGGGGGGGGGGGGGGGGGGGGCGCGCGCTGATCTCTCACATCTTTGTAGGTTTCTGGTGTGAGTTGAAGACTTGGGTAAATTGAGGTACCCAGTCCACTTTTCACTCACGTAGGTATTCCGTTGTTAAAAACATTAGGTCATTGGGTTGGTGCCACCATCGTATTTCCTTTGATTTAACCACTGTTCGTAGATAAGTCAGTCAGGCTTTTTGTTTAATTTCTGTTTGATTTAGGTGAAGAATAGCAAGGCCAGGTTTTTTTTTTTGTACTTATAATTTTTTTTTTGGCACAACCCCCAGGCTCAACCTCCTCCACAGCCATTTTGTCTTAGTTTCGAATCATTAATAAATCACTTTTTCTTTTGTCACACTAACTTTGACCGCTTTCAATCTTTTTATTGTCATTTTACGTCTGTTTCCACCGAAGGAGACGCAACACTTGCCTTAGTTCCTCATAACAAAGATATACAGATTTCTATTGTCATACCATTGCACACTTTTACATGTTCTGGTATGAAATTCACTTCCCAAGGCCTGGCCAAGGCCAAAAACATTAAAAAGTAAAGAATGAAATAGAATAACATAGAAGGAAATTACAAAATTAGTATAAAATAGGCACAATGGAAGCTAGGCAAACAATAACAATGTATACAGGGTTTAGATGGGAATTAAAAGTAACATTTTTACACCCACAATCCACAGAAACTTCAAAATCTGCATTTAATGTTCTTGCTCTTCTCTCTGCTACCAATCTGGCAACAACACACTTGGGTAACACAGTCGCTTTGTGTTGCCAAGTTGAAACGTGGTGTTATCTGCAGGGAGAACAAACGACCCACACACACTGTGATGACGTTTCCAAGTTTGATAAAGAGCATTAGATAGAATTCTCAAGATAAACCAGCGAGTGGAAGCGGTCATAAAAAAAAAGTGGAACACTGGATTGGAGCGCAGCACCAGGAGGGAGGAGGTGACGACGGGAAGAAGTAATGAAAACAGATCAATAACACAGCAGAGGCAGGAGTAACTGATTACTTGCACCACGGTCATAAGTGGGTATTTCCTGTTTCGGTATTGGCCACGAGTGGTGTCTGGTTTCCTACAAACATGATGCCTGGCGTTCACGCCACAGAGTTCAATCTGTGTCTCATCAGACCAGAGAAGTTTGTTTCTCGTGGCCTGAGAGTACTTCAGGTGCGTTTTGACAATCTCAATCTGCCGTGTGTCTTTTATGAAGGAGTGGCTTCCGTCTGGCCACCCCACCATACTGGCATAAGGTCTGATTTAACAAGGTCTGATGAGTTACTTGGATCACACATGCTGCAGATACAAAGAGATTTTCACTGGGTGTTCAGTATTTCATGGATTGGATCCGTAACAATATAATTCAATACTCTCTGAGTCGTAAACAGAAATCACCTTCAATAAACTCGATTTGTCTGTTTGTGGCCAGGGAGGGAAGTCCATGTGGCACTGAGGTCAAACCACAGTACGACTGTGTAATCTCTGTGTTTCCTGGCCACGGGGTTACACTAACTGCCAGAACAATCATCCATGATGAGGATGATGAGGAGGCAGTTAAGAAGCTCTTGTTCTTACTGAGTTTTCCTTCAAACCCTGTGTTTTTAGCTCATTTTAGTTCGGGGGCCACATCCAGGACAAGTTCATCTCGACAGGGCTGAATCAATGAAGTGCTGGAATAAGAGGCTCCAAATACCAGAACTATTAACCACTGAGCTAAAAGGGTCTGTAATCATTGGCTCTGGAGCCACATGTGACCCGTCATTTCTTCTAGCACTTCTCGATCTACGTTATGGTTTTGACACTGTGGTTACAGTACAGCTCGGGGCCTTTCTGGATAAATAAATCCTATCTGGAGGCGTTCCTCAGAGTTCTGTTGTTTGGTCCTTTATTATTTTCCTTGTATCTGCTGTCCTCGTCTTCGGTATCAGAAGAAATTGTAAAGATGTGTTCTACCACTTCTATTCTGTTCTCTCTTTTAAACCTTTTTTTTTGTGATTATTCTGTTCGGCGGCTCAAGCAAACAATATTGTGTGATTGAGTCTTTAGGTGTGGGAACACTTTTTGCTGTTGCGACAGGAAGACGATGGAATTTCTTCACAATAGTGAGTGTATAATCATATATATACTATTTACAGTTACCACAAAGATCTAAGCCCTTTCCAACCAGTATGAGATTACACAAAACAATAAATTGAATACCAAAGTGTGTGCGTGCATGTATGTGTAAGGCCGCCACAAGACCAGGCGCCGTCTCTTTTAAACCTGACCGTACGTCTATATTACGTTTTGCTGGCACATGTGACCCAAACAGATTGGAAGGCAGAACTTTTCTTGCAGTGTAATTTTGAAAACAAAAAGAGAGCGGAACATTTCCGCTCTTCAACATATCGTTCCTAACATGACTCAAAGTACTGGTTTCCTATCGTCTGTCTCCATGGACTCCTCTTTAAATCCACGTCAGTTTGGTTCTCTTATCATTTTACCATCGAAGAAATGCTGCTAAGAGGTCTTTTGTCTCCAGGAACAAAAGCGTATATAATCGTTTCCAGTTCAGCTGGAAACGATTGTTGGGCCTGGCGTCCATGGTTCAACGTCAAGCATGATTATACATGCTCTTCATATTTCATCTTCATGTTTCATATTCAGACGGGACTGTTGTGTTTCATTATCTACCTGTTTTGCAGGCACGTGTTTGAACCACTTCAACAGGGCTTCAAACACATGCCTGCAAGGCGTCTCCGATATTAAACTTACTGTAATGGTTTCTGGTTACTTAAGGATTCAATTCAAAATCACTCTTGTTTGCCCAGCGTCACACAGTCAAACTGTCGTTTTTGAGTTCTTCTGCACAATATTTATTTGTTGTGGAATAAACTGACGCAGATTGTGAACAAAAGGAGACTGTGCTTTTAATGTTGTTGCCGACGTTGTCTCCATTTTTGAAAGCAAATGAAGACCACCTTTTTGAATCACTTTAATCTCATAGTTGTTTTGTTTACTGTAAAGCACTTTGCAGTGTCTCCACTGTTGAAAGGTACCAAATGAAGAAACCTTCTTTCAGTCATTCATTGTTTAAGAAAAATAAGCTCGAATTTTTTTGTCTTCGTACTAATATAGAGGAAAGGTTTGTTGTTGAAATTATGTCGTGTTTTTGGTCATATTCCAATTTTCAAATGTGTGGTATTTCGAAATGACACATCAGAAATCCTTAATATTGACAGTGATAGTCA
Source organism: Blennius ocellaris (assembly GCF_963422515.1). NCBI lineage: Eukaryota > Metazoa > Chordata > Actinopteri > Blenniiformes > Blenniidae > Blennius > Blennius ocellaris. The sequence goes on along the minus strand of NC_137667.1, from coordinate 17,677,596 downwards.
GAGACCATCCCCAGATACCCCTCAATTAATATGAAGGAATCCTCATGTATAATATCAAAATAAAAGAACTTTAAAGATGAAATATTTCCCAATTTTCAAAGATCTTTTCCTTTCAAATGGCACATCTGAATTCTCCCTTTGATATGGAATGACCTCCTAACAACTAGGTATTTTTGAGTTATTCCTCCTTGAAATCAGGGAGATTGTTTGATTTTATTGGAATTTCCAAACAGATTTTATTTAGAAATGCAAAATCATATAGTAAAAATATACATTTGACTTTATATCATTTTGAAACGAATATTTGAATTCCACCCATAGATTATTTTGACAACCTTTAATAAGTAATTTTTAACATGAATAAATCATTCTGTAAGAGTTCTCAAGCATTCATGGCCATGTGATTGGAGCTTTTATTTTGAACTCATTTCGGTGACATTGTACACTGTGTACATAATCATTGACAGCAGCATACAGCCACCATGCTGACTTACTGGACTTCATTTTTGAAACGGCAGAGCAGCTTTACCGCAGTCCATGAATCCACTGGAACCAATATAGCTTTGTTGCCAGTTCTTTTTTAAAAGGTACGAATTTACACACAGAAATGCATGTCAGGATGAAAAAGAGGAACGAATTTGATCTACTTCCACATGGAATCACTTTTTTTTTTTTAAGTGTGAAGCAGATTGAACAGGAACTGTTTCACTTGGTTTTGTTCACGCACACTCTTTCAAAATATGTCAATATCTTCTATTTTGGTCAACTGGGCCTCATTCTTTTGATCGCTGTTTTGAGTCAAATACATTTATTAGTGGTTATTTGTGGCTTTCCATGGTGGCCAATGGAATAATTTTCTGGCAATTGTGGAGGAAAATGTCTATTGAAAGAAGCCTTCCTTTAGATATGTTCCAACACAGTATTGGAAAAGTCTTGCAAGATGTTTCACAGTTTGTCTTCCAGGCAGAAGACATTTTGTCTCAAACTGTATAATTCAGGCAAAACAACCTTAAACTAGTTGGAATTGCAGTTGTACGAGCTGTGATCAGCTCTATCGCCCTGCTGCCCTGATCAAGGAAGATGGATGGATGGAAATGTATAATATAGAACACGAGAAGTTACTTCAGTGTGATTTAGTGTGATTGAGTGTGTCCCATATTGCTGTCTTTAGGGTCTTTCTGTCTGGACTTTACCTGTTCTTGTGTGTATGTATGTATTTCAGATGGATGGATGGATGGATGGATGGATGGATGGATGGATGGATGGATGGAAGTCTAATGTGACCTCAAATAAAATCGATCTCACACAGACATATAACAGTTTATTATAGATTATTGAGATGCCACATAAAATAGTTACTGGTGATCTCTAGTGGTCGATGTTAATGAGTTGTTATATTGCTTTGTAACATCAGGTTAGTGTGAACCCAAGTTTCTTTAACCCAAACAGCAGTTTTGGTATCTGATCAAACAGGTGCCGTTTGAGAATATATTGTCTCAACATGGACATTTTGTGAAACAAAGATTATTCTTTTTACGGTTGATCATTCTTGCGTCGACAGGGCCTTTGTGTTTGTGCTCCGTCACCTCTTCACCTGTAGTCATCTGCGATCAGCTCGAGATCATAAGTCCTGTGACGTTCCATCGGCTCTCTGCAGTGCAGCCGCACAGAAGATGGATGGAGGGTGGCGAGGTTTTCCACTCTCATCACTGCAAGGCCCTGCTTGACCTTCTCCATAGTGTGAGCCGCGGTTTCTCATGGTACTTTTTATTTCAGACCTCAGCAGCATCTTATCTTCACTTCTGAGTGCCAGTCACAACACATGCCTGCGAGTCAGGATGGCGGCATGATGTATACGAGAAGACAGTCGCTATTCGACCCGCCAGGGGTGAAAACGCAACAAACCCACCATCATTTATCACAGCAGCATATGGAGATGAGGTAGTTCTCACACACACGCACACACACACACACACACACACACACACACACACACACACACACACACACACACACACACACACACACACACACACACACACACACACACACACACACACACACACACGCTCTAGTTTCACTGGTTTGCTCTCTTGACTTCTGAATCAAGTTTATTGCCACAGCATGAAGTGTGCGGTTTGGAAAGTGTTTCTGAGGTCGAGCTGGATGTGAAGGAGAAGACAAGAAACACAACAACCCACAGTCACGGAGGCGTCTTAAGTATAGTGACCTTTCTTTCAGTCCGACCGTCAGGCCTTAAACCTCTAACTCTCTGGCTCCCTTGGTTAGAACATCATCTGAAGCAGAGCCGCTGCTGTCAAAACACAATCTGACGGTTCTGTTCTCCATAGTCATATTGTGGGCAGCGCGGCGCTGTTGGGGTTAGCGCTGGTGCATTCAAACCAGCAGGAAAACTAACTTTGGTTTCTCTCACTGTGGCCATGAGAGTTTTCTCCGACCACACAGCAGCTTCCCTCCCACAGTCCATCAACGGTCTTATGGTCGTCTGTCGATTTACGTTAGCACTGGAGGAAGAAGCTTCATAATGTGGATGTTAGCTGAAATTACATCAGTTAATTACCGACCATCTCTGTTTGCGATGTCATCCAGGGTGACCAATAGGAGCAATGCATACAGTCACATCACTACGCACAAATCTGATGCCGCTGGCTAAGCTAACAGCTGATTGTTGCTCGTGGCTAACAAACTGACTGATGGCAGTAGCTTAGCTAACAGCCTTCGGCTAACGAGCTACCCTGGTTTTGAACGATTCGTTCGGACTCGAAAATCACTCGATGGCGTCTCAACTTCCAGGCCACTGGAACCTGGGGTCATGTAGGAATGGACAGGGCAGCGTCATGGTGCAGTTTGCTGAAAACAAATTGATTTGAGTTTTCAGAAATGTTCTGCCTGTACAGTAATATAACATGTTGCATGATTCAAGTGTGTAATTGTGAAAAATGTTGTTGTCGATGATCACGTCAACATGGGCATATGACAGTATAGAGTACGCCATTTAAAAATACATTTATTTAAGCTGCACCCACCAAAATTAAAAAGAAAACAGATTTGTACATATACAGTATAGGCCACACTTGTCTAATAAGCACAGGTGTCCAGATTGTAACAGGCCATGAATTTCACTACCTGATTGTGAAAAAAAATTTTAAGGGGAAAAAAAAATGTTTTAAACACTGCTTCCATTGGGGAGCTGGACTGGAACTGCAGGGAAAGAGAGGGAGAAAGGGCAAGTGAATTACTGAAAAAATACACAAACACTGAAGGTTTTATCACGGCCCACTTAAAGCACTGGTATATGAAATGCAGGACTAAAACATACTCCAACAACATGCACTGAACACTCTATACACAACACATGGACCAGTAATCAAAGCAAATATACTCAAATACTTACAATTACACACGAACGCACACTAGCTCAACTCTCTCCCACATCAGTTGTCTCATCTGCCTGTATGGCAGCAAATGATGTCTCACCCTTGCTTGGCTCGATCTCCTCTCTGTGCACTTCCTACGCTGGACAAAAATGTCAACACAACACTTTTATTTTTGTTCCCATTTTTCCTGAGCTGAACTCAAAGATGTAAAACATTTTCTAGATACACAAAAGACCTACTTCTCTCAAATATTGATACCCATTGCTGTGCCGTTCATCCACCACCACCACCTCATGTTGCAGCATGATGTTGAAAGAATCTGGACACAATTCCTGGAAGCTGAATACATCCCAGTTCTTGCATGGCCAGCATTCTCACCGGACATGTCACCCAGTGAGCATGTTTGGATGCTCTGGATCGGCGTATACGACGGCGTGTTCCACTTCCTGCCAATATCCAGCAACTTGGCAGCCATTATAACTCCTTAATTTAATGAAGTGATTTGAAATTTTTAATTCGTTAAAAAACATCTAACATGATTACCGTAGTTTTGTTTACTATTGAGGTTTTTTGTTGTTGTTTTTGTTGTTGTTTTGTTTTGTTTTTAACTCCCTTACCAGAGCAGCCTCATGTGCAGCATCGCTGGGTGCAGCACCGTGACTCCAGAGCAGCGCAATACCGACTGGAATAATATTAAGGCAGAAAGTTTCACTTTAAATGATCCCTGATGGCTGATTGAGAAAGTGAAAGTCATTAGTTTTACTTGGTGAGGCTGAATTTGATGACCACAAAAGTAATTCTGTTGCCATGTTGGCTGACCAGGAGCCAAAATCTTAATTTCTCCTCTTTCTCTCTTTCCCCTGGCTCTCCTCATGTCTGTCTGTCTGTCTGTCTGTCTGTCTGTCTGTCTGTCTCTCTCTGTGTGTGTGTGTGTGTGTGTGTGTGTGTGTGTGTGTGTGTGTGTGTGTGTGTGTGTGTGTGTGTGTGTGTGTGTGTGTGTGTGTGTGTGTGTGTGTGTGTGTGTGTGTGTGTGTGTGTGTGTGTGTGTGTGTGTGTGTGTGTGTTCTCTCGCACCCTCTTAATGATCTGTTACTTTCTCTCTGTCTCTTGTGTGGATATTCAGTGCCTTGCCATTCTTACATCATTCTTATAACTGTTTTTATATCCTGTTACGGGCAGTTGGAGTTGGTGTGTGCGTGTGTGTATGTGTCTGTGGCTGGGTGTGGGTGTGTGCGTGTTTCTATTTTATTTATTTTTTCTTTTATGTGAAGCACTTTGTGTTGCATGTATGCATGTATGAAAAGTGCCCTATAAATGAAAGCATTCTAACAAACTGCATCACAACCTGGTATGGGGACTGTACTGTGGCGGAGCGTGAGTCACTACAGCGGGACTACGAGACACTTTCTTCCACAGAGCAGTCACTCTATTGAACTCTCACCCCGTTAAAGCACGTTAATGGCACTTAGTCCATTAAATGTAATATAATGTAATTAATGTAAATTCTAGCAATAGCAACCTCACACTGTTCCCTATTTATTTATTATTTATATATGTATGTGTGTATGTCTGTGTGTGTGTGTGTATATATATGTGTATAATATCTGATACTTGCAATATTGCACTTCTGGTTAGATGCTAAACTGCATTTCGCTGCATTTGTAATAACAATAAAGGTGAATCTAATCTAATCTAATCTAAATAAAGTTTGATTTGATTACAGTATATTATTTTCACTTCATTCATGTAATAAGTTACAACTTTGTTTCTAGAAATATTCAAATTGTCAAAGTGGTGGACCTGCACTCTAACAAAACCAACTTATGTTAGATATTTATTCATTAATTTATGTTTATATTATTTTGTTAGTCTTGGAGAGAAACAGTTTCACCTAAAGCTAAACACACATTATAAAAATAGTCTCTGAATTTAAATATAGTCTGTTCGTGTTGAGTCGACATTAATTCTGTGTTTTTCCCTGAATAAATATCCATTACAAGCTTCAGTCTTCAGGAGAAAAATAATGCAATTAATTGCAATTAGTTAATTTGTTTTAATCAACTGACAGGCCTGTAAAAAAATAAAAAATAAATTAACCCCCAGAGTGCCAAAATGTGCTCTCTTGTGCCACCTAGAAACGGCCATCACGGCCCGTAGGAATGTCGTAGGGAGATCAAACCAAAACTCGATTGTTCGTCTAATCAAGACCAAACAAAAGACGTGCTGATACCCTGACGTAAATCCAACAGGAAGTCCGCAATTTGCCTTTCAATGTAATATTTTCACTCCAAAAAGTTCTTCATACAAACGTTATCTCCTCTGAGGAAGAATAAATTTGACCCCCTTGCTTTGCTTTACCTCAGAGGTGGGCATACCTGGCCCTCGAGAACCGCAGCCCTGCATGTTCTAGATGTTTCCCTGCTCAAACACACCTGAGTTCTCATGAGGCTCTGCAGAAAGCTGGATAACGAGCCAGTAATTGCCGTCAGCTGTTACGCACAGGACTGCGGCTCTCCAGGACAAGGACTGCCCACCCCCTGGCCTGGGGCATAGCGCCACCTGATGGCTGGCTCTCCTTTACTACTGAGGCCAAGGGCAGGATGAAGGAGCCTGTGAGCCTGAGCTCAGGGCAGCAAACCCCAGGCTTTACAGCTTGAATCCTCAAGTGGAGCAAAGGTTGCATGTAAAAAACGGCCAATTGTGAAACTGCTCGACTTTTCAGATTCAGGTTCACGTTGACAAATTCTTTTACACATTGACAACTCCAACTTCAGACAGACAGATTGAGGTACAGACAGACAACTCTCCATACGCATAGACAAATAGTTTTGCTACAATAATACTTCCATAGTGTGGCCTTCAGGAGGGGGTGTGGCCTTCAGGAGGGGGTGTGGCCTTCGGCAGGAGGGAGCGACTTGCGCAGCCTCTCCGCCATACCAGTGTAACGTGAGGGTTCGGTGTGTGGTGGTTTTGCAGTCTTAATGCTAGAAAGAGCAGAATGGAGACGGATAATTTCTTCAAGTAGCACTTTTACTTTCTGCCCGCATTTCAGCTCTCCAACAACAACCCTTACTTCCCCTTTCTGACCCTCATGAGACTCGACTAACCAATCAGAAGCTAGAAGGGCTGAGGTAACTCTACGGCAACCCAAAAGGTACATTCAGCACATTTATGGTAGCTGAGAAGATTTCAACATGAAAATATACAAATAACAACAACTGCAGTCATAACTACATTATATTGACTGTGTAAACATTAACTCATTTTTATAACTTGACTCCAAAATGAACGATATGAATTAGATTAACTTATGAACTTTACACTAGCAAATAGCGGTGTTTTGTCATTTGGGCTATGAAAAGCACAAAATGCTGACACTTTCAAGCCTATAGGTACTGTAAGCTACTGGAAATTGAAAAATATATTCTCATTATATTAAAACAAATAATCAAAATTAATATTTCAATTCAGTCTTGGGTAGGCACTGCCTCCCCTGACTGGACGTCACTGATCTATATGCAGTTTATAGTATGTATGTATGTATGTATGTATGTAAGACATTTGTGAAGTTAAGCTTAATAATTGTTTGTATGTATGTATGTATGTATGTATGTATGTATGATTGCTGTTGGCCAAGTCATTTGTAGTCTTGTGTTCTCTATAATCTGGAATCTATTTCTCCAATCATCAGTATCATCAGTTTTGTTACATTATATTTTATAACAATTCAGGTCGTTGTCACAGTCTGGGTCATTGTTACATATTGGGCTCGAACAAATCTCATCAAGCAGCAGTATTTGGATGTTTTTGACATTTAATTTTTTTTACAGATATTTTATTTTGCTTTGGTGGGGGAGGGTGGGAGGTGTGGTCTCAGGGTCTTCAGTCAGAAGATTTTGTGTTTTGTTTCTTCGCTTTTCTTTGTTGTCTTCTTCTCATATTTCGTTTTCCAAGTCTGCTATCTGAAAAACAAAATGACATTTGTTGTGTTAAACACTGCAGATAAAACAGCCCTTTAACCAAGGTTAGAGCAGCTATCTAATTAACTATATGTAAAATAAGGCCCATCCAACTCATCCAGTAATTTTTCAATTATGTTCACAACAGCTTGTATCGTCATCGATGTTCTTACTTGTGTTATTGTTGGATTGGATGTTTTCACTCAGGGGGGAAGAGCAGTCACAAGTCGTGCTCTGTGTCTCCTCTTCATTGCTTTGTGGTGATCTTTAACAAGCAAGAAAGAAAATTGTTAGTTTTAGTTTAGTCTTTAAATACTAAAACTCCTCAGCGCGATAAAAGTGTTGAAAAATACCTGTTGACAGACTCTGAATCGTCCCAAACCTCCAAGTGTATTTCATCACATGAACTCGTTTGTTCCTTGAGGACATCCTGTGTCGAGGCCTGCTCCTCCCTGCTCAGGTCAGTCAAATAATGCTCCTTGGCCAAATGGTTGCTGGTGGACACGGTGGTGCTGGCGGGAAGCCAATCATGTTCCACTTTATCACAGGTGGCAGTGTTGCACATCACCATGTGATTGCTGGAAGATTTCACAAGATAAACAATCATTACACTCAACAGCTTGCAAAAGCACAATGATGTTGAATATTTGCACACAAACTCAGCAGCTATTGCATCGGTCTGTTTGTTTAAAAGACTCAAAATCATCAGAGAGCTCAAATTTGGACAAATACCTGTTGACAGTCTCTGAATCGTCCCAAACCTCGTAGTGCCGCTGGGCATTTTGCTCTTTTTCAAGAAACTTGAACTTGTTGTTGTAGGCGTTCATGCATCTGAGTGAAGATTCCACACTGGAAAATAAACAATTATTAAGCTTAACAACTTCACAAATGTCTTTTGCACGATGATGTTGAAAACTTGTACAGACACTTACTAGCTGGGGTGGCTTTGTTTATCTAAATGGCTCAAGGTAATGAACGGATGTGCAAGCATCTCTTCTGGTGTGATCCTTTTGGCAGGATCCACGTGGAGCATCTTGGCCAGTAAATCAATGAATGTCATCCGGTCCCACTCAAAAGCTTGGCGATCTTTTATGTAGACTGAATCAGGGGGCTAGTGAGACAGAAAAAGCAAGCGAAAACAATTTAGTAAAATAACTAAACTTGTTCAGTAACACAAATGTTTTCCCAAAAAAATTAAACAAACCTTCACATGATCAAACAGATTCCTGAACACTTCGTCGGCGCATTTTGTTGAAGGGTTTTGAGGACCATATTCAGCTGGTAACTGAAGAGAGGAATGAATTGGTTAGTTCAACAGATTCAGAAGACAATAGAAAATACACAACATTCACTGATCAGTCAATAGAGAGACAGTGAATAGTACCTTTAAAGTCCAACCCCGGGGATGATCTCCTGAACTTCCTTTATCGAAGAACTTCTCAGTATAGATGCCTCTATCCAACAACTGATCTGATGGTTGTCCCAAAAGGCCTACGATGTATTCCATCTGTGGACACAACACAGTGTTGGAGCATGCTTTCAAAAAGACACATGAATATTTCTCTATGCATTATGTACAATTTACAGATGTACTAATTTCAATAGAAGATGTATTACACATTTATGCACAAAGTGTTTTGACTTTTGAAAAGGTGTTTGCCTTTATAACAACAAAGTGCTTAAAACCACTGACTACAAACTGTAACATTAATCACTTATTACAACTCGCTATCAAAGAGGTTGGAATGATTATTTGTGTTCTGTCTGAATTGTATTACTGACCAGTTCATTTTCATCTTCGGTGGGAAACAGTGGAGTTCCCATGAGCATTTCCGCCGCGATACATCCCAGCGACCACATGTCAATAGCATGGCCAAAAGGAGCTCCGAGCACAATCTCTGGAGACCTGAAATAGACGCAAACACAGGAAGGTGATGAAGAGGTGGTCTGATGAACTGAGAAGTCAGCTCATGGTGCGGGTCCAGATGTGTTCCAGAGATCTGGTTCACGTACCTGTACCACAAAGCCTGGAAACCGCATCCCGTCATTTCTTCAGGATATTGGATGGCCAAGCCAAAGTCAATGACTTCAACTTCCAGAGGATGTAGAGAACGGTCGACCAGCATAATATTGTCTGGCTTCAAGTCAGTGTGAACCACGTCTGCTCGCTTCAGGAAACGCAGAGCAACGGCCGCCTGAACAAAAGACATAAGACTAAAAATTAAATGCATTTCAAAAGCCTCAAGATTTTTTTTCTATAATTTTTCAATTATTATTATTATTGGTGAGATTATTATTGAGTCTACAACCCTTAAACCCAGTGCAATTACTATTCTGTGGATTTCAATCTTTCTTTTCTTATACTTTAAAAAGGAAGCTATGTTATGGAAGTTGCAGCTGGAAATTATACCAAAACATTGAATCAAGAGATGTAAAACAAGAAATAAAACAAAAGAGAAAGTACAGAAGATAAAAACCTGTTGTAAAATTGGCCGAATCTTATCCAGTGTAAGAAACAAATTATCCCTGATGAAGTCCAACAGGCTGCGGTCCAGCAGCTTGAACTCCATACAGAAATGATCGTCAAACACGAAGGAGCTCTTAAAGGTCACAATGTTGAAATCCTCACAGCCCAAAGCTTTCAGGTATTCCAATGCCTTTGCCTGGAATCACACAATATCATGTGAAATCATATATACACATCTTTTTTCAAATAGTGAAATGGTAATGACTGTTTTACTGTCTCACCTCCTCTCTTGCCATTTTGGTGTGCGTCACGTCTTTAATCATTTTCAAAGCGACTGTTTCGTTGGACGGCATTTTCTGGCACTGGGTCACGACTGCAGATACACCACTGCCCATTATGTCCTGCACCATATATTCAGCGCTGGGCGACACTATTGTTGCTCCAATCAGGTCGTCGCTCTCATCCTCCTAAGATTTCACAAAATAATTTGAGTTTTGAATGTAGAATTTGACATAAATGTAGTTGGTCACTTATTGGTTTCTTATTATAGCAGCAATTTGTAATAAACTACTAACTGATATTTATCAAGCCAAAACTCACATTATCCGAGTGTTCAGAACAGTTGGATGACTCAGCATCTGTGAAGAAAGAGAGAAAGTTGCTTATCCATCAATGTGAGTTAGAAAATAACCTTCTGTAAACTCATGATTTCAACAATCACATACCTGTGAAACTGTCTTCATAGTTTGTCTCATTGCCGGATTCTATCTCTTCGTGCAAGTCACTCAACTGTTTTTCCAGACAGCTGATTTTCTGCTGGCGATCGTTGAGATTTTTAACATAAGTTGTTGCAACTCGCATCACATCTGCCACCAGTGTCTGTCGGTTGATTGTGGGCGCAACACAAATATACTGTAGAACACAAGGGAAGACAATCATTAGACCTGCTGAAGTTTATTTTTATGTTACCTTAGTAAATGTTATTGTGGTGTTCAATCTCCCTCTCATTTCTTTTACATCCAGAATTACATGGTTCTACTGGAAGTACTTCTGACTGATAAAATATATTTAACAACAACTTACATTAAAAATCTGGACCACATCTTGGAGGATGTGCCCCTCTTGAGTCTCCATTTCCTGAAGCTGTGGAAATGTCAGATTTTTCATTCTTCTTCTTCACTATAATCTGAAGAAAATATTAAAAAGAAAATATTGTTAATTTTTCACAGAAAATCTGCAACACACTCACAGTAATTCTACACTGATAATGATCTTTTCCCCCCCAAACAATTGCCTTCCATAAGTCATGTAAGTTCGCAAAATGTACTTCTTTTCATTCAACTCACAGTGTTGATGTCAATGAATATGGTCGGGATGTAAATCCTTGTGAAGAATCTCGTCGTGGATTAAGTATCTCTGTGAATCGCTCTCACGTGTCTCGACCGCTGGCAGGTGATGAACTGACAATCAGACTGGAACAGGAGTGAAACGAGTGACATCCAAGGCTGAATGCAGCTGAGTTCAACTGAAATGAAACTCTGGCTTTTATCTTCTTTGTGATCAAAGGACTTGTCCTTTGATCACATGCTCAAATGCAGCTGAATTGAAATGCCCAAGTGGCTTTTATCTTCTAACTCTGCCTTTTATCTTCTTTGTGATCAAAGGACAAGTCCTTTCATCAATGCTAACTCTGTTTTGTGATGTCATCGATCAGGTCAGGAAATAACTGGGGGGGGGGGGGGGGGGGGGGAGAACTCAGTGAAAAAAGATCAAAGCACCTCCATGAGGTTCCTCTCTCAGCTACTCTAAATGGGACATTGTCTCATGTCGATCTTTTCCACTTTCAAACCAAATTCTACATTTGAAGGAAAATTAAAACATTAAACTGCAGATAAAGGGGAAACTTTGCTTAAGAAGGAAATGTCAGTATATGTAAATTTCAATATTATAAATGTAATCACAAAAAGTACTGTGCCCTAGATAACACTGATTCATCATACTTTTTTGAGCTTGCCATACACTTATGTATGACAATTACAAATGTATTGTCAGAATTGACATAAGCATATGGGAACTGTTGGTCTAGTCCAGGGGTCGGCAACCCGCGGCTCCGGAGCCACACGCAGTCTTTGGTCCCTCTGCTGAGGCTCCTTGAGCCTCGGTCCCACTGCAGTTCATCCGTGAGCGTGGCGGGCCGAGGCGGTACGGTAAGGCAAAGCGCACCCAGACCAACTGTGTTGCACGGTCCCACTACAGAGTGTGCAGTAAAATGAAGGCGAGGTTGCGAACAACGCAGGGATGTAATGTGATTACGCAACAATCGTGGCACGAAGAACGTGGAAGTTGCAGCCGCAGCTCACGGCAGCTGCAGTCGTAAGCTTCCTGTATCTGTGACACAGCGGAGAACCTTGTCCGTCCGGACTGCAGCGTCCATCTCCCACTGGAGCTCCTCTCCTGTTACTGAGAGGACAGTCTGAACTTCGTTGCAACACCGCGGTATTGTGGAGCGCCGACATTTCAATAAACCCAGTCAACAAAACAACCAGCGTGTGCAAAGCGTCGTATGTGAACAATAACGTGAGTTTTTATGGCAGATGAGATGTTTTAATATTGCCGTCTTATTGAGAATGACGATCGTCAACACCAGTCAGCAGACGCTTCAAGCTCACAGCCAGAGAGCAGCAATTAGTCACTTCAGTACATAAAGAAACAACCTTTGTCTCATGTAAACAAATGTTTACGTCAGATACCATTTGAGGATAACAAAGTTAAATCAGGAATATAAAAATGCATCAGTTTCAGATAACAGTGAATTACAAACTGCATTGTACTTTTGATTTTGACAGTGTTCATTAGTCCAGTGCTCCAGTTTTTATTGAACATGTCTCTTCTATTAGGAATTCGGCAGATGTTTGTTTGGCCTTTCTCCCAAAACATAAATCACAAAATGGTACAGAGTGCATTCCATGCAAGTGGAGGATTAACTTATTTTATAATCACAGCTCCAAACAAAGCAGGAATTCAGTCACGCCTCGCCGATGCTCCAGCCATAGCTCCTGGGGCTTGTAAAGGTGATCTGTCTATTATTCTTCCTAAAACACACATTTTTCTCTTTGTTTGGAATTTGAGAATTTCAAACCAAAGCTCATTATTACAGCTACATTTTATTCGAAGCTCAGCAGCTTGCAGGAGACTCGTGTCTCTACTATTTGTTTTTCATTGTCAGAGGTTTGTGCTGACAAGGTGAGGCTAATTTCACTTTGAAATCAGTGACAACAAAGGGAGTTACCTCAATATTTATCATATGCTTGGAGCATAATTCTAACCAGAATGAGTAAGAATCTGATTTGATATCTCATGAATGATCTTGATTTCACAATTTTACGCTGAAAATAAATAGCAGATTGTCAGCTCATTGGCTTACCGTCAGTTTTCAATCCTCAAGCATGTAGGTAAAACAGAAAAGTCTGTTTCGAGTTAATCCACCTTATTTTTGAGGATTTCTTTGCTTATGCGTCTTTGGCTAAGCCCCGCCCCCAAACCCAAACAAACCGATTGTGTTTAACTACCAACTGGCCTTAAAAGCATAAGAGCTTGCAACACTTTCATTGTTCTCTGGACTTTTTACTTCATTTAAGATGCAAATGTGGTCAAACAGTATTTATGTTATCCCATTTACAAAACCCAAAACATGGGCAATTGTCTCCTGTGGATTAATGTGTGTGGCAAACTCAATCTGATAAACACGAGTGTCTTCATTTGATCAAAATTAAATGTAAATCAAAGCAAATCAAACTTCTGCTGCCCTGTGATTTAGATGAGAGAGCGTAACAGAGTTAAAGAGTTGCTTTATCGCCTTGGGAATTAGGAATTTTTCTGTAAAATGGTCTGAGGTCGGGACTCGGTGGCCGACGAAATGAAGCAAGTTTGTGACCTGAATGTTCCAGGTTCAAATCTGTGCTGCATCTGAATGGTTTTATTATAGAAGCATTTCTGCCATTTCCATGTATCTGGACATCATTTTCAAAATGTTGCCGTGCCAACGTGAAACGTTTCAGAAACGAAAACGGAAGAACGATGCGGTTTTCACTTGAGACGTCGTATGAATGGGGCCCCAGTGTGACTTCTCCTCCTCCCATATCTTCCTCTTCTTCCTACTACTTCGACTGATCTGTCTCCTGTTTGTCCTCCTCCTCTTCCTCCAACTTCCACCAACTCCTGCTTCTCCTTTTTCTAATACTACTATATCTTTGCGTCTCCACTATCTAACGTCTACTTATTTTGATTACACCAACTGTGCAGTTCATCTTTCTTCTGCTACTACCGCCTACTTCACCTCCTCCTTTTGTTAAATCATTTCAGAAATATCAAAGAAGATACAAAACACAGACAAATACAAAAAGAAAATCTATTTAGAATTTTGGCAGAGTTGATTAATCAGCTCTGCTGGACTTTGATAATAATAATAATAATCCCTACAATTTCAATCAGGTCCTATGTCAGTGCTCGGACGCTAATAATGCATTTTATTTACAGACACCTTTGAAAACACTCAAGGTCACTTCACAAAAGTTGATCTATTTAGAAATACAGTCTATACAGATTTTTACACAAGATTTTAATTTAAATTCAACTCATCTGTTGGTTGGAACATTTATTGCAGTTTGATTTTAAACATGTTTCCATCATTTGCTGATGATTCCAGCAAAAGGAATGCAAGGCGTCCATAAAGCAGACTCAGCCGGCTCATTACTCTGCGTTTGTTACTCGTTCCGATGTTGCCGTGCGCTCAGGCAGGTGGTCATTTGGGGGAAATTCCCATCTGCTTATGCCCAACATGTTATCGAACAGCATCATAATGGCAAACACCAACCGGGACCAACAGTGGGAACCTGAGGGTTGAGACGCATAGAGCTGCAACTAAAAAGGTTTGCTTCAAGGTTGGCGACTCTCGGAATATAATAAAGTGCATCATAATGTTGATAAATAAATGAGGTTGTGCTTGTCAGCCTCTCGCTTTGTTCATTAGCAAACTGGATTAACTCTTCTGGAGCTGCATGTTGATAGTTTACAAGAGCTGTTTGATCATAATTAATTATTTCATCTATATTTCTGATTTCAAGTGCTGAAATCCAGATAAGAGTGCATCTTCCTCACACGAACTATAGGGTGACATTTAGTATATAGAGCAACGTCTTTTTCAGTTGTTGTTGTTGTTAAATAAAGCTCCTTCCACGAGCTGATGCAACTTCAGACAATATCCAGATTCTACAGCAAATATCAAAGAGAATATGTGTATAAATCAATTAATCAATAAATAATACATTGGTATAAAATGTAAAATAAACACAAAATTAGTACAAATCAGCTATCAGTTGAAAGTCTCATGAAAAGACTGTGTCATAAGGTTTTGTTTAATGTATCAATGATTAAATAATACAATAAGTATAACTTGTAATAATATCAATCATATAAGTTACATAATCGGGCAAACAAATAAAAATAGGTAATGTATAGTCTGTTGACTATAAATTGACCATTTCTGCGAATGTGAGTGTGTTTGAGTGTTTGACCTGTCCAGTGTGGAACCCGGTTTCACCTCAGAACTGAAACCTTTGTTTCAACACCAAACTTTTACTTTGTCACTGCGTGGCAGAAAACAGCAGCTAAAGATCTACATTTTGCCATATATGTGTTTCAACATATGGATCATGTCAGAAATGGCACCAGAATACTCCCAGGAAAGTCTGCAAAGCGCCGCCGAAACATAACGTTTTTGTATTTTCACTCTTCTCATTCTGTGCTCCAGTCTGCTCTTCTGTTAATTCACCTCGTTTTCTCCTCTGTCATATGCGCTTAAAGAAAAAGGACACGGAGCAACGAGAAGCATGCAGCTAACAAGAACCAGGCGGCGGCAGCGTACACTGTACACTGAATTTTATGTTTTGAAAATCCCAGTTCCAAACATCAAACCGAGCTTCCGTCTCACTTCCTATTAAGAGACATGAAGGGTGGCAGGGGGGGTTGAGGGGGGGGGTCGACCAATCATCAGACCTCATAAAATGCTGTGTACCGTGGGTATAAAGTGCGGTCGGAAGGAAGGGGAGAGGGAGGGAGGTCTGAACGTAGAGGTTACTTGGCTAAACCGAGTCCATTCCTGAGCTGAAATTAAACATGAGTGTCTGAGAGGAAAAAAGAAGGCATTTGGACCCCCCCCCTCCCCTTTTCGTCTGCATCTTTAAAAATAAAATTCAAAAAAGAAATTAATCCAGAAAACTGGAATCACTATGTCTTATTTTGCAAAATGTGGCAGGACAGGAAATTGAATTGAAACTACTTGAATTATTTCAGGAAAATATGAAAAGCTGGTGGAAGACCCTAAACCGGAGTGATGACCGACACATTCCAATAACATTGGTGCAGAACTGGTTGCTTCTTGTTCACTTGATGCTTTTTAAAAAAGGATCACGTTAAAGGTGATAAACACTACCTGGTTTTCACTGCTGCCTACTGATTCCATGTTAGTTGAGTAGGAAGGGGTAAAAAAAGAATTGTTTTTGCAATTTAGTGCAATAAAAAAAGTAGTTTTTGTTATTTTGTTGTTCAAATCTTTGTTCCTTGTTGGGACGATGTTAATCCACGGTAAAGGTGATGCACCCTGTCGTTGTCGCCATGTGACTCTCAGAGTTCCTGCCAGTCTCTCACCTCAAAGCACCTCTTCAGTGTTTCCAGAGCTGCTTCAGACCGACGGTCCAGGCTATTGCTGAGTGAATGATGTTGCATGCAAAAGTGGGATTAGCAGAGGGAAGGAACATAAACAAGCCACGGTGATGGTGTGGGAGAACTTGTGTGGTAAATAATTATGACCTGAGACCAATAGTGAACAGTTCAAAGTCCGGGCAGCAGATGTTTTCTTTGATGTTGATGTAAACGGAACTACACCAGCGGTTGCTAATGAGCGAGGCAAAGGCTTTTAGTCTTTTCACTTCGCGGTCTTGGTGCAATCCCAATCAGCCCAGTGATGGTAATGGTGTTGTCAGGAATGGCCGAAGAAATTTGTTTCGGCTGTGCCGACCGTCCTGGCCGACCTCTGAAGGTGCCGCCCTGCTGAAACATATAAAAAATAACTAAAATCATATTAAGCTTGTAACATCGCTACTGCACGAGTGTCGCAGCTCGTTAAAATGGCAGGAGTGCAGGCTTACGGGATGCACCTGAACGCATCACTCAAAGCAGTCCACTCCTGCAGTTAAAACCGGACAAACATCGTGGCTCGGACAAAGACTCTCTTTGATCACTGAAACCGTTCAGAGAAATGTATTTCTGAAAACACAGGAGGCGAGAAATAAACTGTGCAGTTGAAAAGTTAAAACGCCGCTTCACAGATGAGTGGCTGCTGTGAGGGGGCGTGGCCTGCTGTGAGGGGCCTGGCCTGTGGTGAAGGGGCGTGGTCTGGTTTGGCAGCTTCTTATCAGAGGATGAACAGTCTTGCAGAAAAACGCTTTTTTTCCGCCAGCTGGCTGACGTCACTGCCGAATTTTCTTCTTGTTCTTACTGCTTCAAAAAGGGAGTCTGCAGGGGCCTGAAGAAGTATGGGGGGGGCTCAATTACTTTCTGCAACGATTGTCAGACAATGTATGTTAAAAAGGGCTGCCATGTCTTGTGAAAGTGTCTGATGAGCCTTTGAAAGAGAAGCTGATCCTCTTCAGAGAAACACATCCCAGGATCTCCTGAATCCACATATTGAGTAGGCGTGGTGGGATGATACCACTTCATGAGAACCGGTCCAGCAAGTTGAGTCGTAAAAGCAATGATATTCCAGGATGGTTTGGAGACCCTGATTGCGGTTGTGATTCCAATAGAAGGCAGTGATGGGCTCAAGCTCTATGGTTTGACCTACGACCTTGGTGAGGGAAAACAATGAAACTTCACATCCCACTTGATCCACTTTTGTATGTAGAAAAGGAAAAAACGTATTAACGCCTACCCTTCAAACACTCAGTGACTAAAGTCCCTCATAGCTTAACACCAGCAATTGCCCAGAAGATTATGATAAACTACTTTTAATGTAGTATTCTCTATTAAACAATCATACCATCATAAGATAAACTGCTGTACTTGTCAAGTATCAATGCCTTATCTCTTTTTTTTTAATATTGACTTATATTTGACGATTGTTTAATCTGGGTGCTTCATCTGTTCCACTTCTTTGCTCCACAGATTGTGACACAGAAGCTTCTCGAAATGTAGCTTCCTTCTAGACTCGTACCCACTCACTATTTCACTGAACCTTTTTGGGATTTCTGTTAATAAGTTATTGTTTGCTTCGTACAAAACTTGAATAGTTTTGAACTGTACCAGATCCATGATTTTTAACGTTCTTGGTTGTAGAAATAGTGACTTGGTGTGTTCCCGGAACTTAACTTTATAGACAATTCTTA
Source organism: Blennius ocellaris (assembly GCF_963422515.1). Classification (NCBI taxonomy): domain Eukaryota; kingdom Metazoa; phylum Chordata; class Actinopteri; order Blenniiformes; family Blenniidae; genus Blennius; species Blennius ocellaris. Next base: position 17,659,331 of record NC_137667.1, on the reverse strand, counting down.
TTGCTCTTTTCTGTAAAATACAGATTTATTTTTGTCATGAACTTGCAGATTTTTCTCCAGACCTCCACACAGTCAGTTAAATAAGGAAACACCAGTGAATTATGAAGAATGAACAGTGATTTATTTATCCATGAGATCTTGAGGTTTGGCCCTGACTGCGATACTTCTGGATAGTTTGTTTTGGATGTGTTTTATTTGAGGTTTCCAGCAAATTCTGTCATCAGTAATTACACCTAAGAATTTGTCCTGATCCACCCTCTCTATATCTACACCCTCTATTATTACATTTCCCGGATTTATTATTTAGCATTTGCCAAAGGTCATGAGTTTTGTTTTACACAAATGTAATGATAATTTATTTTTCTCAAGCCATAATTTTATTTTATTTAGTTCGGAAGTGATTAACTCCAAAAGTTGAAGCAAATCCTCCTCAGTAAATGAGATATTAACTGTGTGACTTATTACTCTGTAAGGCTTTTATCGCTTCTTTAACCTCAGACGGGGTGATTGGTGCGCCCAAATTTGTTGCTACTTCCGGATCAATTTGAAGGTAAGTGATCACTGTCCAGAGGGTTTTGGGCTTCCCAGTCATGTGTGGAGGTTTCAGAAGAATACAATCTGGAGTAAGCGTGTGGAGATTAATCGATATGAATCTGTATCGAGATACAAACGTGCACCACACCAGTGTATCGATCCCTTGACTGTGCATTGGTGCATTTTACAGGTGAACTCGAGATACATCGGTCACTGCATGCCTGCGTCGGTAAAATCCACTTTTACATAGATTTTTTTCCAACGTTCTACTTTTTCCAAAAATACATTGTGAAAATTCGTTTTTCACGTTGCATTTAATATTAGCCCGTGTTTCCGAGGCGCATTGAGTGCACCATCAGCCAGGACGCACATTTCTCCGCAGCATCAAGGTCCTGAGAGCAGCATAAAGCAGGAAGATGAGATCTTTGACGCACCGAAACACTTAAAATCAGGCGTTTTGAAGTACTTTGGCTTTTACAAGAAAGATGTCAAACATGACAAGATGCAGGCAGTTTGTAAAACATGCAATGCAAGTGTTTCTCTGATCTCGAGTTCAGCACAACAGCTGATATTGACAATGTCACTATATTATTGTGACAGCAGAGGCAGTCTGCTGCTTCATGAACATGTGGACTAACTAATCTGACTGGAACAAAAACTGGGGGGAAAAAATCCACATGAAATAAACCACTAAGTTAGGTGTTAGCAGTGAGAGTGACATTTACAGACACATCTGTTTTCAAAAGTCTATTTTATTTGTATTAATTTATTTTTAGTGTTTATATTGAATATGTCTGTTTACAAGAGCTGCTACTACCAAATAACAGTTTGCTTTTTTTTTTTTTTTTTTTGCATAAACAGTTGTGAAAGGTTATTATTACTTGTATTATTTATATTTGTTTAGTATGTGTCTGGCAGACAGGAATGTGGACATTGCACTATTTGAAGTGTCACTTTAAGTTACTCATTGAAAGTGATTATTGTTGTCTTACTGTTTAAGTTGTGACAGCGTGATAAAACTAGTTCCACATGTGAGGAATTGATTCCAGTTCCTTATGTTGAATCTGGTTCAAAATCCCAACTCTGTGAAAAGGCCGGTTTTTTTGTGTTGCGCTTTTTAAGAGGACAAAAAGAAGAAGCATAAAGTGAATCATAGTTCTCGTAGATTATAAGCAAAAATAAACTTTTTATTAAATTAGCTGCTTATGAGGATTAGAATAAAGAATAAATCCTCTGCCTCTAGTACCATACAGAATTGCAGCTATAATGTCTTTATCATGTTGAATCGTATCGTATCGTACCAAATTGCATTTTGTAGAATTGAATCACCATCAAATTAATATGAAATCGTATCGAATCAAATCTCAGAGTATGTCACGAGTTAAAGATTTGAATCCTTGATGCCACAAAGTCCTCGAATTTTGGTTCAGATATTAAATGACAGTGCAATTTCTGGAATTTAGTGGGCAATCTGCCCTGAGAAAGGCCTCTGTGGAAAGAAACCGGAGTGTGATCAGAGATTACAATACTATGGTATCCGCATGACGGTGTGTCGTGTAGTAATCCATTGTCGCGCAGGGGAAAAAAATCAATCCATATGACCGGTGAACATGAGAAAAGAATTAAAAGGCTTTCCTGGAAGGATACATACTCCTGCAGAGGTCAGCTTGGCTTAACAGGTCCACGTGGATTTTTAAGGCGCTGGTTGATTTAGAGAGTGCAGATTGCTTGTTGGAGAACCTGTCAAAGTCTGTGTCCTGCACCGGGTTGAAATCTCCTATAACTAGATGATGAAATGCGAGATTAAGTATATTAGAGGGGAAAAAAATGAGATATGAATTGGTCGTCATCCCAGGTTGGCACGTATACTGAGGGCAGGACCACGGGCAGGATAAATAGCTTACGCTCTTTGCGATGGGACATCACAGTGGACGGCCCAAAAGCAAAATATAGTCCCTGAGTATGATGATGGCTGTGCCCCTACTTCTCTCTGAGAATCTCAAATTAAATAGGTGACCCATCTATGGCACCCAAAAGCAGTCCAGCTACAGTTAAGCAGGATTTAATAAAGGCATGTTGGAAGTAGCAGAGAAAATCTCACCAACATGCAGAGAAGAAAGAAAACAAAAGACAGAATGAAATGAGGTGTGAGCCCAACAGGCGGCACACATCTTCTAAAGAAACACTGGAGTTCTGCCTTTTCAGAGCTTTTATTGTGATAATCCGCCGTTCGCTCCTCGTTTTCTGCTCCCTCCATCCGGCTCATTACGTTACAATGCTGCTTCTCATCAGCCTCAAATCACTTAAACATATATTTCATGCTTCTACCGTCAGCGGTGTTATTACGTCCTCCTAAATTAAACTGAGATTAAAGCTGCGGCCGCCGGCCCTGTGAAGATAAAGAGCGACGTATGGAAATCCGATGGGAGATCTGACGGTTTAATGTGCAGCATCAAATTCTACCCACACATGCAAACGCGCCTGCGGGACATTTACTCAGGTATCAATTCAGAGAGTAATGAAAGAGCAGGCAACATGTGCAGAACTATTAAAAACTGCACTGCACAATTACAGAGGGCTTTTTTTTATTAAATTTTTTTATTGATCTGACCTTTTTTGTCAAGCTTGTTATCTTTAAGTGCCCATGTCGTAAATCAGTGTGAAAATCTGCACGAGGAGGGAAATCATTGTCTGGATTGGCTTACGGCTGCGTAACAAATAATGAAGCACCTCTAATTAGAATATCGGCGCAAAACTTTGCCCGGGCTCAAAACAAACCGACGCTTCATTTGATAACATCTGGGCGCCGCTTTAACGAAACGAGACACGTGGCCCTTTTATTACCCTTTTGTTGTGAAAGAAACAAATTGGCCACAAATTGTCATCATATTTTTCCACCGGTGACATTTCGCCTTACTTCAATAAGTCTCTGATGTGCACATGGTTCGCCGGATGGTTGCGGCTCTTGCCAGGCGTCAAATAGAGCCTGAAACTCGCGCAGACACGGCCATTAATCAAATCTGTATCCACCTGCTTCTCCAACTCCTCCAGTGTTTCTAAAATTGTAGTCATACATTTGATCTTCTATCATTAATTCCTGGGCTTAACCATCGTTTTTTTTTTTGTTTTTTTTTAATGTCAGAGGTGATTACATCATTTGCATTACCAGAAACAAATGCAAACGGGAACAAACTGAATGAGAAGCAGCTCTCGGTGGTCCCCTGGCTGTGTTTTCTGGATGCCTGTGTCACGGATACGGACAGGACCCAAGTGCAGGACTCTGGAGGCAGGCTGGGTTCAATCAAGTCTTTTATTATAATGACAGCACAGACCGATGATTCACAGGTTGCTCCTTGACGTGAGGAGCACAGCAGACTTGACTCCAACGCCCTGGACAGACCGGACGAGACATGGACGACTAACACTGGACCGGACGGACAGGACATGGATAACAAACAAACCAACACTGAACACACACACAGACAGGACATATATAGGGCAGGGTGATTACAAGAAGTGGCCACAGGTGAGGTGCTGACAGCCCAGACCTATGGCCCGCCCACTCTTAAAGGGGACCTCACCCTACACCCTGACAGTACCCCCCCCTCCACGACCGGCTCCAGACGGCCCAGGCATCTCAGGATGCTGCCTGTGGAAGTCTCTGATCATGCCTGGGTCCAAGATGTCCCTAGCAGGTACCCAGGCACGTTCCTCAGGCCCATACCCCTCCCAGTCAACCAGGTATTGAAACCCCCGCCCACGCCGGCGAGCTGCCAGGAGCCGCCTGACTGAAAAAACCTCCTCACCCTCTACAATACGGGGAGGAGGAGGGGCTTTTGAAGAGGGAACCAGGGGGCTTTCTCGGGCAGGTTTTACCTTCGATACATGAAAGGTGGGGTGGACGCGAAGCGAGCGGGGCAAACGAAGGCGGACTGCAGAGGGACCAACCAGCTTAATTATTGGATAAGGTCCAATAAACCTTGACGCTAGCTTCTTCGCGTCCGAGCGGATTGGCAGGTCCCGGGTGGAGAGCCACACACGCTGACCAACATCGTACGTTGGTGCGGGAACCCGGCGCCGGTCTGCAAGCCGCTTGCGCTCTGCAGAGCATTGCAAGAGCTTGCTTCTGGCCTTAAGCCAAGCGCGCTTGCATCGCCGCACCATCGCCAGAGCTGTCGGGACACTAACCTCCGACTCCAGGGCAGGGAACAGAGGAGGTTGGTAACCATACACACACTCAAAGGGAGACAGCCCAGTGGACGAACAGGGAAGGGAATTGTGTGCGTATTCCACCCAGACTAACTGCCTGTACCAAGCCGCCGGAGTGTCAGAGACCAGACACCGAAGGATGGACTCCAGCTCCTGGTTCACCCGCTCTGTCTGGCCGTTAGACTCTGGGTGGTACCCGGACGAAAGGCTCACCGTAGTTCCCAACAGCCTGCAAAACTCCCTCCAAAACCGAGACACGAACTGAGGACCCCTGTCCGAGACAATGTCCCGCGGGAACCCATGAAGGCGGAACACGTGTCTCAGCATGACCTCTGCCAGCTCCTTGGCTGATGGGAGTTTTGCCAAGGGCACAAAGTGGGCCATCTTGGAAAATCGGTCCACTACGGTGAGGATGGTGGTAAACCCTTCTGCGTCTGGGAGACCAGTGACGAAATCAATGGACAGGTCTGCCCATGGTCGGGTGGGTACTGGGAGCGGCTGCAACAGACCAGAGGGGCGAGACCGCGAGGTCTTGTTACGCGCGCAGACAGGGCAAGCCCGGACATACTCACGGACTTCCCTGCTCATCTCTGGCCACCAGAGACGCTGTCTCACCACAAACAGGGTGCGCTGAGTTCCTGGGTGACACGACAGCAGGTTAGTGTGGGCCCATTGAATGACACTAGACCGTACCGGGGGACACACAAACAGGCGGTTGGGAGGACAACCTGGCGGCACCGTCACCCCCTCCAGAGCCCGCCGAACCTGCTCCTCAATCTCCCACGTCACCGCCCCCACCACACAGGTCGGAGGTAAAATTGGCGTGGGGGAACGAGGAGCAGGATCCGGCTCAAAGACCCGGGAAAGGGCGTCAGGCTTCACGTTCTTAGAACCAGGCCGATACGACACCACAAAGTCGAACCGGGTGAAGAACAGCGCCCACCGAGCCTGCCGCGAATTTAATCGTTTGGCAGATTTGATGTATTCAAGGTTTCTATGGTCGGTCCATACCACAAACGGGTGCTCTGCGCCCTCCAGATAGTGCCTCCACTCCTCCAACGCAGCCTTGATGGCCAGGAGCTCTCGATTGCCGATGTCGTAGTTCTGCTCAGCCGGGGTCAGCCGCCTGGAGAAAAAGGCACATGGGTGCAGCTTCCCATCCTTACTGCTGCGCTGAGAGAGCACTGCCCCGACACCGACATCTGACGCGTCCACCTCCACCACAAACTGCCGTCCCGGATCCGCCACACTAAGCACGGGAGCTGAGGTGAACCTGGCCCTGAGCTCAGAAAACGCCTGTTCAGCCAAGGGACCCCAAGAAAACGGGACCTTGGGAGAAGTTAAGGCATGTAGTGGCACCGCTCTCAAGCCCAGCACGCTTCTCGGGGGACTCCGGGGATTCGCGACCCTTCCTGGTCCAGTGTGGTCTCCACTTCGAGATGCAGCCGGGTGCGTTTCCAACAGAGAGGTCCAGGGTCGCGTACATCATCTCCCACCTGTCCGGCAGAGCGGAGGCTTGGGCCACCGCTGAGTGGAACCACCAATCCCGGCTGTGTGACTCGGTGGACGAGTTCGCAGCCGCGCTGTCGAAGATCTTTGATCGGCGTCCCGGCGGACAGGAGGCGGCTCGAGCGCTGGCAGCGCTGCGTCAAGGAAGGAGGTCGGTGATCGATTACGCAATTGAGTTTCGCACCCTCTCCGCAGACTGCGCCTGGAACGATGCGTCACTGCGGGACACCTTCCTCTACGGGCTGGCCAGCCCGGTTCGCGACCAGCTCTTCCTGGTGGATCTCCCCGACGACTTGGACTCCCTCATTGCCCTGGCGGTCAAGATGGAGAATCGTCTGACGGTCCGTGATCGCCTGAGGCAGACTGACCCGCAGGGAGGAGAATCCAGGAGCGCGCGGGAGGAGCACGCCCCTCTCCGTCCCGCCTCCCAGCAGGAGCAGGTCCCGAGTGCTCCACAGCTTCCGGAGGAGCCGATGCAGCTTGGCCGCACCAGCATCTCCAAGCAGGAGCGGCATCGGCGCCTGACCAGCGGCCTGTGTTTGTACTGTGGTCAGCACGGGCACAGAGCTGCAGCGTGTCCTCTTAAAGGGACAGGCTCACCTGGGTTAAGGAGGGCTCCGGTGAGTCTTAAGAACTCCTCCACTGCGCCTTTAAGAAGACTCACACCGGCTCAACTGAGGTATGCCAACACCACCTTGGACATTGATGTTTTCATTGACTCTGGGGCAGATGAGAACTTTATGGACCTTAAGTGGGCTGAGAGCGGTGACGGCGACATCACGAGGGCGGCAGCGGCGGCAGCTGGCGGCACTGCGGCGGCAGCGGCAGCTGGCGGCACTGCGGCGGTAGCTGGCGGCCCTGCGGCGGCAGCGGCAGCCCGAACCTCTGGGACCGAGAGGCGCGTGATGAGCTGCTGGAGGTGACCGGTGAGTTGGTTCAGTTGACTCTCCACTGACGTGTGTCGATGTGAAAGGTCGTGGAGACCCACCATTAAACCAGCCAACTGCTCGTCGTGTTGAGTGAGCCGGTCCTCCTGCTGACCAACTGCTCCTAGCAGCTGGTGACCAGAGTCCGCTGGGTCCATGATGGTTGGTTTGTTCTGTCACGGATACGGACAGGACCCAAGTGCAGGACTCTGGAGGCAGGCTGGGTTCAATCAAGTCTTTTATTATAATGACAGCACAGACCGATGATTCACAGGTTGCTCCTTGACGTGAGGAGCACAGCAGACTTGACTCCAACGCCCTGGACAGACCGGACGAGACATGGACGACTAACACTGGACCGGACGGACAGGACATGGATAACAAACAAACCAACACTGAACACACACACAGACAGGACATATATAGGGCAGGGTGATTACAAGAAGTGGCCACAGGTGAGGTGCTGACAGCCCAGACCTATGGCCCGCCCACTCTTAAAGGGGACCTCACCCTACACCCTGACAGCCTGTTTGCTTTGTTTGGCGTGTGGGAATTTGACGTTGCGTTTATAAGCGGATGTTTTTCAGTATCAAACAAGCACAAACCTAAAGTCTTACGCCCAGTATTTGACTGATCAAAGCTGCTGAGCAGTTAATGTCTTACAGATAACAAACGGCTGTGGAACCATACAGTATTGGAACGACGAAGACATTTGGGTTTCAGATCAAAACATGAATATGAGACAAAAGTTCAGAATTCCAGCTTTTATTTTCATGGTATTCACATCTAGATGTGTGAAACAACTCAGGACAGAGGACCTTCTGTTTGAACCCACCCACTGTTCAAGTGAGCAAAAGTATTGGAACAGACATTATTAAATGACCTTAAAGTGGACAACATTTAATATTTGGTGGCACAACTCTTACTTGCAAGAACTGCATCAAGCCTGTGACCCATTGACTTCACCAGACTGCTGCATTCTTCATTTGAAATGCTTTTCCAGGCCTTTACTGCAGCCTCCTTCAGTTCTTGTTTGTTTCTGGGGGGGTTCCTCCCTTCAGTCTCCTCTTCAGGAGGTAAAATGCTCCATTGGGTTAAAGTCTGCTGATCGACTTGGCCAGTCTGAGATCTTCCACGTCCCCCCCCCCCCCGATGAAGTCCTCTGTTGTGTTGGCAGTGTGTTTCGGGTCATTGTCTTGTTGCGTGATGGAGCTTCTCCCGATTAGTTTGGAGGCATTTTCCTGTAAGTTCCTAGACAGAATGGTTTTGTGGACTTCACAATTCATTCTGTTGCTCCCATCACGAAGACCAGAGAGCCTGTTCCAGAAGCAGCCGTGACAAAACCTCCACCGTGCTTCACAGATGAGCTTGTGTGTTTTGGATCACGAGCAGATCCTTTCTTTCTCCATACTTTGGCCTTTCCGTCACTTTGGTAGACGTTCATCTTGGTCTCGTCAGTCCATAAGACTTTGTTCCAAAACGTTTGTGGCTCATCTCCGTACTTCTTTGCAAAATCCAATCTGGCCTTCTGATTCTTTTTGCTGATGAGTGGTTTGCATCTTCTGGTATGGCCTCTATATTTCTTCTCTCGAAGTCTTTTTCCAACAGTGGCTTGTGATACCTTCACCCCTGCCCTGTGGCGCTTCGCCAGTGATGTCACAGACTGTTGTCTTTGCGTGTTTCTTCACGGCTCTCACAATGTTTTTGCCATCAGCTGCTGTTGATACCTTTGGCCGACCTGTTCGATGTCTGTTGCCCAGCACACCAGTGGTTTCTTTCTTTTTCGGGACATTCCAAATTGTTGTATTGGCCATGCCCAGTGTTTGTGCAATCGCGCTAATCAATTTTCCCTCTTCTCTCAGCTTCAGTATGGTTTGCTTTTCTCCCGTAGTCAGCTGTCTGGTCTTTATGTTTGCTTGGCAGCAAATGCAGTTTTCACAGGTGAAACCCAGAGCCAAAAACGAGCACTATCTAATGTTTAAAAAAAAATCAATCGAGAAAACACAACGTTTTGGAATGACATGTATACATGCATGCAGAGAGCAATACGCTATAAACATTAACAATGGGAGGAAATACGACGAAGTTGGATTAGTATTACGGCGGATGTCAACTATCAAACCAGGAGAACATGGACTGGGAGTCATGATACTCCGGAGGCCGCCATTGTTGTTATTGTCCGTCTACTCGCACCTTTACAGGAGATCTGTTAGTGTTATGCGGCATGCACGCACAGCGTTTTCTATCACCTACATGGACATTTTTAAAATGTAGCTCGTGTAAACGGACCCCCAAAAGTCACTTTTCTATTTTCACTTGAAAACCTTGTTGTGTAAACAGGGTCTGCATGTTGACACTTTATCTCTCTTTGCTGGTTTGTTGCTGTTTCTTGTCGTCATTGCTCTGTCAGTCTGTTTCTATCAAGAAGGACAAACATCCAGGTTATTGGGATCTATTTTTAATGTGTTTCCTGTGTGAGGACAGCGACGCTTCGGTTGCTTGGCAACCAGTGTACGAATCCGGACACACCTTTTATTAGACAGGAGCGATCGCAGTGTTTTCGTCCCTCGGTGTATTTACAGAGAGATGTTGAGCGGTTGGGGAAGTTCGGGGTTTGTGGGTTGTTTGGTATTCCGAGGGCAGGGGATGTGTAGGTGGCGTGGCTTCAGCGTCTGCTCCCGGGGGCCTCAGACTGTCAGATGTGGTGTGTCCCCCCCCCGGTAGAGTCCCACCGATCCCACACCATCGAGTCTCTGCAACAACAAAGCTCCAAACCAGGGAGGCAACACTTCCTCCATCGAACTCCAGCACCGAGGGGGTAATTACAGGAGCGCAGATGGAGCGGCCAACCTGGCCAGACGACCACAGATCTGTTTTGGTTTTTTTGGTGGAGGTGGGGATCTGTGTTTCCAATTATTCGGATGAAGGGTAAGATCTTCATTTTGCTCCTTGTGGCTGTGGGAAAAACGTGTTTCTCCTCCCAGCCGAGGCGATCTGTCTCAGGCCCTGAGGAGCGCTGTCCATCAGGCAAACAAGAAGATTCTCCACTAAGTTTCCCTTCATATGTCAAAGCAAACAGGCAATGAGCTTTCAGCGGGGAGGATAAACCCCGCAAGAACACTTTGAAATGAAAGAAAATAAATGTGCACGTCACCTTAAGGACATAGTACAATGTCATCAAAGATCTCATGGTTACTTTTAGTTAAACTCCTGTTTTCCTGGCCTGGGTGCGCTTCATTCATCCTGAACTCACTCAGTCTCCTTCATAGTAACGTGAAATACGACCCAACTTAAATAGTACGAGCATTAAAATGCATCCACATGGATTAGCATTAACAGCTCCATTTTTAAGAGATTTCTCCATGTTAGTAGTTTAACTTTACTGTTTTGATGGAAAAGTGTTAGAGCATTGTGCTATGTGTTGCTCACTGATGAAGTTTTTTCAAGTAATTACTTATGTTTTTACTTTAATTGGGAAAGTAACTCACTACTTTTTTTTTTTTAATCCTCTAATCCAGTGATTCATTAAGTGCGAGTCTTAAAAGTACCAAACGTCATTGAGGATTTATAATATTCAATTTTATAATAGACTTGATGGAATTAATAAAAAAAATAATGCACCAAAACATATTTAGAAATATACCAATACATTTAGAATAAATGTTTGCGTTCCCCCATTGTTAATGTTTATAGCATATTGTTCTCTGCACCTGTGTGTGTGTGGTTTTACAAAAACAACAAACAGCGCCAACTTGTGGCCCAGCTTTTGCTGTTTGCGTGTAAATGGACTTCTTTTTCAAAATGTTGCAGAGTAAATGTGAAATCTTTCGGAAACAACGTTGTCATGTAAATGGGGCCTTAAACAGCAGCTTGTGTGTGAGTTAGAAATAGACTTCGTAGGCTTTCGACTTTTAAAATATTATTATTATATTTCCACCAGAGTGTGTCCGTGTTAAACTGTTTTAGGGAAAGTTATTATCGCATCATGTTCAGATCAGATTGTGGATATCAGGATTGGCTGGGCCACAGAAGGTTTCTATGATTTTTTTTTTTCCCCAGATCTGGATATAATTTCGGGAACGGCTGCTTTAATCCATCGTCTGCATGTTGTCATCTTATCTCATCCCGTTTGGATCTGTTTCTCTTCACCACCGTGTCGCATGAGCTCACATCTAAAATGGCACATTTGGACATTTACGGGGCCTGATCATCATTTCAAGTGAAGCAACAAGTATGAAGACAAAGAAATTCAGGGTGGGAGGAGGTCCGAGGTCGACTCAAACTGAAATTTTGATGTTTTCGTCAATTTTATTCAAACTTGTACTTTTATTGCACAAAGGCTGCAATGTTTTCTCCAATTTGATCAAACTTTGTGAAGTTGTAAAAAAAAAAGTTAAAGGTTGAAAATAAAATACATAAAACTAATAAAATATTTAAAAAGAATGCGGAAATGTTTACTGAAGTTATATTGGGTCCAATTTGGGGGTTAAAGGGGAGTTGAAGGGTTTTCTCAGCCACTTCCTTGTCAAACTAATTCTGAGAGCAGTGGTGACTGAGGCGGTGGAATTATCAGTATGGAAATAACGTTCCACTGGTAATTATTTCAGTGTCTTGTGCCTGATAGGAGGGCAGCCTATACAGTAAATTGACAGAATGTAATCATTGTCTGCGCAGGTTCGATTCTCCATCTTCACATGTTGAAGAGTCCTGGAACAAGACACTGAGCTCTGAACTGCTCAGTTGAAAAGTGCTACATAAGTGAAATCCATGACCGTACGTTTAGTTTGGTTGAGCGCTGTCTGGCGTTCCAGCACGTTGAGTGACGTCACTGTGAAAAGAGCCCAGTATTCCCATTTATGGGATTTTCCTGATCGAACCACACTCATGCCGGTTCTGACCAAATCAGTGTCAATCCTCAATCGAGAGCGATCTGAGTGACGACCTTCAGTACAGACTGTTTGATGTGTCGGTTCTTGTCACAAAGACATTTCAGGAGCGTCTCAGCTGGTGGGGAGATTCCTGTCAAATTTCCTGCTGATACTAATTATCCCAAAAGCTGCTCTGTCCTCCATGTGACTTCCCCGCGATTTGTATCATCACCCCAACCCCCTCGTCTCCGAGGAATGTTGATCCAGCCTTTGACTGGTGCACCGTGGATTTGAAGGTAGAATTAGATGGGTTTTATGCTCAGACCCGTCAGGACATTCTGTTCATGGGAGCTCATAATGTTCGCCTTTGTCTTCGCCCGTTTGTCTGTGATGTGTTTCGCGGTTCTTCCCAAACCGACCCGTGAGAATTTGGTTTCGTCTAATTCCCCCACATAGTTTTGCTACTAAAAGACTGAGATTTTGATCATCCATAAAATCCAACTCAAACATCCATACCTGCTTCTTTCAACTTAGTCTATCGGAGCTACGGCACAGGACTAAAAGACTGGATAATTCCTGAGGGCATTTGTAGAGTGTAATTAACTTATCATGCATACCTTTGGAGAGTGGGAGTGCCCTGCGTAATGCATCCATAGGGACGAACAACATTCAAACTCTACTCTGACAGATCCTGAGTAATAATGAAACCAGTCTTCCTGCCTTAAAGGCACAGTGTTAATCACTAAATATTTCCTTATAAAACACTTTTCTGCTTCTGCATCATCACCGTCATTCTTCCTGTCATCGCCACAACCTGTGTGCTCTTTCTGATGAAAGGTACCTGGGAAAAAAAAAACAAAAAAACAACTGCCACCATGTTTTGTGAAAAGGATCAGTTACCTTTAACTGAGTCATGAAATCGTTTAAATTCTCAAACTTGTACCTTTGTGTGGATTGCCTGGAATTCAGTAGATGGACAAATTTAAGTCACACAGCCTCCACAGTGGTGCAATGGATAGCGTGTCTGATGATGAATTGGATGACTCCAGGTTCAACTCCCGACTTTGTCAAATACCCTTGGCTTATCTTCACAGACTACAACCCCTGGATTGACTGAATCACTGCAAAGAATTCCTCCTAGGATTATTAAGGTATTTCTGTTAGTGAAAGTACAAATCACAAGCAGAAGACGGATTCAATTGAAGACTTGATGCCTTCAGGATGTTTGTTTGTTTTTTCTGGGTACTTTAACTTCCTTCCTCAATTCAGACATACTCTTGTTAGGTTTCTGTTAAAGTCTACTGGGAGAGGCAGTAAATACTGAGCTTGGATGCTGCAGAGATAGATGAATGGAACTTTGATGGATGGAAATGTTATTTATTCTCACTGTGGTTTTCTGATCCTAACCAGCATCTGAGTCAAACATAACATTGTTCCTGACTTAATTCTTTGATTTACCAGTTGATCCAACATGTTCTTCATGTCGTCTCCAGGACCTGCAGGAGGTTTAGATACCGTCAGCGCCGGGCCAAAGCAAGTCATCCTTTTATACATGTTACTAGGGGACAAGCATCTGTCCCAGTGGACATGAGGTGAAAAGCAGGGTGTTCCATGGATACATCACAACAACAATTAGGGTGAAATGCAGTGTTTTTGTGTCTTCGTTTACACGGACATAAAACACCGAAAACAATGCAGTTTTCATGTTGGGCCACTAGAAGGTGTTGTGGGAGAACATGAACATTCGTATGGACAGATGATGAAGGTGGATTGTTATTACGGTGACTGTCAAAATAAAACTACCAAGTCCCAGGAGAATCTGGACTGGGAGTCCCGACACTCTGGAGGAAACGTTGTTCTGATTGTCCATCTTGTCCAGCAGCATTTCCGAAATCTTGCATTTTCTGTCATCTGCACAGAGACAGAGTCAGAGCATTTTCAAAAAGTTGTTTTCAGTGGCTCCTAGCACAGTTGTCCTGTAAACAGACGCCCAAAATTCAACTAAACTTTTTTGTTTTTGCATGAAAAATTTGCACAAACAGAGCTTACATCTAAATAAGACATGGAATCCAGGAGGTCCTTTTAAGCAGCCAGTCTCTGAACGATAGGGGGAATCCAGGTCTGGTTTCTAAATGGGCTTTTTTTTTTTTTTTTTTTATGGGGTGCTTGCACGTTCCCCCTGTGCCCTTGCACCTGCATTGGGTTTCTCCTGTTTTTATCAGGTTCTTCTTACAGTAAGACAAATGCTTGACATACTGTATCCTGCCTTTCGCCACGCTAAGACTCCAACTTTCTGTGTTCCCAACTTGGATTGAGTGGATGAGAAGTAAGAATGTGTTCCTATTGAAAGATCAGTTTCTGTTTCGTTTCTTCACTTAACTAAAATTCACAGCCGAATCTCTTTGACAAGCTTGTTGAAAATGATACATGACTGAGGACAAAGGCCTTTGGTCACCAGGGGTCGAGAGACAACGATCACGTCGACTCCAGTCCTGCCCGAGGGAGTAAAGTACCTCACCCTGACCCACCGGTGCAACAGAGGACGCTGATCAATGAGACATTCCTCTGCAGTCCACCGTATCAAACCATCATACCAAGGACAGATGGGAATGTAGGATTAAGAACAGCAGGGAGTGCTTTTCTGGAAGCACTCATGAAAGGCAACAACTTTAATGAAAAACCCCTGAAGATCGTGAAATCTCGTAATTTGATCGAATCAACTGATGTTATTGGCTTTATGGCTTTATAAACAGTTTTTGTCTTGTTGAGAAATCTGTCTGCTGAACCTCTCCAGTCTGACAAACAAATGTACAGTGATAATAAGCCGGCTGCATGTTGGTCTCGCCTCAGTGTGAATGTCCTCAGTTATAGTTCACGCCTGGGGGGGTGGGGTCCGTGCAGAGTCTGCATGTTCTCCTTGTGTGTGTGTGTTTTCTTACGAGCTTCTTTTCAAGATCATGTACTCGAGGTGAATTGTTGCCTCTAAATTGAGCGTAGGAATGACCGTGGGCCCGTCTTAACGCTGTCTGCACTGTGTGACCCGTTCATGACGTAACCTGCCTTCACCAGTTATTAAAGTGGGATCTTCTCCGGCCCCCAGCAACGTTTCAGGAACACAAATGCAAAAAGTAATGCTTCCAGACAAGCAGCCTTATTTACAAAGCACTTTGAATTCACCACTGTGCTGTTAGAGGGAATAAATAAGGCCAAAAAAGTGCACACTTTGCATGTTATGAAATAGATGATTGATTAAAACGTTACAAATAAAACACACAGTTGGAATAAATCAATCGGATAAACATGTGGGTAATCTAAAAGGCATTATAAGACAAGTAAAACTGCATAGAGTAAAACGTCAATGGTTCACATGGTGTTAAAAGCCAAAGACAACTGCTGGGTTTTAAGTTTTTAAAACAGAGAGAGATGGGCTTGTCTGATAGACAATGACTGGAACAGAGATTAGATTACATTCAGTCCTTGTTCTCATCCAAATGAGACCTAAGAGGACGAAGATCAGTAGATCAAGTTCTGTACGATGGCCTATCAATGTCTGAATTTATGTTCTGGTAAATTGCGCATGTATTTTTAAAAAAAAATATTTGCTTGTATAACTTATCATGGTTAACATGCCTGTTCAAAAAACCCACTGCCAGCAGGTTGGACTGACGTTATCATGTCGGTACAATTACAAAGAGAACAGATTTCATTTCATCAATTTATCTGTAGGACGTACGTACACATTTTATACCCACTAGGATGGCTGAAGCAGAAATAAGTTAACTGTGGTGGAAGACAGAATACATACATTCACATCTCAGGGTAATGTTGACTCGTCAAGCTGTACATAAAATGCACGTCGATAAATTCACACACAAAACAGGGAGAATATGCAAACCCCACACGGGGAAAACCTCCATTCCACAGGCTTCAAGCCATCTGGCAAGATTTGTAACCGTTTTTCCAGCTGCAAATGTGCAGCTGTAAATATGAGAACATTTACGAGGAATATTGGTCAAAGGCAGCTTCAGATGCGGTAAAGTTAATGGCCCGAATCTGATGTGACCTGCTGCGCTGAAGGATGAGTCCCACTTGATCCTAAACTGAAAGCACATGTCTGCTGCTTCACTGTGAGCGTAAATATCCAGCATCAGTACCAAAAGCCCTGCAGTTACCCTTGGAGAGAAGTACTATAAATATTTATGCAGAAGCTAAGAATGTACATGAAGATAAATAAACTATGTCTATATATCTCTATACATTCTCAGAAGCATCTGCAAACACTGGTGAATGTTTCAACATTCTGTTAACCACTTAACTCAAATAGAGGCCATGTTTTTGGTTCTTTGGTGGTTGGAGTCAGCGAAAACGTGACTTTTTGAAAGAGTTACACAGAAAGTCAGAAATGTACATTGCTCCCCGTTTCCCTGGAGATGGAGTCAGAGCATTTTCGTAATATTCCACCTTGGGAGCTGCTTTCAAAAAGTGGCCTTGGAGCACCGTTGTGGTGGAAACGGACACCCATAACACAACGAAAGTTTTCTAATGAACATGTTAGCTTCTAAACATACAGTCTGGAAAATACGATACTTTCTTAACTGGGAACATGGCAAAACTGCAATATAATAAAATATAAAACGTGAGGCGACATCGTGTCATAATCCACCGAATGCATCACGATTTTCTCAAGTTCTAGAAATCTTACAGAAGCAGCGGCAGTTCTAAAGTTTGATACAATCTTTGAATCAGGTATTCTGTCGATGATAGTGATGAAATACAGTCGGAAGCCTAATAACGGGTTAAAGCTTTAGAGGGTCTGAGCTACTGTTTTAACGAAAGAAAGCCGGTTTCTTTTTGAAGCCGACATGTTTTACTGCATGTTTTCAAAGTTCTGAGGTGAAATAAGAGCACACGGCGCGCTGGCTCAGCAGGCTAAACCACTGATGGCAGGGACTGAACACTGTTTCTGTCAACAACGTGGCCCCCGAGGATATTTTATCCCCCACCTTTCCGCTACGCCGTTACGCAAATCATACGTATTTTGGAAGGTTCCTTATGCGGCTTTGTGCTCCGTTCCAATGAGTTTTCAAAATAAAGCCGATGTTTTCACTGTTAACCTCGTGTCTTGTTGATTCGTTCTGACAGGCTGTTGGCTGCAGAACTCCGTAGGACCGTGACACTTTGTCAAGTCTGCTTCTTTCCTCCCTTTCTCTGTTTTACTGCCCATATCTCCCCCCCACCCCACTCATCTTCCCATTATCTCACCTCGACCTCTGTAATTGTTCACTATCTGGAGGGGATTGAAGCACCAGACTGTTGTTCCCGACAGTGAAATGGCATGCAGACACACGCACCGACAACACACACACACACACATTTTAGTTTGTTTATTTACACCTACTGGGTTACATGAAGTTGTGAGAGAAAGAGAGAAGGTGCTTTGATTTCAATGCTGTATCATTTTCCATCCACAATCCGGTGTTTAATTCGAATGCGCTGCAAAAATTAAAGGTGGCTGGAACGTGATCACTGTGGGAGAAGCATCTGAAGTGTGGCTCTCAAGTGTGACGGATTCCTCGCCCATCTACCTTCTCTCTGTCTTTCTACAGTTTTGGAGCCCTGATTTACTAAGATCCTGCCTAAGTAAACCACTGAACCCCAAATTGCCCTAATTGGATCAACTTCCTGATGAAGTGGCGGGAAAGTGCGATAGAAGTGAACTAAACTCATGATGAGCGTCTGCAGTACACGTAAGGCCACAATTAACTTATTTTAATCTTTAAACTTCACTTTTCTCGTCAGGCTCTGTTTACACAACGTTTTAAGTGCTTCTCAGGCATCAGTTCAGAAAATGATGTCAATTTAAATGCTGAAAACAATGTTGTTTTCATGTAGGGCCACTAGTGGGTGCTGTTGTTTGTTTTAGAAATGACACTGCACACGCATGTGCAAAGAAAACAATACATAGTAAAACATTAACGATGCGAGGACGCGGACATACTAGTGGACAGACGATGAAGTTTGTTTTTACAGTGACTGTCAAAATAAAACTAAGTTTCAGGAGAACATGGAGGAAAACATTGTTGTTATTTTTCATCTACTCATGCATGTGCAGGAGAACTATTTACCTCGGTCGTGGTGTGCATATGAAGTAGTAGCGTTTTGGAAGTAGTTGCATTTTCCACCGTCTACATTGACACGGAGCCAGAGTGGGTTCGCCTTCGTAGTTATTGTTTTTTTTTGTTGTTGTTTTTTTTTTAAGTCGTCACTAACATTATGGATTAAAAACCTTTTGGATAAAACTTTGTTGTTTGAGTTTCCAAAGACTGGACACTCAACACCTCAGAAAACTAAAACTGATATTTTTTAATCTTCTGTATTTAATCTGTTCTACACTAAAACAAATGTTTCGATGTCAAGCTTCAGTTTTGTTTGGAGTTTACAGTCTATTTCACGAGGAAAGTGGCCGGCCGCGGTGAACAGAGGCGTCTCGCCAGAAGCAGAAGTTGTGTGGGATTTCCTTGAAGCCTTATTTGTATTTGTTTTTTTCCCCCGTTGAGTGACCACAACATTCACGTAACCTTCAACAGCCTTAACCTTCACCAGGAGTCTCTCCCACCATGCTGTAAGCTTTCATTTCATTTACCAAAGCATTATGGGAATTTGACCTCGTCACCGTTTCCTCGTCGATGCTGTGGAAAGGAGTTTATGAAAACTAATTATTGCGAGGCTCGTGGTTAGCAGTGGTGGTTAACGCTCTTGCTGTGAGGTATGGTCCCTATTCAGTTGCAGACTGGGGGCTTTTTCCGTGTCTTTGCTTGTGTGGGTTTTCTCTGGGTATTCCGGTCTCCTACCACACTCCAGAAACATGTATTTGAGGATATGTAGTAACATTATACCACTAGATGTGCATGTGCCATGTAATGGACTGGTGAGGGTGTAACTTGTCTTTGCACAGTCGGCATAATCTGGGCTCCGGCCCTCCACACCCACTAGAATAAAGCTTCAGAGAAGATGGATGGACGAACAGATGGAGATTTATTGCCAGGCTGTACAGTTTTGTAGTGGTTGGCACTGTGACTGTGAGGCAAGGCCCCCGTTGAGCTCTGGAGGGCGGGGGCTTTTCTGTGCTGCGTTTGTATTTTCTACCTCTGCACGGCGGCTCTCCTCATCGTGTTTAAGCTTCGTTCATCCGTCCAAAAAACACAGATCAGCGGCGTGTAACCCTTTTCTCTGGAGCTTTTCGATGAATTTTTATAGCCGCTCTCATCATTTACCTCACATCTTCAGGTAAAACATAGTTTCAGTTTGTCAACTTAAATCTGGCTCACATTCGACGGTGTCAACAAAACAAGCAAAGAGTTACGGTAAACGGCTCACAAAGCTGACGCTGCAAAAAGAAGTAAGTTATATGAGTGAAAACTGCTAAAATGGTTCAAAGAACACAAATGAAGTAATAGCTGCAATGGTTTAACAGCGAAAGATGCTATTATAACTGGAACCGTTAAAACAACTTAAATATATATTTAACATGGCTAAAATGCTACCATAGGAAAAACAGCTGAAATGTGTTTTTTTTTTTTTTGTGAGAAAAGTTTGGCGTCCACACAAGAGCGTTTTTAAACCGATGTAGTTTTCATAACGGGCCACTAGTGGGTGCTGTCTTCATAAACAGATGTCCTTTTCAAAATGTTGCCACACGAACACAAACCTTCCCTGAAACCAAAAAGCAACAACAAAGTGTTTTCTCTTAAAACATTGTTGTTCAAATGGCGCCTCAAGAGATTCAGAGGATCCTTTATTTTCATCACCCGGTTTGAAGCTTCAAGGTACTTAAGGTGCTTCAGATACTGCTGAAACTAAAAGCATCACCATGTTTTTCATCGCTTGCAGTACTTACTGAATACTTTCTATATTACTGCAGTTCTCCATCCACACAGCAGAGTCCTTGTCACTCTTGCAATAGCTGGCGTGTGTCACGGTGGAGGTATGGCCTCCGCTTGATAAATGTGGTGTGAACATGTAAAAATACAAATATATTTCATAAAGGCTGGAGGACAAGATGAGTTTGTTGCGGCCAACAAGTCCATATGGCCGTATGAAACCGTTCCACATTTCTGTTTGTGTTATGTTGGAAAGACTTTTCTCTGAGACGGAAAACAGACCGTTTTGTTTGTCTCCCAAATGTGAGTTTTATTTTCAGAAATCTTCAAATATGTCTTTGAAGTGGACTTGTGATTGAATTTGATTTTTTTTCTTTCAAGAACTCCTGTGGAGAAGGCTTTATTTCCGTGCCGGCCGGTTATACAGAGCATTGAACAAACTGATACACATTAATAAATGTCTTGTCGTTTGACGCCTGCTTCATATTATTCTTGGATACTGTTGCATCCTGAGCAGATGATCATATGAAGGGATCCACAATGAGCTGATGCCCGAGTGACTGGACAACCAGATACACATTTAAGATTCAATATTAAATTGTGAAGCCATATGTGAACCATATTCCATCAAAATTTAAAGTTGGAAAAAGGTTAAATATCTTCTCGGGTGTAGGTCAGTTCACGCCATCTTGTCCGTGAACAACAAATAGCTGTCTATCGGGCCTCTTAGTCACACAACATCACTTGTCTCATCTGATCTGGTCTGGGTACAATTTGCTGAAAAAGGAAAACAAACTGATGGGCTTTGTTTTGTTTTTTCTCAAGACGTAGACCAGAGGTTTGTGACCTTCTGCTCCAGAGCTACTTGTGGCTGTTCAGCTCCTCCGTAGTGCAGATTGATCAAATTATCTGGAAATAAACAGTTCTCTTTCTCTTCTCTAGTCTGTACTCTCTCTCTCTAATTGGTGCTCTCTCTGTCTTTTTCTCTGTAATCTGTGCTCCCTTCACTCTCTCCTCTAGTCTGTGCTCTCTCTCTCTCTCTCTCTCTTTCTCTTTCTCTGTCTCTCTTTCTCTCTCTCTCTGTCTCTCTTTCTCTCTAAAATTTAGTCTGTGTCCTTGCTCTCTCTCTCTCTACCCACTCTAGTCTGTACTCTCTTTCTTTCTTCTCTATTCTATGCTCCAGTTTGGTCTTATCCTCTGGTCTGCATCTATCTATCTATCTATCTATCTATCTATCTATCTATCTATCTATCTATCTATCTATCTATCTATCTATCTATCTATCTATCTATCTATCTATCTATCTATCTATCTATCTATCTATCTATCTATCTATCTCTTTAATTTCTTGAATCTACCAGGTCTTGATGAAGTGGATTAGCTTGTTGTCAGCAGTCAACTCATTCTCTCACTCCCAAAAGAGAGTCGAGGAAATTGTTTTCATTGCGCTTAACTATATTGCATATTTAATTCACATGGCTTAACAGTAAATGCCGATAATACCTTGTAAAGTCAGCTGCCATACAGTGTAAAACTACTTTGGTCTGAGTGGAAGAATACCACATCCACTGCACTGAGCTTCCCGTCGGTGTTTCGGAACACCTCGGTTATTTTAGATCATTTCACGAGTCCTGATGGAGGAGTTTTGGGGAAACCCGACCAGAGGGTTTCTGTGCACGTCTCGCCACAGTATCTGCCTCCCAGATGTTCGGATTGCCCTCGTTAATCTCTTTATGAACCTGGTTCACCACCGCGACCTCTCCTCGGTTAGACTGACAGATAGACAGCAGAACAACTTCCCCTAATCCCCTCCATCCCCACTCAAAAAGAAAAAAAAAAAAAAAGATTAAAAGACCCAACAGGAAAAAGGCAAGGCCACCTTTTGTGCTTTTCCTTTTTTGGGGGGCAGGTTTATGACCTTAGACTAAACTGCAATGATTCACTTCAAAAGAAATCTGTCTAGAACGTGTCAGGGAGGCTGAACGCGGCGCTCCAACGGGGAGAAGTGATAGATGGAGGACTGAAAGATGATGCGCTGATGAAGTGCCTCCTGCTACGGTTGAATTGGAGAACAAATATCTCAGACGCATAAAAACACCGGGATCCTGGCGAGTTCAGGAAAATTATTCATGATTTATTGAAACTCCTTTTTTGGGGGGGGGGGGGTCACTTGGGAGAAGCTGTGTCATAGCACATTTCCTGATCTGATTGAAGGAGGAAAAAAAATGGGAAAAACATTGGTCTCTGGCCAGTTTGCTTCATGTGTATTTTTCCTGTTGAGCCATGGGACAAATACTAACCTTTTGCTCCTTGCTGATTCAAGTACTTGACTGACTTTAATCAGTTTAGCACGTAGCACGTAGCACGTAGCACGGCTCAGAGTTAAACTGATAGGCGACGTTGGGAACATTGTCAGAACATAATTTACAGTCTTTCTTTCTCATTAATATCAAAGGATCTCCATACTGCGAATGCCGCTTGTGCTCTCTTGCGTACCTGACACATGACGCCACATAATACTCGCCAAGTCTGTATCGTGGATCTTTTTCTGAGTTACAAGTACAAGTGCTCCATGCAGTATTGGACCCGATACTGGTGTCGGTACTGGGGCATCTCTGCTCCATCAGCTCAGTATCAACGGGGTTCCCGACGTCCATCACATGCTGACATTTAAACTGATTTCTGACATTCTCTCCCAAAGGAATGGCAATAAAAGTTGAGTTTTCAGTTGTATTAAAGGTGTATAAGTCTGCATTTTTGTCCATCATCGGCAAAAAGGGACACCGAAAATAACCTGAAATGGAAACTCTTTTGATGATACACATGAGTTTCTCTCTTTTCTCCCTTTGGCTCTGGCTGTAATCCCACATGAATTCATCATTTCCTTCTCAGGAGGTGTTGGCGGGACGGATGATTAATTTGCTCTGGGGGAGAGATGTGGGACGAGAAGAAAAAAAGATGTATGCACTTGTTTCCTCTTGCAGATGAAAATTAGAAGTGTCGTGCAAAGATTGTGACAGACTCACGGTGGAAATGGACGAGGAGGCCTTGGAGGAGGAGGAGGAGGCTGTGATTAATGATATACAAGCTGTGAAGGTGTCTGACAGCAGAGCCAGCCTCCCTCGTGTACCCTCCTCCTCTTCCTCCTCCTCCTCCTCCTTCTCCTCCTCCTCTCTTGCAGTTCTCTTCTCTCCATCAACCACAGCAGACCTCCACACACTCGCTCTCCCAGGCCGCCACCTAAGCAGGGATACGGCTCCACGCCCTGAGCGCCCAGGAGGCTCTTCACCTGACCCGGGACCCCGCAGACGCTTTCAGGAGACGTCTTTTACCGCCGCTTCAGGAGCAGCTTTTACGTGGAAACTCCTCTCCCTGGATGCTGAGGGAGCCGGCAGGATGGACTTCACTTACCTCTGGCTTCTCGCCTCCACCCTGATGTTGATGCACCAGTACCAAGGTAGGGCCCGCTACACTGTCTCGCACACATTTTATGAGAAAGGCTGCAACTTTCACTCAGTAAATTACTTCAGGCTGCTGTTTTCATGTGAATATTGTCGTACAGAGGTCTTCAAACATGGAATCTGAAGCCTCATGCGGCTCCCCAGTCTTTCTGCAGCGGCTCCCCAAAGATTTCTGAAAATGTTATGCAAACAAATCTTTTTTTTTTCATGAAATTCTTGTTTTAGATTTTATTTGAAAACGACTTCGCTCCTTCGTAAACAAAAACAAAAAAAACAAAAGCAAAAACAAAAAAAAGCTAAAATAGCTGAAACTCATTAAAAAAAAACAAATCTTAAAATTGTTAAAATAAAAAAATTACAGAAAATTAAGGGGTAAGACTACTTTAATAATGTAAATCAATTTCAAGACATTAAAACTACTTACATTGTAATAGTACATCTAATGTTGTAAATTTTAGTTATGAAACCTCTTAAAAAAATGTTTTCCTTGTATAGAAACAGTTTTGAAGCTCAGTTGGCGTCTTTTCAAAGGATATTAAGTGGACAAATGATCAATTTTGGACACAAAGGTTGCAGAGCTCTGTTGTAATAAAACAAAGATTAATCTTCTTTATAATAAAAAGCTTCAGGTGCAACACATTTCCATGATGTTTGGGTTAAACGAAAGAACAGATTTGGGCTAAATTGTAGATTACCTACCTGACATCTTCACATACATGTGAATATTTCCTGTGAAACATTTTATTTTGTTGAACGCTCAACGTGTGACTTGTTTATGAATCCATATAAAACCTTTCGCTGTGTTCGGACTTCTGTCCGTCTCCTGGACGTTTACATATACCGAGCAGTACCAGTCGTCGCCATCGGGGGGCAGTGTTGAGATTAGCAGTGAAGTAACTATTTTTTTTGTGTGTGTAGTTTGGGGATTATGCTGATTCGCCATTTTACATCGTGGCACATGACCATGTAGCATTAGCCAAGCCTGATCATTTGCATTTATTGAAGCTCACTTTCTTCTTCTCTCTGAATAAAGATCTCTACTCTTCTTGGTATTTGGCGTCGATGTTGATGTAAAGCGACGCTCTCTGTTGGATTGAATGCTCACCGAGATAAATAAAAGTTTTTCTGTTACAGTTGCTATTGTTTGCTGCAGCAAGCTGCAGTTTGCATTAGCGTCATCCAACGCTGTTTCCTCTCACAATACTTTGGTACTATTTCACTTAACTCTTGTTTACTGTAAGAGAAACACGAGCGTCCTCTTTCACTTAACTAATCTAACTTCAATTCAAATCCAGATTATAGAGCATTTGAATCCCTATTTATCATCTATTTATTTTCATTGATCAGTTCAGTAATTATAGCATTTGGGGGAAGAACTAACTCAACGCCAATTGTCTGTAATTTGCTCAAACGTGGTTCGCCCAAGTCTCCAAAACAAATAACTTTAGTAAAACCACCACTATGAGTCAGGAGAACAATTCTGCCTGCATCACGTTTCAAGTATTTCCGGGTGAGTAAACGCTGGTCGAAATCTCCGACAAATAACTCACCAAGGTTTTGATCAGGAAACAGATGTTTTAAAGCTCAGGGGCACTTAACTTATTAGAATTTGAGCGATTTTAAATTGAGAAGTTAGTGGATAGATTTCCCCGATGAGACCTGTGAGGAATATCACTGCCTGAATGTGTTACGCTGGGACAGTGTCGGGATTATCACGCCTCATTTACCCATTAAACGATTTGGATCGCATAGTTTCGTCTTCTTTTGTTCCAAATCCTGCATCGGAGGGATCGGAGATACTTTTGGGAAGAACACTGCAAAACTGATCCACACATCTTCATGTAGCGAGAGCCGTCCAGATAATTCGCCTTGACAGTGCAACCGCACACTCCGCGACTCATCCAGCTTTCAGAAATTGCAGTTTAAAAGGGGGTGGGGGGGGGCTTCCTGCTGCGTTTACAGCTGTGCAGCATAAATCGCAACGCTTCAGAAGCCTGGAGGCGAGGCGCATCTTTGGACCGCAGCCTGAGGCAGCTGTCCGGTGGGATTTATGACAGTTGACCCGACACACGGGACACGTGAGAGGAGCTGGAGGAGGATTTCATCACAGAGCTGGAGAGCTACCGGAAGATACCACAGATAAACTTTAATCTCTTCAATTCAAGGTGAAACGTGCCCCACACATTCCAGGTTCAGCTCATGTGGTAGAACTTTGAACCCCCCCCCCCCCCCCCCAGTGATATACGGCGCCACATTCCTGAACGCACTCGGTGGATTTCTTTGACTGCAGCACCACTCTTGTGCGTCCTCGTCATCACTGGGAAAGCAGAACAAGTGAAGAGTTTGTCCAGTCGATTATATTGTGCTCGGATGGACTCTGGGAGTTTCTGCTCATGTCGTTTTGTTAAAAACCAGATCGAAAGTGGGAATACGTGAAGGGAAATGCAGCCCAGCAGGAACCTGATTGTAAACTAAGCACAGAGCGCTGCATCGGGACTTTTTTCTGTCCCAGATGGCCTTTTTCTCCTCAAACTCAAGCTTCACTGGAATGAGGCCGTGGACATGAAATGAAGCTGTAAGAGTGTGATTTGTAGCAAAACATAATATTTTCCCAGCAGGCTGTATTCTTTGGCATTTTTTAGGGGAAATCATTCACTTGAAAAAATAAATAAATAAATTAAAGGGAGGGACACAGTTCACATAAACTGTTAGTCGAATGATCAGATGGAGTTCCATCGGTTAGTCGGAGAAAGATGCTCTATAATCTGAACGTTACCCCCTTTGAAAACAGTTGAGATAAATTAGCAGCAAGCTAAAGTTCTTAAAGAGGGAAGCTAACTGCTATTTAGCCATGCTAATTATAAACATTACTACTGCTAAAGCTAACGTTGCTGAAATCAAACCTCTGTTTTGAATATCGAGTTAGCTTAGGAGTTCAATGAAATGGTAGCTGTTAAGCCAACAGGTGATCCCATAGTTCAGGGGTGTCAAACTCATTTTCACCGAAGGTCACATCAGCGTCATGGCTGCCCTTCAAAGTGCCACATGGAACTGGAAGACAGTATAAATGTAACTAGATGTAAACAAATATAATGTAAAAAATAACTACTTCTCAATTTTCAATAACTGACTTTATCACTCATATTACAGATATTGCATATGCATTTGCATAGATCTAAAAAAAAAAACCCGCATTTGTTCGTTGCCCTGTTAAGTCTATCTTTGGCATACTTTGCTCAGTGCTTGGTGTCGGAATGGGGACGTATGTTGTTCCATTTGCCGAACGACACGCCTCAAAATACAAACATTTATTCTCCTTCCTATCCTGAAACAACCTTTCATCTGCATCAGTTTTTCTCTTCCTGGATATTTTGGGATCATTTGTATTTCTCAATTCCACTTGTTGAAAATTGCATTGGTGTTTATACACTGCAATCTTCAGGGTACTATGATATTTATGTATTTATTCATTTGACCAGGACAACACACATTAATGAACAAGCATGTACACATTTCACACAAATGTGGCAGATTGTAGCAAAACTGCAAATTTACATCTTTAGTATTATAAAAATAAATCATAGAATCAGCATGCAGTGTGGGAAATGGAGTTTATGGTCAATGCAGTTTTTTAAAGATGTGGTGAGCTTGAAGAAACAAATATCACGACTTGATAAAATGATATTTTCTTATGGGGGTTCGCCACCATCAGGTGGAACACGGATTGGCATGGGGAACATCTCAATCTGGAAATGCACAAGTGCAGAACTACTTCTGTGTCAACAAAGGCACATGGGCACAATTACCGTATTGTTCCTGCTAGACGCGCACCCCAAGGCGTGTCTATTGAGAACATTACGGTATTTATTTTAAGACAATCAGACCTTTAAGCCCTCGCGGGCCACATAAAATAATGTGGTGGGTTAAATTTGGCCCACGGGCCTTGAGTTTGACTTGTATGCTATAGATTATCAACTATCCATGATATTCTTATCGCTCACCTTTAAAAAATGGTTGTTTTATTTGAAAACAATTTCAAATGTTTTCATCTGTATCTTAAAGATAGTTTTTTGTCAGTATGACTGAATATTATTCCTATAATTATACTATACTGTAAGGTGTTCCCCAAGGTTCTATATTAGGTCCCTTACTGTTTTCGATTTAAATGTATGCTACTCTTGTCTGTTCCATAATATCGCTCAGTTACATTTTTACCAGATTTCATGTGCTTTAATGTACTGTGTACTGAGATAGCTTCGGAGATTAATAAAATAGTAGCTGTTAAGCAAACAGCTCATCCTACAGATTGGTTCTATTCTATTCAATTTTTTTTAGATTGCCTTAAAAAAGGGTTGGTTTATCTAAAAGCAAAGAAAAAATGCTTCCTGACTTAGTATATTGTCAGTATGGCTGAACATTAGTCCAATAACTATAATATGCTGTAAGGTGTTCCCCAAGGTTCTATATTGGGTCCATTTCTGTTTTTAATTGAAACACATGCTACTCTTGTCTGTTTCATAGTGTAATTAGTTTAATCTATAAAAGACTAAATGTATATTTTGTAGACTTTTCAAAAAATATCTTGTTCTTGACTTTTAAAAGCCACAAAAACTCAAAAAGTCAAGAAATATTCTCAACAAATGTGGTTAAAATGTTCTTCCATTTTCCATGTGTTTTAATGACTGGCCTGTTGAGAGTTTAAATAGCAACCAAAACTCAGCAGATCAGTTTCTATTGTTTGTTTTTGAAGAATACGTGGATCAAAGAAAAACTCTAATTTGATCCATAATCGATAAAAAAGAGAGAGAGATAGAATAACTCGCTGCGCTGGCTCAGGGAAGCAGTTTGCATGTTGCTTTGTTTAGTGTTGAATTCTTCACGTTGAACGAGAATCAAGTCAAAATCCTCTTTTGAAGCTGCTTTTCACACGCTGTTAATCTTCTACGAATAAAACTAGAAGTTCAATGTGTTCTCATGCTAATAATTGCATTTTATTACGATTAAAGATCTTTAACTACGGCTTCAGTGATGCAATAATTTGATGCATGAGCTCGTATCGGTGTGAAACAGCTCTTCAATAAATCAGCCTGGAAACATCTAATTTTCCAAGCTGATCTCAATGAATGAGTTCATAAACTCGTCTGAAAGTCTTTCGTATCACGTTTCATCCCGCAGTGTTTCTGCATCGTGAAATAAATTAAATTAAAACAGTCATATGGAACGAAAATGTCTCCATATGTGTGATGCATGCCCTCGCAGCCAGACGGTCTTGTTGAGCAGCACTTGGTACAAATCAGGCAAACTGCAGCTGGAATCATTTTTTAATGGTGGTGCATGGGAATAATCTCCTGATGGGATCAGAATTTAAGCGAACGATGATGTGGACGTGTCCAACAAGTTGAATGAAAAATGAAGTGTCTTTCCATTTTAGTTTCTGAGTAAAGGAGTGAAACGGGTCAAACATTTTGAATAGTCGACTCACAGTCTCTTGTTTTCTGTGTCATAAATGATAAACTGTTACAAGCAGCAGTTAGACATTTGGGATTAAGATGCTCTTTAATCTGTATTTTAGCTGAAGTTACTTCAGTTAGTCGGATTAAGATGCTCTATGGTCTCAATTTTAGCTAAAGTTACAGAAATGAGTGAGGTTACTTTGCTCTATAATCTGGATTTTAGATTAAATTACATTAATTATTGGGATTAGTATGCTCTATAATCTACATTTCAGCTGAAGTTCCATAAATTAGCGGGATTAATATGCTCTATAACTGGATTATATCAGAAATTACATCACTTATTGGAATTAAGATGCCCTGTAATGTGGAATTTACCTGACGTTACACCACTTAGGGGATTAAAATGATCTATATACCCTCCATTGTTAACATTTATAGCGTATTGTGCATGTTTGTTGTTTCATTCCAAAAACAGCCAGCAGCTCCAGCTAGTGGCCTGGCATGGTAATTACAATTTATTCAGCCCGTCTTCTGTGTAAACTGACACCGTTTTGAAAACATTGCTGCGTGAATGCAAAACCTCTCTGAAACCAGATGTCGTATGAACATGAGTGGTGGAGCAGAATGTGATGTTGCATTGTTTCACGTGATCCACCGAAAATAATATTTCTTTCCGGTCGGAGTTCAAGTCAGAAACGTTGGGCGCAGATGTGGAAGGCGGACGGTTTGGAAGTGTTGCTCCTTTAGTTGACCTCGCCATTATGAAATGGAGTCTGCAGCTTTAAATCCGCTTATTTCCTCTTGCTCAGGTCTCTGCGCGCTCATTACAGTCTCAGGGTGCCACTCATCGCCATGCTGATTTTTTTTTTTTTTTTGGTCCGTCGAGTCTCGTCGAGCAGAAGGAGGATGTCTTTGGGGTCGGGGCCTCGCAGGATCCCTCATGAACGCTTCTGTCAACACTTCTTTTTTCTTTCACTCCTTCCATCCATCTGTATCCCCGCTGTTTTTCTTTCCCTCTTCGCTGCCTCTTCTGCTCCCTGCCCATGCTGTGTTCATGCATCAAACTGCCAGACGCCTGAGGCTTAATATTACTTTTTGCGGTATTTTTTGAATGTAATTTTGCAGTATAGGGTCACCGTGTTCTCAATTTACATTTATATGTTAAGATTTGGAAAATATGTCAACTTTTAAACGTCAAATCTGTTCACTATGCCTGTTTTTGGCTTGTATTTTATTAAATAGTCAACATTTTGATGATGAATTAAGATTTTTTTTTTTTTTTATTTAAAGTACCGGTATTTTGGGCCGTATTGTTGACATGAAGTAAATTTAAATGTAAAATTCAAATAATCATTGTAGTAAAGCAAAACGCACCAAACACGGGTTTGGTGAACATGTTTTCATGTCGTTGTTGTTTTAATGTGACAAAAAATGATAACAATAGGAAAGATATATTGCCACAACAAATAAACACACACATCCTCTGAAGAGATTATTTATGTGTGATTATTCTATATAGGTTAACTCTATTTCCATTTTCCATCTATATCTTTACATCTATGAACTTACTTCGTTTTTTTCGAGCATCAAATCTGCTTATTGAGCATGTTTTGTGGTTTTGTTTCATTTCTTTGCGTCTGTTTTCAGTGTTTCTGTGTCCGTGTGCCACAGCCAGACATCTGAGGTTCATCACTGACTCAGCAGACGATCCCACTCTTGAACTTCCTGGATATGACGGTTCAGAATGGCTCGAGCTTGTTTAAATGGAAATATTTTCTTTAACACAATCTTTGAGCGTTGATGCCACGGCCGTATAAATCCAGGCTTTGAAAATATTTAGTGTCTGCCGGGGCGACTTCAGTGGGAATAAAATGTCTCCCGAGTCAAAATAGCTTTTGGATAGACGAAGAGTCCAAACCCTCAGATCCTCAGAGATCTTGGGACAATAGTGTCAGGACCTGACCTTCTACTTTCATACATAATTAAATTGCCTCTTTATTTGTTCTGCGAATCTCCACATGAAAGCGTCTTTTAACAAAGCAGAGCCTCGGGAGCAGGAGCGAACACCAAGGCCAGGCTGTTTCCTTCCATAGGGATCTCAAATATAGGAGCCCAGGGGCCAAAACCATGTCGCCAGGAAGTCCAACCTGGCCGACGTGAGGAGTCTGTGGAGTACAGAAATTGACTGGATATTTTTTTTCGATCAAAGTACCTGTTCCTGTTACAAGAGCGTCGACAGAAAGACAAGACCAGGGTGAAACTACAGTGAAACCATGACGGCTGCCAAAACTGAGGACAGAGATTGAGGACGTCCAAATGTACGGGAAATGTCAGAAGCGCACGAGGGCAGAGTCACAAGACGTGAACTAAAACAATGTCGATCAATAAATATGACATGTAGGACGAAACCATGAAGACGAGCCACGAACTTAGCTAAACCAGAACTAAATGCACACACACTTTTCGAATTGGTGAACGCGTTTTCCTTACGCCGCTTTGAGGTGGAGTTGATTTGGTCCAGATGCCAGAGACCCACGAGAGCCCGAGGCTGCTTCCTAACAGACGCAGAGAAGCAACAGTTGGCTTGATGTTTCGGTGATGTGAGATCATTTCTTCAATTTTTACAATCATTTCGAGTCTCTCTCCTACAGTCTTCCCACGGTGGAACTTTTAAAACGCAACTTTTGAGAAACGGGTGCACCGCGGCCGTCGAAGATAGCTCTTCAAATGTACGAAAAGAAGGACGATAACAAAAACGGCGGCCTCCAGAGTGCCATGACTCCCAGTCCATATTCTCCTGGGACTTGGTAGTTTTATTTTGACACTCACTGTAAGAACAATCCACTACAATATCTGTGTTCTGCCCTTGTTAATGTTTATAGCGTTTTGTTCTCTGTGCACATGTGAGTGTGGTTGCAGAACAAAAAAAGCCGGAATCCTGTACCCACTGTGCATACAATTGTTTTTTAAGGTGTGATAAAAAAAAACGTGTTAAAAGCAGTGGCAGGCCGTCAGAGCCTGCAAGGTCTGCTCTGCAGGCCTAAGAAAAATATCTGAATCATGGACTGATGTTGATTATATTTTGCCCATGAATATTTATGAAATAATTCCAAAAAGTCTGCTTCTTTTCATCGCTTTTCTCCCCGGCTGTGAAGCTTCCAGAGGTGTGCTTCCATATTAAAGCTTTGAGAAAATCACATTTTAGCTATCACCGGTTGCCGGGGTAAAAATATAGTTGTGTTTATTTAATAGTGGTTTTGTGAACCTACAGTGACTGTTATTTTATGCAGCTGCAGCTAAGGAGAGACGTGAACCTGGATTTTTTTTTTCGTCCACAAAGGTATTTAATCTGGCTACACGAGTATCTGTGTATCGGTGATGAAAAGGCTTTTTATACTGCATTTCTTTCATCGTACGCACAAAAACCCGCTCGGGAGGGGAGTGGAGGTGGGGTTGTGTGCCCACTATGAAATTGAATCCTGGCTGCGGCACTGGTCTCAGACAATAGATTGAGAAAGAATCATGGCCATACCTTTGGTCTCGGCTCTAAATCACGTCGTACTGTGAGACCGGTTCAAGGACGGTGGTCGTCACGGTCTTGCGACAAAAAAAACAACCTGCGTTAAAATTCAGACAATATCATAAATGTGGGGTGATGGCGAGTGCTGCTGCGACCTATGACCCACTTTGTTGGAAATGGAAGACTCTTAACAGCCCTCCTCCACCAAACATATAGATGCCACAGGAGCGAGGGATCCTTTTATTTTCATGACATGTTGTCACGCCAACTCACTTCATAGGCTGAGACTCAGTGTCAGATTTCAGTGTGGATACCTTTGAACTGATGGGATTGTTAATATCGTACAGTCTGCAGGTGCATTGACACACAGAGAGAAACCAATCAAGCAAACAAGTTTTAGTTCAATGAAGTTGCTCCACAAGTTGAACTTCAATACGAACACCTCAAAAAAAGACGATAAAACAACAGGAAGAACAATCAAGCTACACTCAGAAAAGCCAATAAGCAATGATGCATCCACCTTCCATCATCTATTTGAAGGTTTGCTTAAAAAAAAACATCCTTGAAAAGACCATGCAAACCTGCTAGAGTGGGTTGTCTGTCAGTCATATTGCAGGTTAAATTCCCTCCTGGCCTGCTATACAGAATGCCAAATTGTCCTTGAGCAAGACACTGAATCCCAAACTGCTCTCAATGGATGGACTGGGTACTTTGCAAATGCATTGAATTATTTTAAGATGGACCGGGTTACAGAGATTTCACAGTGCAAAACAAAAACAGACTAAATGGTTTAATGTCTTAACGACATAATGTTTTCATTCAACCATTTGGTGAGCGTGTGGCTGAAACCAATCTGCTGGTCTGGTCTTTGTGAACCCAGAAGGCATCTGGTTTGAGACAAGCGTTGTTGTGTGCGAGATACAACATTTTTCTCTGAACAACAAATATGGCTGTTGTCTGTAGAGAAAGACTACCGATCATGCATGATGCAACTTTTAGCTGGGAAGTTGAATTCCTCATTGAAGGACAATGAAAACACTTTTTGGGGGAAGAGCCAGTGGAAGAGCGTGACAAAGGGTGAATGTGACTAACGTGAAGCGCTTCGAGGGAGTAGACTCTGAACCCCCCGATGCCATGCAGTGGCTTTACCTTCACCTCATGTTGGAGGTCGGGCTAAGTCCCTCATCCTGTGGCGGATCTGCCCTCAGTGGGGCATTGTGCACGGAGAACAGAGTGTCTGCAGCATGTCCTGGGGTTTTCAAAAGCTCCAATTTCGGCTGACTGTTTACCTTGGCTGCCACGCCTGCCTCGCCACCTTTATTACTTCCCAAGAAAGCCGAGTCAGCCGAAGGTACAAAAAACACATAGATTGATAAATACTCTGTCGCATCGTCCTGATTGCCATTTTAGCGTTCGCACAAAATAGCTCTCGCCAATTCCTTCCCCTTCACGCATGCCTGCTGATAACTGAAAATTAATACAGCTGTAGCGTTCTGAGTCCTTTTGCTCCTACCTGCCAGTCCAAACAGGGGGCTCAGGGATTAACAGCTCATCCACCGGTATATTGTCAGATATTGTTGAACCCTGTGGAGCCAATGCAAGACGCTCTCATAACAGGACAAGAAATTAAACTTTGGCTTGGCAGACAAGCAATGTAGGAGCCTGAACAGGGGTTTGTGCCTCTTGGGTTTTCCCATAGTTCTTTTTTTGTTTTTTTTGTTTACCCTTCTAGGGACATTTGCATGAATCCTCACACATGTACATGAAGCATACAAGCTTAGGCCCAGAATACCAGATGAAATTAGGGGAAGAGAGGAGGGTAAAGCTGCGCTCCGAGTGCTGCTGCGAGGATGGAACAGCTGCCAAAAGTGACGGCAAGAAACTAACATCAAGGAAGGAAAGTCCATAAAGTACAACTCGGTGCCTGGAATGAGGAAACAATAAACTACTGTACTTTCAGCTTGAAGTCTGAGTACATGTTCGCTCTCCTGGGGAACCACATGGGCTCATGTTGAAAAGACGGTTTGGAGCGGTACTATCCTGCAGAGGGGTCAACATGTGAACACAGATGAATTATAATGACACAAAACTGTAAATTTTCCTCCGAATCTGCTCGTCTTGCTTTCCCTCTGTCTGGCTCGTAGTTACCGTGAAATGATTTAAACTTCATTATCGGTGGTTTCACTCTTTCTGGCATCCATTAACAGATCGTGAATGTCCGCGGTGTTTGCTTTAATGTCGTCGTTCCATTGTCGCAGCTGCTGGAGGCTGCTCCCCAGGCGTTCGCTGCCCTTTGAGTTTTGGCCACGCTGACAGGGAAACCACCGATGGGTCTCGGTGATATATTCAGAGGTTTAACTGCATACTGCAGTCTGCTGGTGGCAGACAGTGGCCTCTGCGGCGGGAGTCCATCCTGGTCAGGATGGTTTCGGAAGTGCAGCCCATTGAGCTTTCCAGAAAACTCATTGAGTCGAATTCTTGACTGTGACTCCAGTTGAGCTCTTGAATGTACTTTAAAAAGTCAAGCCTATATGGCAGGTTTTTTATGATCTGCTTTGGTGGATTAGCTCCAATTTTGTATGATCATGTTTCTTACAAATGGTATTTGCTTGGGGGGTTTTTTGCGTGGGACTTTAATATTCTCTCTGCTCCTTTGTGGGTTTTCTCCTGGTACTCTGATTTACATTCCTTCTGTAAACACATGAGTTTCAGGTTAATAGCTGACTGTAGGTATGGATTGTAGGACATTTTAGACAAAGAAGTACGGCATGTGATGATACGGATATGGACCACATGTGAACTACCTCTTCTATTTTTGAAGAGGTTTTATATTTATATATATATATATATATATATATATATATATATGACATACATCCTTGAAATATTTTTAATATTTTTCAAAATAAATAACAACCTCAATGTTAATAAATGTCAGGTCTCTGTGTCTGCCTCTGTGTGTCTCACCTCGTGTTTCCAATCAACCAATGATCTTCTCCCTGTGTGCTCCCATCGTATGTGTTCCACCTGTGGTCACCCCTTCCCAGTGTATTTAAACCTTCTCTCTCTGTTGGATCATCTTGTCAACACGTCGCTCCTCTTGTCTACATGTTGCTCGTGTGTTTACTCAGGTTCCCTGGACTTTTTCCTGCATTGAACTTGATTTATGCTGTGTGAAGCATCTTAGGTGTCCAAAACATCTGAGTCCGAAACGCTTCTCATCTGTGACATAAATGTCCATGTCCCAATCCTCCATGTCTGAAACATCTGAAATATCTGTGTCCATAATGTCTGTAAGAAAGAGTTTTGCATCTGACCCTCTTTATATGAACAATAATAATCTAGAACAATGAATTGGTTCAACTTGATAGACCCAATACCTACTTGGAAACATGTTGAATTTTGTGATGTCTCTGTATGAGTGCTATAGGCTAAGCACCCAAATGAAGCAGAAATGAATAAAAACACGAAAGTCATCCAACTGACAACTGAAACGCTGCTCGTGGGAACTGTTAGAAGGTCAAACAAAGCACATAAACACCAACATCATACGACGACGCGTTTCTTTTACACAAGTCGTATCGCAATGCTCAACATTATTGCATCTCGCTTGTTTAATTCAGTATCATGCAGTCAAAGTTGCCAATGGAATCATGGGAGAGAGTGGATTGTTGCACATTCAAAAGAAACGAAGTCGACCTAACGAGACGCTGGAGCTTCTGCTGATCTGTGCGGAGGAAGAGAGTTATCGGTAGATTAGGAGGATTATGAACCCAGGTCACTGTCAGTCTGACCTGCTTCAAAAATCCCCAAACTCATCTGTTTTAGTGTGAAGATAGCACGCCCGGGGCATTGGAGGAGATATTTGACCTTTCGCCTCATGGCAGCCTGACTCGTCTCCTTGTAATCGGGATGAAGCAGATGTTGCCGATGGATGGATTCAAGAATGAAAAGTAGCCTGAAATTATTTCTGATGCTGCCAAACCTGAGGACTGATTTACAGTCGAGCCGTTTGTCGAGCCAATGGTTGTCATCTCCCCGACCAGGGAGGACGCCGTGTCTGATCCCCGCAGTGTCATAAGTTTTACACGCAGTTCAGGGGAGAAAGACGTTAAAGAAGCTGATGATTTGGTGTCGGTGTCAGTTTTGAGTTCAAGTCTCACTTTCGGGTTAAGATTAATGTCTTGAAGATGCACTTTGGGAATCACACGTCTTCACCTCTGGACAGTGAGTTGGAAGAGAACAGTAATACCTCACTGCAAACCGAGCAGCTGCAGCTGGCTCACATTGTTTAGGATGAAAGCTCGTCTGGCTGAGAGTTCTAAAGGCACTTTCGGAGCGGCGGTGGTTCACTGGGTGCGGCTGATCGTCTCCCAATCCTGCAGCGGTTCGATTCCCGTATTCGGTCCAAAGTGTCCTTTGGCAAGGCACTGAACCCCGATTTCTTTCTAATTGTATGCAAACACCTTACATGGAACCATATTCAGTGTCCAAGTGGGTGGAGGAGAGGATTTTTTTTTTTGCGCGGTGGGAATGGTCTGTACTCGCTGGAACCAGCAGATGGCGGTAGTGCAACTTCAAACCTCAGTGGTGAAGAAGAAGAAGAAGAAGGACTTTGGATGCAAATAAATGTAATCAATAAATAACGGCCTTTCAAAGCCCCTGGATGACAAGTCAGAAGGTTCTCTCTAGACCGCTACTGAAATGCTTGTCAAGTTTGCAGGTGTTAATTGGTATGGAGGTGATTATTTGTGGACTGGCATGGTGACCTGTACAGGATGTACCTTAACTTTGGCCCAAAGGCAACTGTAATTATTTCCGGATGCCTAGAACCCTCAGTTGGATAGAGCTTGTAAAGAAAGTGTACGTGAGGTTGGATCTTTTCCACTGGAGTGTTACCTTTGTAGTATTCCATCTTTTTTGGGGGGGATACTTTAGTGTAAAAATGTGAATACAGACATCACTTCTTCTCGTCTTGCTTGTGTCAGATATATGCTTTACACATCAAAGATCTCACAGAACCTGTTGGCTACAAGTTTGGCTTTCTGAGAGTAGAACAATTTTCGGGTCAAGTTGTGTCGAAATCAATCCAGAGCAAAGCACATTCAAACCTTTAACCGACCTGTCAGTGAAAACATGAAGCCATATAAAATCTCCTGGGTGGCTCTGACCAGGATATTGGCAGGCTGGTGTGTTTAGTGTGGAGGACATGTGATGACCGTGGACGATGAGCGCGACGTCTCCATGTCCAATGGATTAAAACGCTGCAGCATCAGGGCAAAGCGCCTCCCTTTCAAATGAGTTTGACTTGGCGATAGAAACCACACAAACTCTGTTTGGACGGCCAGGTCTGCTCTCTGTGACCTGCAAGATCAACTTAGATGAGCTGTGTATTCTCAAACCTCTGAAGCCTTGTAATGGGAAGGTGTATCCAATCTGGCCAAGTAAGTCTCTCAAATATTGATGTATCCTGGTATCCAAACATAAACTCTGCGCTAAAACGCTGGAAAAACAGCAAGATGTTCTGAGGATTACGTCCCCTATCTGTAGTCTGAGCAGTTGTCTTTTTCTTTATACAAAGACCCTTTTTTTTTTTTTTTTCTCCCCACTGACATTCCTGCGCATACAAATGCTCCATTCTTGGAGCCTGAGGTCGCATTACAAACATCCAGGTGATTAAGGTGACGGCTCGTGTGTCGCCGACCCCACGGCGAGGTCGGGCCGTCGGGGTCAAGCCACAGGCTTGTAATCATCAGCATTATCATGACTTTCAAGCCCGGCCGGACTTTAGGGGTCCCGTTTTCCGAGGGCTGTTTCCTTTGAAAACAATCCAGAATTTGCACGTTCATTAGGCGTTCCAAATCAAAACACGCCGTGCGAGTCGGAGTGCAGCCGAGAATGTCGGCGTCCTCTTCCCTGAAGCTGGAATTATTAAAAACAAGCTGAAGACTTTACAGTTTAATTACAGAAAATATTTGAGTGTCAGGTCAGAGGACCCGTGGAGACTAAAGCAACCTGTTTACTGGTTCTGGGTGACCTCCAAGTCTGTCTGTTTGAAGTGGTAATGAAGATGAGGCCAAGCAGAGCAGCCGCTCCATCATGCCCTTAATTATACCGTTGGTTATGATGGAGTGATGAAATGTGAGGCTGGGGGGCTGCTGGACCTCCAACACACACAGGTGGAGGTGAACATCCAGACCGGACCGATAGCTGAAACTGCTAAATGGCGTCAGGCGTCGTTGACCTCCAGGATCAGAGATTGTTTGGTTTTACGTTTTGGAACCTGCCAAAGAGGGAGACGACATGCTGGAAGCTGTACAGTGGTTGTGAAGGACGTTTACAGCAAGACGACATGTTTCCTGTGTCAACGTGAGCATCTGGAGAGCTTTGCTGGGGTTCCGGAGCAACCTGCAGCTCAGGCGCAACATGGGGTTCTGGAGCAATATGGATCTCTGCAGCAACATGCAGCTCTGGAGCAACGTGCATCTTTGGAGCAATCTGAAGCTTTAGATCAACCTGCAGCACTGCAGCAACATGCAGCTCTGGAGCAATATGGATCTCTGGAGCAACATGCAGCTCTGCAGCAACATGCGGCTCTGGAGCAATATGGATCTCTGGAGCAACATGCAGCTCTGCAGCAACATGCAGCTCTGGAGCAATATGGATCTCTGGAGCAACATGCAGCTCTGGAGCAATATGGATCTCTGGAGCAACATGCAGCTCTGCAGCAACATGCAGCTCTGGAGCAATATGGATCTCTGGAGCAACATGCAGCTCTGCAGCAACATGCGGCTCTGGAGCAACATGCATCTTTGGAGCAATCTGCAGCTCTGGAGCAACCTGCAGCTCTAGATCAATGTGCAGCTCTGGAGCAACATGCAGCTCTGGAGCAACCTGCAGCTCTGGAGCAACATGCAGCTCTGGGGCAACATGCAGCTCTGGAGCAACATGCAGCTCTTTGACCCTTTACTACTGTGATCCTGAAGCTGTTACTAAATTATGCTTATATGAACATGTTATTGTATTTTTATTTTTATTTACACTCCAGAGACATTTTCAAAACGACTTTTATTTCTTGAAAAATAACAAAAAAACAAGTAAAACTATTTTGAAAAGAAATGAACAGGTTAAGGCGGTTGAAATGTCCCTCCTTCCTGTGGCTATAAGACTATAGCTCCTCCCTGTAAATGATGTTTGCTGTGTTTTAGTTGATTTCATTCTTTCTGTGCTTCTATTAGTCAACATCAATCCTTTTACATATTAATGAAAAATGACTCATTTAGTTTTTATCCTGTTTTGTCTGATATTCAACTTACTTTCTAGTCATTCTTTGATGAGCAACAATTCAAGGATTTTCCCTCTGGAGTTAATGAAGCATTTCTATTCTCGTCTATCCTAAAGTATCAAAACTGTGTGAAAAATTCTGGAAAAGAAGGATGAAACTGCTAAAATCAAGTCCCAAAACTGGTGAAAAACCAAATGTTTATCATTCTAAATTGCAATTTCAACTTCATAAATGTCACGTATGATACAGTTTCTGTTGTAAAACTACTCTATTTGAAACTTCAGAAGCTGGTTTTAGCCTCATTTTAAAGGTGAAATGGTTTTTGAGACTCCAGGTAAAAAAATAATAAATAAATCACAGAAATGGCTCCTTTGGTCAAACGGGTTTCAGACACCGGGGTTCATCTTTCCACCTCAGTGAGAATCTTCTCAGGCTTGAGCCTTTCGGAGTGGATTTTGCATGTTTTTTTAATGTCTATGAATGGATTGATTCCTTCCCAAAAGCATGTAAGAGTTTGTCTTCCTGTGCTGGTCCTGTGGTGGACTGATGACCTGCTTCGGGTGTGATTCGTCTTCACCCATAATCTACGGGCCCTCTCAAGTGGTCTGGAAATCTAGTTGTCATCAACACTGGTATATTTTGTTATATATGTCACTTCAGAGTACAAGTTGCATGGCTAAAAGTGCAACTTTTAGTCCAGAAAATATGGTAAACAGGCAAAATAATGCCTGTTTTAGTAGTTTGGGCACTTTGAAAAATGTTTTCTTTTGCAATTTATCACATTTTATGCAGGATCATAATAAACTGGTCCTATTGTGTTTGGGCCTTATAGTCTGAATATCACGGTACTTCTGTCCTTGGTCTTTTCTGCTTCTCACACCACTAATTTACATTCCAAGACTTCTCATCGACCTCACGGGTCATGATCAACCTTTTCCCAGACCTATTCAAGAAGCTGTTTACAAGAAACTGTATGAGGGGGGAAAAAAACAAGACAACCTCCCAAAGTGTCCACGCCGAATCTGGAAATTCCTTCCCCTGCTGATGTCAGCCTGGACATCAAATGACAGCTTTGTTGGAGACTCTACATGAACAACAACCTCAAATATTTGATTCTCGAGACACGGGAATATAAAGGACAGACCTATACCGTTTATGGTGAGTCGGGGTGTTATTTTGTGCCCGTGTGTAAACCGTGTAAATCTCTCTTAAGACGCCCAAACATTCTCCTGCGTGCACCAAGAGCGAGATCAAAGGATGTCTGTGGGCTCTGTGCGCTTTATAGGGTGTGTGTGTGTGTGTGTGTGTGTGTGTGTGTGTGTGTGTGTGTGTGTGTGTGTGTGTGTGTGTGTGTGTGTGTGTGTGTGTGTGTGTGTGTGTGTGTGTGTGTGTGTGTGTGTGTGTGTGTGTGTGTGTGTGTGTGTCCTCTTTTAATATGCACCAGTGTGTGTTCAGGTGTACCCTCCAGAGTTATAGCATAACATTTCTGCTCACGCTGTGGTTGTTGTGCTGTGAAGTGGAAAGAGGCGGGACGGGGGGGGGGGGGGGGGTGGTGGTGGTGGTGGTGGTGGTGATGGTGATGGTGGTGGGGGGGTGGGGGCCCCGAGGCCCAAGTTGCTGAGCGAAAAGTCAAGAGTGGCCAGAAATGACCTTTTGTCACATGACTGTGGAAAATGAGAAATGAAGTGTTGAAATGTCTGAGGTGTTAATGTTTTCTTCCCTTATGGAGTCATTTTCGCCTGCAGCCTTTGTTGTGGAGGGAAGGTGAAGCTCCCGACAAATATCAGATGTGGTTGTGTCGAGTGGCTTGACGGTTCTTTGCCTGTCGCTTCTGGTTTCTTGTTTGAATTGTCTGCATTATACTTACAAAACACGCTTGACATGATACCAGAAATGTTTCCGGACTATAACTCACACCTGAGTTGGACGGATGAAAAAGTGCATTCACGGAGGGAAAAAGGACTCGATTTTCATGCCCAGGCATAACTGAGTTTGTTTCAAGATCCCAATTTTATATAACATTTTGGGGTGTTTTTATTTCAGAAAAGTTTGGCAACATTTTGAAAACAATTTCTGTTCACGAGATCTGATGCGAGATCTGATAATGATAGCACACACGCATAATCCCAAAACCACAGTGCAAAACACTAAAAACTTCAGAAAACACTACCA
Source organism: Blennius ocellaris (assembly GCF_963422515.1). Classification (NCBI taxonomy): domain Eukaryota; kingdom Metazoa; phylum Chordata; class Actinopteri; order Blenniiformes; family Blenniidae; genus Blennius; species Blennius ocellaris. The sequence continues at coordinate 17,617,511 of NC_137667.1, read as the reverse complement.
AATTCATAAATACAGTAGAAATTAGAGAAAACAATACCAAATCGAGAAAACAAAATGGAAATGTGTGGCACCTTTACAGGAAGTCAATGACAAGACAATGTCTTCCATAGTTTTTGGAACGATAGAGGACGAGGACGATATTTTGTCCTCGTTGTGGGCTTCAGGTACTGATACTGGTACTGGTCGAGGCTTTAATGAAGCTTTAATAGTTCATCTTTAACATGGTTCATTATTCGAGGCTTCAGTGACACATAGGGCTCGAGGAGGACATCTGGTGGTCAATAAAAAGAAGTGCAATGGAGGTGTGCCCGTTGATTTAACGTGCTTTCCTGTTCAACTCCGCTGAATAATTGTACGGTTTCATGTGGATATAATAATAATGAGTCATTGGCAACAGTCCAATCAGTGACGACCCTGATGTCTGTTGAGTTTCCTCTAGTTTGTAGTATATTGCTTTTTTTTTTAAGTTTGTAGTGTTTTGAACTTCCAGGCCACTGCACAAAACTGTTACCGTATTTTTCGCACTATAAATCGCTTCTGTCAAAAATGCATTGTGATTTGAAAAAATTCATCTTTTTGTAGATTTTGATTCATGTTGAATTCCCTTCTTGTTTCCCACAGTGTTTCTTAAATGTTTCATGTCATTTTTTTTTTAAGAGGTTTCATATAATATCAGGAAGGTTATAATATTTCACTATTTATAAGTCAAGAAAGGGAAGAAAAAAAAAACATTAGTCACAGTGGTGTATAAGTGGCATTTATGTGCAGACATAGTTTTCTTCAGACTTTAGTGGTTTCTACTGTCTGAAAATCTCTGGACTTGGTTGTTCAACTGACTTGGACACGCTTGAGGACTTTGTGATTCAGAGTTTAAAAGCTAACCAGCTGACCGAGTATATTACTGATCACCAGATTGTTTTCTGCCTTTATCTTTACTTTTCTTTATCTGACATCTCCTGTTCGTCTGACATCCGGCTTTCCGGTTCAGCCGTCAGCAGAGATGCAATCTTTCCTGAGTTTTCAAACTCAGTCCTGTCATGCTACTATTTGATAAACTTCCTCAACTCACAAGAAAACTGAATGTGAAAGGGTTTTTTGTGGTACTATAGCAGCATTCTGTTGTCATACAGTGCCATCTGGTGGGCCCTGATGGTATGTACTTGTATATTTTGATATATAAATCACAGGGCCAGCAAAACACATTTAAAGCGAGTGTGTACATAGTTTGGGTGCTGAGTCACTCCTGGTGTTATTCCTACGTGTGTACAATGAAATGTAGCATTCTTAATCTTGGATGAAGGCCTACTCACATGGAAACATTTGAAGTGAAAATGTTTTTGCATTTACAAACTCCAAATGTTATGGAAGTAAAATATCAAATTTGTCAGTAAATGTTAAAGACAAAATCTAATTAAAAAAAAAACAAAAAAACAACAACCCTGACTTAAGTTGTGAAGTTATAAAGCTCTGAATAAAACCCAGACTGAAATGTTGCGTTTTCAGTTTAAAAACATCCTCAGTTTGTTTACTGGTTCAGCTCCTAAAAGCAGCATCACTAAACGGTTTTGGTTGTAACTTCAGAGGAGTGAAAGTGAAGGAATTCAGACACAGTTTCACAAAGACTCTTCAAACTGGCTTGAACTGTGGGAGACATTCGCGCTCCTCTTGGTCACGGTTCGTTTGATCGTCCTTCTGGCTCCGGCTTCTTCCCTACGTCCTGGATTTGATCAGTTCTAGACTTTTTCTGCTCTGGAATAGATTTTGTGTTTGGGTTAGAAAAATCCTGATCAATGCTTTTTCTTCGACCCGTGAAGGCTCACCGAGTTTACTCCGAGGCGAAAGGGACACAATGTCAAAGTTACTGACTGTCCATTTGATCCGATTGTTACTGCTGCAGTCTCAAACCTGTTTGTTTGTCACTTTCATCCATTCACACTCAAGGTCCTTGAGCTCCATTGGGAATTAAGAGTACATCCACACTTTTTCTCCTCAGCCTTCTCCAAAAAAATTCCGTCCACAGGTCACTATGACCTCGGCTCAACACGAGGCTTCAGGGCATGTAGTACACATGGCAGGCCTTGAGGGGCTCTGTGACTCACCAAACACACCAAAAACACAGAAGAAGACATGAGCAGGATGAGACCCTATCACCAAACTTGAGAAGAGGACCCACTCCAGCAACTGAACCATGAGGAATGTTTTTGATCTTCTTCATTTCTAAACTCTTTAAGGAGTCAAACTTGTGCCAACTTGTGTTTCCAGAAGGATCTGTGAACATCTTACTCGCTCTGGAAGTAAATGTCACCACATTTTGTTTTTCTATTCTTGTGGCAAAAACAAAACTTTAATTTTGGAGAAAGAAATTTCTGTCACCATTGTGGGTCAATGTATTAACATCCATCGATGTTCTTCAGTATCAACAGTTCGATGCCCATACGCCAAAGAGTTCTCAGGCAAGACGTTGAACTCACGATCAAGCCAATTGGCAGTAATTCTTATCTGTTAACAGATGTTGAGCAGACGAATGGCAGCTGGAACGAAGCAGTTGTTGTGGCTGTGGGATCGACAAATATGCAAACTGACAGTTGCCAGACTCTGAAAACAGAGGAGGGAGATCGGTCAGGATGACCAGAACTTTATTCAAGGTTCTTGCCGTGTGCAAATCTTTGAGGTTGTTGAGTGGGGAATGTGCAATTTCTACTTGCACCTGCAGTGTAGCAAGCTCGTTAGCCGCTTTAGCGTAGCATATGCCGGTCTTGACAGACATTTTGGAATTTATTGCATTCATTTGAATTAAGCTGTTATTGCATTAACTCTAAAAAATTGTATTTCTTCTCTGCACTTTCCAGCGTCTACTTTGCCCGCCACCACAACGGATGACGGCCACCTGGCGCCGCTCGTCCACCAGCCCCATCGCAGGGAAAAACGCTGCTCCTGCGAGAACCAGAAAGACAAAGAGTGTATTTTTTTCTGCCACATCGGCATCGTGTGGGTCAACACGCCAAGGTGAGCTTCAAACGCCTGAAGAGATTTGTTTTCTCTGAATGAATGGCGACAATTAATCTAAATCTAATGGCCAGAAGCATTCTGAGGTTTTTCTGAGAATTATTTAATTGCTGTTTGCATCACATTACCGTACTTTCTGGATGATAAGCCCCACTTTTTTCTTCTTCTTTTTTTTTTTGTTTTTTTTACATGCCTTGAACCCTGCGAGGATGACTCAGCTTTTTAAGGGTTAAAGAGCTTCATGCCACTGATAGGTGGGTGATGCATTCAGGTGCATCACGTAATTCCGAAATTTCTTTTTCTTTCTAAATTTTGTAGGTGTGGCTTATATTGCGGTGCGCTCAATAGTCCGGAAATCATGGTAAATCAAATTGACAAAAGAATTTAGGAAAACATGACCCTGAATTCTGCTGTGTTTATTAAGCCGGTAAAAATTTGCACCACATAAATCTATAATGAACTAATTAACAGTTAATGAAATTAATGTCCATATGTATCAAGAGCTTTAAAGCCTTGCGGAGCTGAGACGCTGAATGTTTCCTCTCTAAGTCTTCGCTCAGCCATTCATATTTTTTTAAAGTTCCACGGCCTCTAATGGGAAGCAGGCGCACAGCTTCCCTTCACAATTGGTAGCAATTAACTTCATTTTAGTTCAGTATGCACAAGCAACGGGCAAGCAGTCAGATGTGGTGGCGCTAATAAGAAAGTGCACCTTTGCTAACGAAGTGTAATTTCTGCCATGTTTCCTCTCGCTTTGTGTGTAAATAGCCTGTTTTAACCCTTTACCGGCAGCCAGCCAGGGAGAAACCGCAAAGAGTCGGAAATCATTATGGCGGGACCCTGATCTGCCCACACCTGGTGAACTCCTCACAGCCTGCTTCAATTCCAGCAGCACACAGGGTCACACTGAATAGACGACAATCTATTACAGCTGGTTCGACATGTTTACTGGTGATTAGACTTCAGTCTGAAGCTCGTCTAAAAGACCACCAATGTGACAAACTCTACTCTAATTGATTCCGACTTAATCTATGTGATTCACTGCAAGTTTTTGGGGTTTTTTTTTAATCTCGCGCCAACTTGGCGCATTCGAAATTAATTAACTTCTGGGCGAGAAAAGATGGTGTCACCAAAATAGCTTCAAGAGATGAGCCTAAAAACGGCTGCAGCAGTGGTGGGACCATCTCAGAGTGTCGGTTTGCTCTAAACATAGCCGTGCGGTAAACTGGAACCTTCCTGCCTTCACCATAGAGAGGTCTTAAACAGCGGTGGCATTGCCCACCGTCATTAACAACGCCACTAAACCCAGGGAAGTCCTGGGTGCTCTTTTCTTCCCCGCCACTTCCCACTAAATAGACAGTTTTCTTTCAAATAAACAGCCCAGTTTACTTGAGGATGGTGAGAAATCGGTGGTATTTGAAGTTTTTGTTCTTGCAAACCAATAATGTTCATTTGAAAAAAAAACAACAATTTTTTTCAACAAAATAGCAACTCGACCGTAAGTAACTTCATCAAACCTGAACAATACTCGTCCATACGAGTGTACTGGTGTTAAAACATGTACTCAAATAAGGTTATTTTAATTCCTTATGAGATTCTTGCTAAATTCAAATACAAGCAGGTTTGCTTGTGCTTCGTTGGCTCGTCACATAAATACTGGTCCAACGAACCTCGATGAACAAATCGTTTTGGTTTGTAACGAGTGTTTATTTTCCTGCTTATCATCCTTTAATCTGTTTCTGCTTGGTTCTGGTACTTAAGTCTTCTTCACTTTGACATTTAGGGCGCATTCACATTCACCTGTTTGTTTGTTCTGAGAAAAACTGTTTTTTTGGGGCGTCTTCGAAAGTGATCCCAAACTTTGAACCCAATCTACGATACCCCCTGATAGCGTGGGTCTCAGTTCATTTGCAAACAGTATTTCCAGCAGCGGGGTGAGAGGACATGTTGAGTGTGCAGTGCATTCTGGGTAGTAAACAAACTAAGCTAACCGCGTGAATGAGACAAAGCAAACGCAGTAATAAACACTGGCGAATATCTCGGACGTGGAGTCGTGAGGAAGAACTCATTGATATCTGGTCTGAAGAGAATTATATGGTGGGATGTTTGTGACTACCCATTAGCCACGAGCTAACTAGCCTAGCCACCATGTGCGAAGGTGGCAGGACTTTTGCTTTCTGTCCAAACAAATCATTGAGCCATGTTTCTACTGTACTTCCTCTCTGGTCAGTGTTTGTTTTAGGTGACAACACCCCCCAAACCAGCAGCTGTTGTAATTGCTTAATAATTTTCCAGGCGGTTGGATTGGCTCTCAGAGGTGCTGCTTGAACGCCATCTGAACCAAATGAAGGTGTGAAAATTCCCCAAGTAAACCGAGTCCTGGATTATCCAAATGTGAAAGGCGCCTACAGCCCACATTTCAGTGCTAAAACTTGAATTATTGTTGGCATATTTATGCCCACACACACCACCCATTGCCTGAGGAGAAATAGTTGCGGTCTTACGCTCCACAAATAGATTGAACCTCATGAAAACCTTCTTTTGTTTTACCTGTATCGTATTACTTTTTCCCAAATGAGGAGGTTTGGTGAGTTCTTGCACGTCAACCCAGTTTTATGTTACTTTTACACAAATACTGTACTTGTTAATCCACTGGAACTAAGTACGTGCAGACATTTATCAATGTTGGAACTGCTCGTATTGCTTTGTATGAACCAAAAATATACACTTGTGAGGTGTTTGAAAATCAGAAACCAAAGTATTAAGGTGGTTTCCGTATTTGTGTGGCCTTCTCTGACACGAAAATATTGAGTAGCCCTCCTCCAAAGCTGTGAAGAAAGGAGAACCCAGAGCCCCAGGAGCAGTCTGGGTGTTAACATTCTCTCTTAAATCTTTTTTTATTTTAGATCTTCCCTCATGCTGGGAAGATCATAGTTTCTGTCAGTCACAGATGGAGCGAGAGCAAAAGGCTGCGATCCAATCGAAATATGAGCTAATTGACAGAAAGGATGAAAGAAACGTCTCTCTTGAATTCAAACTAACATCTGAAAGTTGATGCACACATTTGATTTGTGACACACACTTGTAACCATGAGCCAAACTTTCAACTGCAGCTGCAAGATAAATACTGTAAAGTCGGTATTTTGTTTGTTTTTTTTTAACCCGGTGGTGATTATTATTGTTTTGGCTCAATTACAAATATCTATTCGCAAGTCATTTCAAAGTAAACTCCCAAAAAGCATAAAATAAGTGTTTCTTCTCACAATAAATCTGTCATAAAACCCACCTTGAAGATTTACATCTGTCATTAAAGAAAGGTTTCCGTTTTTGGACCAAAGTTTCTTTATGCCGAAGGGTTTTAAATTAAAGAGGCCTTTCTGTCTGCAGTTTGTTTTGAACTGCAGCAGGCAGCTGTTTTACACTGAAAGTCATTAAAACGCCTCTTTGTCACTGTAAACACCAGAAAAAAACCCATCTAAAGACAAGCTGGTGGAGGATTTAACTGCTGATAAATCACTCATTTAGTGTATAGACCAAAATAGGGCAAAACGCTACTTTTTAAAAATGCGTCGACTCCATCTTCGTGGAAAAATGGGAGAAAGCATGACATTTTTGAAAAGCTGCTACTGCGTGTGAGGGCAACAGCTTAATGTTTTTATCTGCTCCCAGGTGGTCAAATTCAGCTTGAGAAAATTCGTAGAATCTGGTGCAAACCTGAAAAACTGTTCATAGCGTTCAATGTGAAGGCTCCTGCTCGTGTTTGGCTTCACTGGCAAATCAGAGATCGCAGGTGTGGATAATGGGAAACCTCTGCCATAGAAAAGCAAGCAGTGATCTTTTAAGCGCTGGCAGGTTTGATGAATATCAATGTTGAGACGCTGAGGCTCCGATTTCACCAGAACACAGGGAAAGTTTGTGTGTAATGATGTTGTTTCTCTGACCGAAGTTAAAAATGTTGGCGCCGTGCTATAGTCTGGGAACGGGATTGCACATGAGCAGTTTCACCCACAACTCAGAAGAGTCGAGTCCAAACAGGCATTTGGTGTAGTGGAGCCATAACTCATCCAACGGATGAGGTCACTGAAGTTCATTAATCAAATGTTATTGGTTGTTAGATGAGATGGTTCCCTTCTGGGACTCCATGATCAGGACTGTTCTACCCTGGGTTAGCCACTGCGGACGGTTCCCATCGCTCAATAACTGGTTAGTCTCTCATGGAGAGACGTCACCTGGCGACGTCCAACTCTTTATCTAAGACTCTCTTCCTTGGACATCTGAGATGTTAACTACTTTTTGCTCTGACAGGTTAGTGTGGTCACTTCCCAGGTCCACCAGCTATTGAGCATCAGTGATGTGTTGGGAGTTTTTCCATTGCATCTCTTGGCAGGTCTGACCTGCTGCTATTCATATCTTAGCTGGTTCAGTGGAGAGCATCGTGTTTATTGTCCTGGCTTCAACCTCTTGGTGTATCCTCTTCAGCTGAGTGCTGTTTAGGAGCTTCAAGTCCCTCAGAGACGGAGAGTTTGTACTTCTTTCTTCACCAAGTTCTTTTTATGAATGTATCTCTGCCAGCTGGCTCTCTTCTCTCCGTGCTGTATTTATCTCAGGCTCTAAAGTTTCTTTTCCCTGGAGGTTTCTTGGTTCTTGTGCACTGTGTCCGTCTTTGTGTCCAAGCTACTCTACAAGTACTATTGCTATACTGTGTATCAGGTTGTAGGGTTCAGCGATGGTTGTCGGTATCGTATTCAGGGCAGTATATACTGTATCCCATCTCAGATGTTTGAATGTCTATTCATCACGATCAAACTCCAGCAGGTAACGCTGGAAGGTCACAGAGGACCTGCTGCAGATTTCGGTAGGATCTGATGTTCGTCTCTGCTTGTGTCCTTGCAGCCACGTGGTGCCGTACGGGTTCGGTCCGGTCCGGCTCAGGAGGGAGCTCGGACGTTGTGCCTGCGCGGACTCGCTGGACGCCAAATGTGTGAGCTTCTGCTCCGATCACACACTCACACGGTGAGCTCAACACACACCTGGAGGAAGGTTGTCTTCACACTTAAAACTCCACAACAGTGATCCTACATGACGGATTTAAGACGTTAGGCTCCAAAAGTCAAAGGTTAAAATCACTGCAGCTTCATCCCACTGAACAAGCAACGTCCATTGACGTCCCAAGATACGTCTGTCCGTCCAGGCCGGAATCTGGACGTCTATTTGACACCCAGAATCAGTTGAAAGAGACGGTCACAACTTGTCTGATAGTCCAACTGCCTGTATAATTCTTGTTTTGTCATTAAAATAATGACGGAAGTCGATCATGACATGGCAAGAGGAGACCACATGTTTATTGTTTATTGATTATTAGGATCCCCATGAGCTCCCACACAGTGGCTGCTAGTCGTCCTGGGGTCTAATCATAAAAACAATAACTACATTTCACCAGACATTAAAAAATGTATTAAAAACACATTACAGTAGTAATAATAATACAAATAATAAAAACAAATCTTTACACAGCATGCAGTGGTACAAAGCAGTTCATGATTCCATTTTATATAGAAGTTCTTTTATCTTCCTTTTATAAAATAATTCATCTTTAGTGTCTCTACTGCTAAAAGGAAGTGGGTTCCAGGCCTTTGCTCCTCCGTAAGCAATAGATCTTTTCATGCAGTTGGTATTGTGCCTCAGGACATCCAAATCTCCTGATGTCAAATGGTGAGTCAAGTGATCGCGACAAAAACCCTTGAATCTCAGCTTATCGTAAAAGAATCTGGGCTCTTCGTCACAACTTTATGCATAAACATCAGAAGACTCGTAGTTTTGTGTCCACCATTAGCCAAGGCAGTTTTTTTTTTTTTTAATGCACCTCTGGAACATGAGTATGAAACGGACAGTGGAGCACAACTGGAGCTGTATAGCATTGGCCCACACTACTGGACGGTAATGAAGGTCAGACAATACAAAGCTTTGAACAAACGGTTTGAAGAACAGGGGGTTTGGACAGTCAGCAGAACATTTCTGAGCCATAGCATTACCTCTGCCCATCATGCCAACAGTACGATTGATCTGATCTGACCAGGACACTGACCGGTCTAGTCTGACACCCAGCAGCTTGACTTTGGAGACCCGCTCCACTGCTGCTCCCTCTAGTGGAAGATGAAGAGCATCGGTACCTGGCTGAACACATGTTATTGAATACAATGTTTTTAGTTTCGGATGTGTTTAGCACTAGTTTATTAATTTCCATCCACGTCACGTCCAGGTCTGACTGCTACTCTAGAGTGCTGCTCAATTCGGATATTGTTGCTGAAGAAGAATACAGAGTAACGTCCTCAGCATTCGTTACAATATTGGCCTTCGTCACTGAAAGTGGAAAATCACTTATGAATATAGAAAATAAAAGTGGAGCCATACAGCTCCCTTGAGGCAGACCACATGATGTCGTTTTAGTATTTGACAAACTGCCATTAAAAAGCACTTGTTGAACACGATTAGAAAGATAAGTGCTTGTCCATTTGAGTGCTGTTTGAGAGAACCCAGAATATTTTAGTTTTTCAATTGAAATGCAGTGGTCAGTAACATGAAAAGCTGCCGTGAGAGCCAAAAGAACCGCTCCCACTGATTTATTTTCATCTCAGGAGGTCAACCATTCATCCGTCATATGAGCGAGAGCCGTGTTAGTAGAATGCCCCTGTCTATGTGCATGCTGAGCAGAGGAAGGAGATTGTTTTGTCAAAGTTGAATGCAAACTGCACAATGTCTGAGTTATGACCAGTGATGTTCGAGTTTGAACGAACCGTTCAAAACCCGTGAGTCGCTTTACCGAACAGACGCAGTCGGATTAAACGTCTCTGTCTTTCTCCGTCCCTCAGAGAGGACAACACTGGGGTGAAGAGGAAGTCTGCCGCGTTGCTGCTGAGGTACAGAGCTGCATTGTGGGAAAAAAGGAGGCGGCACGCACTCCAACAGCAGACCTGAGAGCGCCGACTCCTCGGGAACAGCGGCTCCTCTGGTCCAAAGTCCTCCGTGTATCTAAATTAACCAATACTGGACCCTATCGGACTTCTACAGTGTGTGTTTGCGCAAATGTAAGATAACAGGACTGACCACTGACGTCTCGCTAGCTTCAGCCTCGTGTCCCTAACCAGAGGAATCGAACCCTGGACCTTTCTGTCACCGGATTGATTCGATCTCGCCAAAGGGGGAAAAAGCTCGTCAAAAGCTGACGGATGTTATCTTTCGACATGAGGACTCTGTAAAAACACTCCACAAACGTCTGTGCAGAAGAGTTTAAGATGGGTTTAGGAAAGAAAAGAAGAGAAATAAAGAACTGGATTGAAGCTTTGACATGAGCTCTGAGGGAGGGTTCGCAAAATAAACCACCAATGAAATGCTGACTCAGCACAAAGGCCACAAGCAGGTGAATAAACCTGATATTTTAAATCTTTCTTTAAAAAAAACTAATTGAATGACAACCTGGTGAGGAATGAATTGTTGAATTGTTGGATGAAATGTTGGATGAAATATTACATGAGCATTAAACTGAGAGCGACGTTGGATATTTCAATTTGTCAATGAAATGTTTGGTTGGCATTACCCCAACATTATTATATTCTAAATTTTGTTTTATTATTTCTTTTAAAATTTGATCAATGTAAATTTAGGTCAAATTACCATTTTAGTTTTAGAATATTAAAATATTCCTATACAGATTTGTTAATGAGTTTGGTTTCAGATTAAAAAATGTTTTGCTTTGTTTTTAACTAATTAAAATTGAGAGATTTTTATCCAAAAAATTAATTCCTTTGTATTGTGTTTTTTTTTTCATTTTACTCTTTATTGCACTAGTTTTATGTAAAATATAAAATAGGGGTGTTAAACTTGAGGCCCGTGGGCCAAATCCGGCCAAACTATCCCAAGTTAATTGTAAAGATTCTGAGGAAGGCATTGATAGATTTATTTATTTTACAAATGTCTTGTTAATGTATTTTGCACCTGAACGAATAATTAAAATTGATTTTACATTGGGATTGTAGTTTTCAGTAGTAATTGTTAGATTTTTTTTTTTCTGACCACAAAGACAAACCTTTATTTTAGTTTAAATTTAAAGGTTATTGTGGCTCTATTTTACCAGTCTGGCCCACTGAAGACACAGGCAGGCTGTACATGAACTAAAACGTGTTTGACACCCCCAGTTTGAACATTTTGTATGCCAGAGTAATAAAATGTACTGTCATGTATCGCACTTTGCTCTTTTAACCAAAGCTTACTTCAATTTGGACGATACATATTTTCCCCAAATGTTTAAACTTTATTCCTTAAAGTATATATATTTTTTGTTCAATTATTTAAGCTCCTTTTTGTATTTTTAAATAGTTTTCCACGCTTTATCATGAATCACAGTTACATTGTTATCTCATCATAATATAACGTTGAAATAATTTTCCAGATTTTTTTTCAACTTATTCATTCTGAGTTCATTTTTTTTTTTTGCCATCATTTATTTTCAAAATTGTGTTTTCTTAGAAGACATTAAAGGTTATAAATGACAAGATGATTGTATGGAAACACAAATTTGCTTCTCAAAAAATTTGCATTCTTTTAAAAAAAAATCCCAATAATGTATTTTTCTTAAAGTATATTTTTAATTTCTCATCATTTTATTACATATTTAATAACATTTAAAAGTATTTTGTAATTTGTTATCAATTAGAGCTTCAGATTTTTCCCAAAATGAAAAACTTTTTTTTTTTTTTATGGAAAAATAATGCTTTATTTTGTAATTTTTATTTTCATAGAATCACAGGTATATGGACTTTCATAGGAATGTATTCCGTATGTAATTCTGGCTTTACAGTATTTTGTCATTTTCCCTTCCTGTAACGTTCCATTGGTCTCTTTTTTCGACATCTCAGGTGTTTTTATCTGCTTGTGGTCTTTGTTCTCTGTCGACTCGGTTTCTCTTTGTCAGCTCCAGACTAGAATAATGTGAAATAAGTTCTTTCTCATATTGAAAAGTCTGTTCTGGATCCTCATGTTAGCGTCGAACAGAAAAATTGACATGCTTTATTATTCTATTGAAACAAGAAACATCTACTTTTTTTTTTACTGCAACTTAGATCAAACTGGCTTAAAAAATATATTTTTTTCCATGAATATATAATGAAGTTGAAACCTTAAGCTGCCTTTTATTTCCACGTTAATGTAATTTTTATTCCCTAAAATGAACTGGAGTGAGTGTATTTTTTACCAAGCTTTTAATACTGATGTGTGAATGTGAATAAAAATAATATATCTGTGTCCGTGTTGCAGTTTCTGTTTTTATAATGAATCCTTGCTTCCACATTTTTCTTCAAACATCTTTGACACAAAGAGTTTCGGAACTATTAGATAGAATTATTTATTGTGTAAAAAAAAAAAAAAACTATAATGAGACTAATAAAATTTCTTAATGAAAATGCTCATTTTAGCAGTGAAAGTTTTTAATTCTGCTAGTTCTGCTTTTATGTCACATTTGTTGATTTAAAAGAAAACAATGGCACTCCTAAACGAGAAGAGGCATTTTCACTCTTCTTACCAACATTGTTCCTGTTGTATCTGTTGTAGCCACTAGAGGTCACTATAAATCTATCTGAGCTCACTTAGGATGGATTTTTTTTTTTTTCCTTTTTACCAAAACTTGTTTTAATGGATTAATATGCTTAGTTTTGGTTTCATGTGCTACTTGAACTGTGATTACATCACTCCATATCTATGTTTGATTCTTCAGCTTTATTTCTGTTAAACGGGAGGAGTTTTCTTTTTTCTTCCTTCCCAAAGGTAAATATGCAGGGCCGCCCCTGGCCAAGTGGGGGCCCTAAGCAGGATTTTATTTTGGGGGCCCCCTTCCAATAACATAATAATAATAATTATTATTATTATATACTATATAATAATAATTATTATTATTATTACTATTATTATTGTATTGATGTCTGGAAGCCATCTCTCTCTCTCTCTCTACTCTCCACCTGTAAACAACTGCCTGCCGGCCCATCTGACCGCTGATTGGTCAGATGGTGACGCTTCGCGCTTTCGTCTCTTTTTTTCTCTCTCTCTCCTGCCTCGGGCTGACTTGGTGGCGGTGCTCTACGCACGCCTCTCGGCAAAATGCACGCGCATCCTTTGCGCATTTACAGATTATGATGATACTTTATTGATCCCGAGGGAAATTCAATTCACTTGCGCAAAATGGGGCCCCCCATGGATCGCGGGGCCCTATGCACAGCGCGTGTTCTGCGTGTAGGGAGGGGCGGGCCTGTAAATATGAGTTAAATATCCATCAAACAGGCTGAAAAACATCTCACGTACGGCCATCTGTCATCCAGACATCCTCTAAAAGGAACACCAAACATCCAAAGCAGTTTTTATTCTCGCAGCCTGAAGTCGTAAAGCAGGAGTTTCTCTCCACCTGTACGGAAAAATGATCCAAAACACATTTTCTCCCAGAGTGCAGCAGGTTTCCTCTCTCGTACACACACACACACATACACACACTCGCACACACACACACTCGCACAATAGTTTGTCTCTTTATTTTAATGCATTCGTTAACATTGGATGCCTAACATCACTCTGAAGTCGTTGCTTTTAATGAAATTCAACCTGAAATAAAATCGTCAGTGTGCTTCAGAGAAATCTACATAATGTACCAAGCCAGCTGGAGCTTGATAACTCGATCGTGTCTGAGAATATCAGCAGTTTACAACGAGTTAAAATGACAAATTCAAGGCTAAAACACTAAAAGTGACTCACCACTGCCACCCAGTGCATCGAAGAGACATTATGTTAAACCTTCTTCTTAATGTAGCTTTTAAACATTCATACATCTAACATCTAAATGAGTCAAGCTCTTTGAACTTAATCTAATTCTTTAACATAACTTCGAAGAACTTGATACATTTAAACTTTACCAATTGAAGCAATTCAATTTAGTTGGTCCAACTATTTTCTTTTTTCAGGCCTGTTTGGAATTTAAATATGAAGTTCTTAAACTTCAGGCCTTGTCATTCCTAAATAAAAAACTGAACAAAAAGAATCCAATCATCCATTTTTATGGCGAATTTTCTTTTGTACTGTAGCTGAATTCTGCTGATTTACAGTGACATCTAGTGGTTCCACGTAGTATGTACTCTGCCATGCAGTGACAAACTAAAGGTTTGGCGTTGAAACAAAGGTTTAGGTTCTGAGGTGAAGCCAGGTTCCACACTGGACAGGTCAAACACTCAACCCCCACTCACATTCACTGTAATGCTCAATTTATAGTCAACAGACTATATGTTTCCTATTTTTATTTGTTTGCCTGATCATGTAACTTATATGATTTAATATTATTACAAGTTATACGTATTGTATTATTTAATCATTGATACATTAAATGAAACCTTATGACACAGTCTTTTCATGAGACTTTCAACTGATAGCTGATTTGTTTTAATTTTGTGTTTATTTTACAACTCATTTTATACCAGTGTGTTATTGATTGATTGATTGATTGATTGATTGATACACATATTCTCTTTGATATATGCTCTACAATCTGGATGTCATTTGAAGTTACATCAGCTCGTGGAAGGAACTCAGAGTAATGAGCCGGCTCAGTCTACTTTATGGACGTCTTGTTTTAGTTGTTAAAAATGATGCTAAATCATGTTTCATTCCTTTTGCTGGAATCATCAGCAAATGATGGAAACATGTTTAAAAACAAACTTCAATAATTGTTCCAACCAACAGATGAGTTGAGTTTAAATGGAAAATCTTGATTTGGAGCAAAAATCAGTATATACTGTATTGTGGCGGTTGCTAGGGGCCAGGCCTGTCACCCAAAGGACTCTGGGTAAAGGGGTGGGGTTTGGGCTCTCCCGCGCTGGGGCTTTTGTGGGCTGTACCAGTCCAGTTCTGTGTTCGCTACAATAAAGACGTGTTCCAAGATTCAGCTCTGCCTCATCCTTCGTCCTGCCACATTGGTGACCCCGTTATGGACATGTTCGAGGAAGTAGAAGACTGCGACATTGATTCGTCCTCGTCTCCTCAGCCGCGCCGGACGGCGGTTTTCACCGTGGCTCCGAGGCTTCCTGACTTCTGGCAAAATGACCCGGCTTCGTGGTTTGTGCATGTCGAGGCGCTCTTTCGACTGCGAGGAATCATGGAGAATGAGCAGAGGTACTACTTGACCGTCGCAGCTTTGGACCAGCAGTCCACCAGGCGAGTAATCCAGCTCCTGCGTGCTCCCCCGTGGCTCGGAAAATTCACCGCACTGAAGCAGCTCCTGCTTTGGAGGTTCTGCCTTTCTGCCCCAGAGAGGTCGGATAAACTCCTCTCCCTGCCTGGTTTAGGAGACGGCTCGGCCGTGGACTTGATGGACGACATGCTGTCGCTGTTGGGCGAGGACGAGGGTGGATTCCTTTTCCCCCACTTGTTCCTGCGCCAACTCCCGCCGCCAGCGCGCGCAGCTTTGGCTAACTCCCGCTGCTTGGCCGAAGGCGACTTCCGTGGTTTTGCCGAGGAGGCGGATCGAGTTTTGCTGGCGACAAGGAGATTTGCAGTGCAAAGTGTGGGAGCGGAGCCCCCCCAGCTGGTGACGGAGAACGCAGACCCGGCGGCGGTGGCCGGAGTCACCGCCCGGAGACGACGCGGGACCAACATGTGCTTCTTCCAATCAGCGTTTTGGCACCAAGGCGCGACGCTGCGTCCCTCCTTGCTTGTTCGAGGCACCGGGAAACGCCAGCGCCAGCACTCAGTAGCAGCTGTGGGTGCTGGTGGACGATGTGAGCTGCTTTTCGTCAAAGACTCGGTGTCAGGGGAACGTTTTCTGGTGGACTCCGGCTCGCAGCTGAGCCTCCTCCCTACAGCCGGCACGGATTTGTCGGCCGGGGACACAGGACCTCCGTTGAGCGCGGCCAACGGTTCCCCCATCTCATCTTTTGGCAGTAGGTCAGCAACTGTATGTTTCCACGGACGCCAGTTTAAGTGGGACTTTATGATCGCCTCCATTATTGTTCCCATTATCGGTGCTGATTTTCTCTTTGCTCATGATTTGCTGGTTGTCGCCGCGAACCGTCAGTTGATCGATGCAGTGTCATTTGCTACCTTTCCGTGTGAGACTGGGGGATCTGGGCCGTTAACCCGCGCTAATTTTTTAGCATCAGAGAATGTGTTTCAGCGTTTGTTGGGGGAGTGTCCGTCTTTGACCAAGCCTGTATTTCCCACCACGGTAACGAAGCACGGCGTCGAGCATTTCATTGCTACCACGGGTCCGCCGGTTTTTGTGCGCGCACGTCGCTTAGACCCGGAGAAGCTAGCTATAGCTAAAGAGGAGTTTGCCAATATGCAGCGTTTGGGCATCGTGAGGCGTTCTAACAGCCCGTGGGCCTCGCCGCTTCATATGGTGCCGCAGGCAGACGGTTCATGTGGAGATTTTCGCCGCCTTAACAATATCACTGTGCACGATCGCTATCCCGTTCCGCATATTCAAGACTTTTCTGTGCATTTGGCAGGCACGGATGTGTTTTCTAAAGTGGACCTGGTGCGCGGTTATCACCAGGTTCCTGTGCGCGAAGATGATGTGCTTGAGACTGCAGTGATTACCCCGTTCGGGCTTTTTGGGTTCCTGCGCATGCCTTCTGGCCTTAAAGGGGCAGCACAGACTTTTCAGAGGTTAATGGACTCGGTGCTGCGCGACCTCGCTTTCGTGTTTGTTTACCTGGACGACATCTTGGTGGCTAGTTCGTCAGCTGAGGAGCATTTGTTGCATCTGAAGCAAGTTTTTCAGCGCCTTAAGGAACATGGCCTTATTGTCAATCCTGCTAAGTGCCAGTTTGGTCTGCCTGTGATTGACTTTTTGGGTCATCGGATTTCAGCTCAGGGTGCTCTTCCGTTGCCTTCTAAGGTGCATGCGGTGACAGATTTCCCTCGTCCGGCCTCTGTTAAGGCACTGCAGGAGTTTTCGGGCATGATTAATTTCTAGAACCGTTTTCTTCCGCGTACCGCCCACCTTCTGCAGCCACTTTATGGGGCTTTGCGTGTGAAGAAAGGCTCTGCTCCAGTTGACTGGACACCGGATCGTGACTGCTCTTGCTGATGCAGCTCTTTTAGCCCATCCAGTACCTTCAGCACCCATCTCTTTAACGACTGACGCGTCTGATATAGCGGTGGGGGCTGTGGTGGAACAGCAGGTGGCTGGAGTTCGGCAGCCTCTTGCATTTTTCAGCCGCAAGTTACGTGATAGTGAACGCAAGTATAGTGTTTTCGACCGTGAGTTGTTGGCGTTATATCTGGCAACTCATCATTTCCGTTTCCTTTTGGAGGGTCGTTCATTCACAGCTTATGTGGATCACAAACTGTTGACCTTTGCGATGTCTAAGGTGATGGAGCCATGGTCTGCTCGCCAGCAGTGCCATTTGTTATCCATCTCCGAGTTTACGACCGATATTCGACATGTGGCTGGTAAGGCGGATTGCGTCGCTGTTTGTCCGTCTCGAGTGCTTGTGTGTCCCGTGTATCTGGGGGAATTTTTGCCTGCGAGTTCTGCGCCGCGACCCCGGTCAGACGTCGGTCCATTTTCCTCCAGCGGTTTTTCGGCTCCGGGGCCCCATTTACCACGGTTTTCCACGGTCGTTTGTTCAGGCGGAGCTCAATTCGGCCCGCCTTGCGTTGTGCGACATGACGCTCACTGCTCCCCCTTCCAACCCCCATATGATGGCTGACGAGGCCCAGGTTCCCCGTCGTGGTCGCCCTCCTTCAAGACCCCCTGTGTTTTCTCCTCCTCATGGATGCCCTGATCGCCGAGTTTCATCTGAGGTTTCGCATGAGTGACAACGCAGCCGTTATGGCCGAACATTAAAGCCTCCTGTGAGGTATTGACTGGTTTCCCAGATGTGCCTTCTGGGTGTTCGGGGGGGGCCTGTGTGGCGGTTGCTAGGAGCCAGGCCTCTCACCCAAAGGACTCTGGGTGAAGGGGCGGGGTTTGGGCTCTCCCGCGCTGGGGCTTTTATGGGCTGTACTAGTCCAGTTCTGTGTTCGCTACAATAAAGGCGTGTTCCAAGATTCAGCTTTGCCTCATCCTTCGTCCTGCCACAGTATTTCTAAATAGATCGACTTTTGTGAAGTGACCTTGAGTGCGTTGAAAGGTGCCTGTAAATACAGGGATTGCAAAATGCAAACCTTTTTACCGGACTTATAAAATAAGTTAATCCTCCACTTGCATGGAATGCACTCTGTACCGTTGTATGATTTATGTTTTGGGAGAAAGGCCAAACAAACATCTGCCGAATTCGTTATGGGAATAGAAGAGACATGTATCATGTATTTCACTCCTATCTGAAACTGATGCATTTTTGTTTTCCTGCTTTAGCTTTGTTATTCTCAAATGACATCTGATGTAAATGTAAACATTATTTTTACATCAAAAGTTGTTTTTTTATGTACTGAAGTGACTAACTGATGCTCTGTGGCTGTGAGCTTGAAGCGTCTGCTGACTGGTGTTGACGATCGTCATTCTCAATTAGACGGCAATATTAAAATATCTCATCTGCCATAAAAACTCACGTTATTGTTCACATACGACGCTTTGCACACACTGGTTGTTTTGTTGACTGGGTTTATTGAAACGTCGGCGCTCCACAACACCACGGTGTTGCAACGAAGTTCAGACTGTCCTCTCCGTAACAGGAGAGGAGCTCCAGTGGGAGATGGACGCTGCAGTCCAGACGGACAAGGTTCTCCGCTGTGTCACAGATACAGGAAGCTCACGACTGCCGCTGCCATGAGCTGCGGCTGCGGCTGCGGCTGCAACTTCCACGTTCTTCGTGCCACGATTGTTGCGTAATCACATTACATCCCTGCGTTGTTCGCAACCTCGCCTTCATTTTACTGCACACTCTGCAGTGGGACCGTGCAACACAGTTGGTCTGGGTGCGCTTTGCCTTACCGTACCGCCTCGGCCCGCCACGCTCACGGATGAACTGCAGTGGGACCGAGGCTCAAGGAGCCTCAGCAGAGGGACCAAAGACTGCGTGTGGCTCCGGAGCCGCGGGTTGCCGACCCCTGGACTAGACCAACAGTTCCCATATGCTTATGTCAATTCTGACAATACATTTGTAATTGTCATACATAAGTGTATGGCAAGCTCAAAAAAGTATGATGAATCAGTGTTATCTAGGGCACAGTACTTTTTGTGATTACATTTATAATATTGAAATTTACATATACTGACATTTCCTTCTTAAGCAAAGTTTCCCCTTTATCTGCAGTTTAATGTTTTAATTTTCCTTCAAATGTAGAATTTGGTTTGAAAGTGGAAAAGATCGAAGTGAGACAATGTCCCATTTAGAGTAGCTGAGAGAGGAACCTCATGGAGGTGCTTTGATCTTTTTTCACTGAGTTCCCCCCCCCCCCCCCCAGTTATTTCCTGACCTGATCGATGACATCACAAAACAGAGTTAGCATTGATGAAAGGACTTGTCCTTTGATCACAAAGAAGATAAAAGCCAGAATTATAAGATAAAAGCCACTTGGGCATTGCAATTCAGCTGCATTTGAGCATGTGATCAAAGGACAAGTCCTTTGATCACAAAGAAGATAAAAGCCAGAGTTTCATTTCAGTTGAACTCAGCTGCATTCAGCCTTGGATGTCACTCGTTTCACTCCTGTTCCAGTCTGTTTCAGTCAGTTCATCACCTGCCAGCGGTCGAGACACGTGAGAGCGATTCACAGAGATACTTAATCCACGACGAGATTCTTCACAAGGATTTACATCCCGACCATATTCATTGACATCAACACTGTGAGTTGAATGAAAAGAAGTACATTTTGCGAACTTACATGACTTATGGAAGGCAATTGTTTGGGGGGAAAAGATCATTATCAGTGTAGAATTACTGTGAGTGTGTTGCAGAGTTTCTGTGAAAAATTTACAATATTTTCTTTTTAATATTTTCTTCAGATTATAGTGAAGAAGAAGAATGAAAAATCTGACATTTCCACAGCTTCAGGAAATGGAGACTCAAGAGGGGCACATCCTCCAAGATGTGGTCCAGATTTTTAATGTAAGTTGTTGTTAAATATATTTTATCAGTCAGAAGTACTTCCAGTAGAACCATGTAGTTCTGGATGTAAAAGAAATGAGAGGGAGATTGAACACCACAATAACATATACTAAGGTAACATAAAAATAAACTTCAGCAGGTCTAATGATTGTCTTCCCTTGTGTTCTACAGTATATTTGTGTTGCGCCCACAATCAACCGACAGACACTGGTGGCAGATGTGATGCGAGTTGCAACAACTTATGTTAAAAATCTCAACGATCGCCAGCAGAAAATCAGCTGTCTGGAAAAACAGTTGAGTGACTTGTATGAAGAGATAGAATCCGGCAATGAGACAAACTATGAAGACAGTTTCACAGGTATGTGATTGTTGACATCATGAGTTTACAGAAGGTTATTTTCTAACTCACATTGATGGATAAGCAACTTTCTCTCTTTCTTCACAGATGCTGAGTCATCCAACTGTTCTGAACACTCGGATAATGTGAGTTTTGACTTGATAAATATCAGTTAGTAGTTTATTACAAATTGCTGCTATAATAAGAAACCAATAAGTGACCAACTACATTTATGTCAAATTCTACATTCAAAACTCAAATTATTTTGTGAAATCTTAGGAGGATGAGCGCGACGACCTGATTGGAGCAACAATAGTGTCGCCCAGCGCTGAATATATGGTGCAGGACATAATGGGCAGTGGTGTATCTGCAGTCGTGACCCAGTGCCAGAAAATGCCGTCCAATGAAACAGTCGCTTTGAAAATGATTAAAGACGTGACGCACACCAAAATGGCAAGAGAGGAGGTGAGACAGTAAAACAGTCATTACCATTTCACTCTTTGAAAAAATATGTGTATATATGATTTCACATGATATTGTGTGATTCCAGGCAAAGGCATTGGAATACCTGAAAGCTTTGGGCTGTGAGGATTTCAACATTGTGACCTTTAAGAGCTCCTTCGTGTTTGACGATCATTTCTGTATGGAGTTCAAGCTGCTGGACCGCAGCCTGTTGGACTTCATCAGGGATAATTTGTTTCTTACACTGGATAAGATTCGGCCAATTTTACAACAGGTTTTTATCTTCTGTACTTTCTCTTTTGTTTTATTTCTTGTTTTACATCTCTTGATTCAATGTTTTGGTATAATTTCCAGCTGCAACTTCCAAAACATAGCTTCCTTTTTAAAGTATAAGAAAAGAAAGATTGAAATCCACAGAATAGTAATTGCACTGGGTTTAAGGGTTGTAGACTCAATAATAATCTAACCCAATAATAATAATAATTGAAAAATTATAGAAAAAAAATCTTGAGGCTTTTGAAATGCATTTAATTTTTAGTCTTATGTCTTTTGTTCAGGCGGCCGTTGCTCTGCGTTTCCTGAAGCGAGCAGACGTGGTTCACACTGACTTGAAGCCAGACAATATCATGCTGGTCGACCGTTCTCTACATCCTCTGGAAGTTGAAGTCATTGACTTTGGCTTGGCCATCCAATATCCTGAAGAAATGACGGGATGCGGTTTCCAGGCTTTGTGGTACAGGTACGTGAACCAGATCTCTGGAACACATCTGGACCCGCACCATGAGCTGACTTCTCAGTTCATCAGACCACCTCTTCATCACCTTCCTGTGTTTGCGTCTATTTCAGGTCTCCAGAGATTGTGCTCGGAGCTCCTTTTGGCCACGCTATTGACATGTGGTCGCTGGGATGCATCGCGGCGGAAATGCTCATGGGAACTCCACTGTTTCCCACCGAAGATGAAAATGAACTGGTCAGTAATACAATTCAGACAGAACACAAATAATCATTCCAACCTCTTTGATAGCGAGTTGTAATAAGTGATTCATGTTACAGTTTGTAGTCAGTGGTTTTAAGCACTTTGTTGTTTTAAAGGCAAACACCTTTTCAAAAGTCAAAACACTTTGTGCATAAATGTGTTATACATCTTCTATTGAAATTAGTACATCTGTAAATTGTACATAATGCATAGAGAAATATTCATGTGTCTTTTTGAACGCATGCTCCAACACTGTGTTGTGTCCACAGATGGAATACATCGTAGGCCTTTTGGGACAACCATCAGATCAGTTGTTGGATAGAGGCATCTATACTGAAAAGTTCTTCGATAAAGGAAGTTCAGGAGATCATCCCCGGGGTTGGACTTTAAAGGTACTATTCACTGTCTCTCTATTGACTGATCAGTGAATGTTGTGTATTTTCTAGTGTCTTCTGAATCTGTTGAACTAACCAATTCATTCCTCTCTTCAGTTACCAGCTGAATATGGTCCTCACAACCCTTCAACAAAATGCGCCGACGAAGTGTTCAGGAATCTGTTTGATCATGTGAAGGTTTGTTTAATTTTTTTGGTAAAACATTTGTGTTACTGAACAAGTTTAGTTATTTTACTAAATTGTTTTCGCTTGCTTTTTCTGTCCCACTAGCCCCCTGATTCAGTCTACATAAAAGATCGCCAAGCTTTTGAGTGGGACCGGATGACATTCATTGATTTACTGGCCAAGATGCTCCACGTGGATCCTGCCAAAAGGATCACACCAGAAGAGATGCTTGCACATCCGTTCATTACCTTGAGCCATTTAGATAAACAAAGCCACCCCAGCTAGTAAGTGTCTGTACAAGTTTTCAACATCATCGTGCAAAAGACATTTGTGAAGTTGTTAAGCTTAATAATTGTTTATCTTCCAGTGTGGAATCGTCACTCAGATGCATGAACGCCTACAACAACAAGTTCAAATTTCTTGAAAAACAGCAAAATGCCCAGCGGCACTCGGAGGTTTGGGACGATTCAGAGACTGTCAACAGGTATTTGTCCAAATTTGAGCTCTCTGATGATTTTGAGTCTTTTAAACAAACAGACCGATACAATAGCTGCTGAGTTTGTGTGCAAATATTCAACATCATTGTGCTTTTGCAAGCTGTTGAGTGTAATGATTGTTTATCTTGTGAAATCTTCCAGCAATCACATGGTGATGTGCAACACTGTCACCTCTGATAAAGTGGAACATGATTGGCTTCCCGCCAGCACCACCGTGTCCACCAGCAACCATTTGGCCAATGAGCATTATTTGACTGACCTGAGCAGGGAGGAGCAGGCCTCGACACAGGATGTCCTCAAGGAACAAACGAGTTCATGTGATGAAATACACTTGGAGGTTTGGGACGATTCAGAGTCTGTCAACAGGTATTTTTCAACACTTTATCGCGCTGAGGAGTTTTAGTATTTAAAGACTAAACTAAAACTAACAATTTTCTTTCTTGCTTGTTAAAGATCACCACAAAGCAATGAAGAGGAGACACAGAGCACGACTTGTGACTGCTCTTCCCCCCTGAGTGAAAACATCCAATCCAACAATAACACAAGTAAGAACATCGATGACGATACAAGCTGTTGTGAACATAATTGAAAAATGACTGGATGAGTTGGATGGGCCTTATTTTACATATAGTTAATTAGATAGCTGCTCTAACCTTGGTTAAAGGGCTGTTTTATCTGCAGTGTTTAACACAACAAATGTCATTTTGTTTTTCAGATAGCAGACTTGGAAAACGAAATATGAGAAGAAGACAACAAAGAAAAGCGAAGAAACAAAAAACAAAATCTTCTGACTGAAGACCCTGAGACCACGCCTCCCACCCTCCCCCACCAAAGCAAAATAAAATATCTATAAAAAAAATAAAATGTCAAAAACATCCAAATACTGCTGCTTGATGAGATTTGTTCGAGCCCAATGTGTAACAATGACCCAGAATGTGACAACGACCTGAATTGTTATAAAATATAATGTAACAAAACTGAGGATACTGTGCGATGCAAGGACATGCAAGGTGTGATTTAGAACGATATGTGCAGTTTTCTTAAGGATTTTTGTAAGTCCTGCTGCATATCTGGCACATGGGGGTTGTTTGTCCTCTGTTGAATCTAAAATGACACTTGTGTACATTATTACACGACGTTCTCCCCCTTGTTTCTGAAAAAGCACAGAAGCAACTGAATGTGGTTGTTCAGAAACATCCAGATAAAATGGTTTGCTATAGTCAGGAATTGCCACGTCAGATGCCTGGGAGAGAGACTGTTTCAAGGTGACAAATAATTCCTCCGCTTCATGTGTCCAATCTAAGCTTAATATTGTACATTTCACATGAGGGCGAAAAACTCACCATGGGAAGCGTGGTCACCATCCAGTCAGAGGCATTTTTGGCTTGACGCATCATAGGACCCAGATCTTTTGCCTGATGTGATGTACTAATTTGCATAGTTATATGTGGATATGCCTCACCTGAGTGTCTGTACCACTCTACCTGCTCTTCAGTGAGGTCTACTCCTAACGCTACTCCTTGCTTTCCTACATACAGTGTTTTTACAGTTAATGGCCACACATGTTCATTTATTACTTGTTCAAAATGTTCTTCATATGTTAAATCTGAATCTCTGTCATAAAACAATGTGCAATGGTGGGGATCTAAGGGACCTGTATAAGGATTCAAAGATCTAATCCAGGGCAGCCATTCACAATATTTCTGCATCATTGTTTCAAAACCAGAGTCACCAGGGTCCAGTTCTGCCCAGTAGATGTCAGCGGTCTGTGGCAAGTTCCCCTCATACAGTTCAGGTTGATCAACTGAAGTCACGACGCTGTTGCAAGGTGTTGGATCAGGACCAACAGAACATCGATGTTCAGTGCCATCTGGAAACATCAATGAAAGGCCGTCTGCTGAGCATTTGATCATTACTGCCAGTTTCAACAAGAGATCTCTCCCCAGGAGATTCACGGGACAGTTTTGTGAAAAAATGAAGTTGTGTCTGTGCGTTTGTGATGACACAGCAACATCAGTCAGTTCAGTTAGTGGCAGTCTTTGTGGGATCCCCGAGAAACCGACTAATGGTACAGAGTCTTTGGTCAGCCTGGTGCCCGCTGGTAATTCTCTGATTGATGAAAATCGAGCACCGGTGTCCACCATGAAGCTCATTGGCTGTCCATTTACCGTAACCGTGAGACAAGGGTCTGCCAACGCCCCCTTTCCAGCTTCCCGTGGGCCCCTTCAGAAATGAGGTTGTTGATTCCACCCGAGGACTGGAGCAGTTTCTGGGTTTGGAGCGGCGTGGAGCTGAGTGGGTGGAGTTGGCTGTGTCGGCTGCATAGGAGTCGGCTCACATCCAGTGCCAGGCCATGGTGGTTGAGGGATGTATGGAAGATACCCCATCTGTGCTCCGTTTGTACATGTCCTTGCCCAGTGACCTGGTTGTCCACAAATCAGACAGTTATTGTGAGATGGTCTGTTACCTGATTGTCTCCCGAATCCTCTTCCTCGACCTCTGGGTTGAGGAGGCCCCCAATTTCTTAGCTGTGATCTCGTCGGTGGCGGTGCCATCATTTGCATTGGCGCCTGGAGGGCAGGGACCTGTGGAGCTTGAATGCACTTCTCTGTATTTTTTCCTGCTTTACTGCGCTCTGAGTGTGTTTTCTTTTCATTTTCCAGCTGCATGCGCATCAGTTGTAATTTTAACTTTTCTACCTCACCCTTTTCTTCCTCTGCCTGTTTCATGTGTCTCATAAAGTGGTGAGTGAAATGTGTTGTCCATCTGGTGTCGTCAGCCGTATGCATGTCAGGATTAGCTTCCATCGCCTCCCGTACAGGTGGTGGTACGCCTCTTAGTACAGCTGATCTGAAAGAGAGAAGAAGAATAGGGGTTGAGCTGGGGTCAACTCCCGTTCTATCAATCCAATCCGCTCTGGCCCTTTTAACAAATGCCAGTGCGTCTTCTCCTTCCTTGGGGCGATACTGACACTGCAATAGGAGCAAGAGAAACAGGATAAAGTTTACGCAATGCATCACCAACTCGTTTTCCCATTTCACTGGTAATTGGGTGTTCATTTGTTACAACAGTGATATCAGCTTCTTGTTCAAATACATTCATTTCTGACACAGTCATTGTTCCTCCTAATAAAGCGCGCAGATCACCTAACGCCATTACAGCGTGACCAGTGGCAGACACAACAGCCTGCATCCACTTACTCCCACCCTGTGTCAGAGGGGGGAGTTTTTCCTTGATGCAGTTAAGGTCCATGGGTTTCCAAGGTTTGTAGTCATAAGAATGTCGATCCTCATTCCAAACCATAGGAAGTTGCAGATTATGCATGTCCCCGACAGCGGCGCTCATATTTACAGGAGATGAGTTACCGGCTCCTTGTCTATGATGCATGGACCCTGTAGATGGTCCTGCTTCAGTCTGAAACAGAGGCTGAAATGTTAGTGGCTGACCGCAGTCAGAGGGTGTTTTCAGGGTTTTCTGTGTGTGAGAAACATGTTGAACTCTCCTTTGAGGTGAGCTGCTACTAGATTGGTTGCGATGTTGTGTGGACTGCCAGATGTAGTTCACATCTGCGCTGCATTGTGAAAGTGGTGGTGGTGAAATACTACGTGTTCTGCGTCTCTGTTGCATCTCTTTCTCATATCTTGCCCCTAAGTTGACTGACTCCCTGTGACCTTCTTCCTGAATGTGTGGACGTGTTGTTGGTGATCTGTGGTAGCTGAGTGGTGCTGTACATTCTTCATAATCAACATCCAATGTGCCATTGTTAACATAAAGTGTGGGCATTTGTGTAGCTGCAGAGGGTGCAGAGTGAGTGTGTAAATGACTCCGCTGCTCAGGATAACGAGGAGGGGGAGTAGGAGTCTCCACTCCCTTGAGGGAAGGGTAGAGAGACAGGCTGGTCTCGGTGCCTGGAGCTTCCGGATGGGCAGGCTTTTGCAGCTGTGGAGCGGATAAATCCATTCTCTCTCTCCCTCTCTCTCCACTGGACGTATCCTGTAAAGACTTACACAGACTCGCATGAACACCCAGAGAATGTGTCAACCCTTGCATTTCTCGCAACTTCTTAATTCTTTTCTTCGATCCCCACTTCCTTTTTTTCTTTTCCCCTTCGTCCTTACACATTCTCTGCACACATTTCTCAACCTCTATCAGTGTTTTAAACACATAATATTTACTGCTGTTAACAGGAAATAAACCTTCTCTCTGCCATTTTTCAACACTTACCTTAGTCTTCTTTTTCACTTTCTCAGCCTTCTTCCTTGTACTTTCAGAACTTCCCATCTGATTAAATACCCTCTGTAATTGATCCCCCACTGTTATTTCCAATGTAGGCACATTTCCCCAGTCGAACCAATCTCTCTCTCGATCAAACTCACCGTCCATTTTTTACAGTTGTAATGTTTGACCACATGCATTTCAAACAGACACACTATTCAGACCAGATGTTTGAAAAATAAAAAAGGTCTCCACTTCAAAACTGCCTAAAGATCTTCAATAAAAGGCTGCATTTACTCCAATGGAATGACCTCAGTTGACACCGTAAGGTTTGCCAGTCATCCAGTGTTTCGATTCAGTCACTTCTCATTCACACAGTCATTGCCTGAATTTCAGAGTCTTGCTTCCCTGTTCTTAAATCAGCTCACTAAATTCATCCCCACTCGCCTGATTCAGATCTTGCTTCCCTGAGCGGGGCAGATCACCACTTTTTATTACCCTTTGGAATGTGTACCCACACACACACCCTCACACTCACACACACACCTACACACACACGCACGTACACACACACACACACACACACGCACACACACACACACGCACACACACAGTCCAAGCACCAACTGACCCAGACAGCCTGCTGCACAGCCTGTCTGCCCTCAGCCAGAGCTCAATCAGTATGTGTGGATTTGGTATTATTGCAACCACTGAGATTTTGTGCATATAGACAATTATTTCTTCAATGGACACAGACTCAACAGTTTCCTTGAGACAAATTTAACAAACAGACAATAATTGTCTCACTCACTCTTACAGCAGCTTTAAAATATCCCGGACTTCACACAGTTTTTCATTCACTCGTCTCTTTCACACTTCTCAACACATGATTAGACAAACAGCAGCGCGTCGAGTGTCCTTCACTCTTTGGTGCACTCCAGCCTGTTACTACCAGGCGATCCAGCACCGGAGCTATACTTTGACATGCCAGTCTGGGTGTCCGAATCCCTTTTTGATGTGATCCAGCCTTCTACTATAAGGCGATCCAACATCAATTATCTTTAACTCTTTGGTGCGCTCCAGCCTGTTACTATCAGGCAATCCAGCACCGAACCTATACTTTGACATGCCAGGCTGGGTGTCCGAATCCCTTTTTGGTGCGCTCCAGCCTGTTACTACCAGGCGATCCAGCACCGAACCTATACTTTGACTTGCCATTCTGGGTGTCCGAATCCCATTTCGATGTGATCCAGCCTTCTACTATAAGGCGATCCAACATCAATTATCTTTATAGTGCTCCAACACTTTTTAATGTCTCTGGTATATGCAATTTTATCTCATGCCAAATATAGCTTCTAAATCTGAGTTAAATTTAATATTTATTTTGCAGTGTAGAATTCAAACAACCGGACTCAAATTGAAGACTTTTCAAAAGGCGTCTTCTTATCTTCAATTGTGTACACTGTTGAGTCCGGCCACTGGAATCCCCCACCTCTCTACAACCTCTCGTCGGATCACGTTGGGGTCACCAAACTGTTGGAATTCGTACCTGTGTTCCCCTGAATTCCTGCATGTTCGTTTGATCCGGAAGAGGCAGAAAGAGAGCGCTAATTTCTTCAATAATGCATTTAATAATCACACAAACAAGAGACTACAAAAATGCATATCAGATTATACAATGCTACAAAATTCCATATATCAGAGATTACATCTATAAGAGCTCGGACCGTTCTTCCTTGCAGACCCAAGTATATAGGCCAGGTTTACAATGAAGAAGGGCCCCGTTGCAACGCGTGGTCCCTATTTATACATTTGCATACGACACCTCAACCTCACATTGGTCAGTTCCTCGTAATGTATGCGTTGCTATGGTGAAGTTGCTATTCCTTTGTCTCCAAAACTGCTTAAAACTGGTTTTCCTCAGAGCTTGACGTTCCGTGGGACCAAAGTGACCTCTGACCTCTTATCTGTTCCAATCTTACCTGAACCATAAAATGTACAGAGTGGGTCACTTAAAAGATGTCTGCCAGCCAACTTGGGATGTCCCTGAACATTAATTTATAGCTTTGTTTTTCCCAACTTTAGCAGTGAGGAATCCCAGCTGTGTAGGAAGATAACAATACAATGTCTTCAGTTGTCCCACAGAAATCAAATGTTTAACTTGTATATTCCTTCAATACTGATGATTGGAGAAATAGATTACAGATTATAGAGAACACAAGACTATAAATGATTTGGCCAACAGCAATCATACCATCCATCCATCCATCCATCCATCCATCCACCCATCCATCCATACATACATACATACATACTATAAACTGTATATAGATCAGTGACGTCCAGTCACGTCCAGTCACTGATCTATATACAGTTTATGTTACAGTTTATGTTAAATATGTAAATTTGGATGTAAATTTGGATGTAAATTTAAACATTATTTTACATTAAAAGTTGTTTCGTTATCTACTGAAGTGACTAACTGCGTCTGCTGACTGGTGTTGACGATCGTCATTCTCAAAAAGACGGCAATATTAAAAAATCTCATCTGCCATAATGAGATTATGGCAGACCGGGCGACCGTGGCTCAGGTGGTAGGGTGGTCGTCTTCGGAGTGAGAGGTCGGGGGTTCGATCCCGGTCTATGTGTCGAAGTGTCCTTGGGCGAGACACTGAACCCTAAATTGCTCCCAGTGGTTGACCTTGCTTTTGTTTTGGAAGAAAGGCCAAACAAACATCTGCCGAATTCGTTATGGGAATAGAAGAGACATGTATCATGTATTTCACTCCTATCTGAAACTGATGCATTTTTGTATTCCTGCTTTAGCTTTGTTATTCTCAAATGACATCTGATGTAAATGTAAACATTATTTTTACATCAAAAGTTGTTTTTTTATGTACTGAAGTGACTAACTGATGCTCTGTGGCTGTGAGCTTGAAGCGTCTGCTGACTGGTGTTGACGATCGTCATTCTCAATTAGACGGCAATATTAAAATATCTCATCTGCCATAAAAACTCCCGTTATTGTTCACATACGACGCTTTGCACACACTGGTTGTTTTGTTGACTGGGTTTATTGAAACGTCGGCGCTCCACAACACCGCGGTGTTGCAACGAAGTTCAGACTGTCCTCTCAGTAACAGGAGAGGAGCTCCAGTGGGATATGGACGCTGCAGTCCGGACGGACAAGGTTCACCGCTGTGTCACAGATATAGGAAGCTCACGACTGCAGCTGCCGTGAGCTGCGGCTGCAACTTCCACGTTCTTCGTGCCACGATTGTTGCGTAATCACATTACATCCCTGCGTTGTTCGCAACCTCGCCTTCATTTTACTGCACACTCTGCAGTGGGACCGTGCAACACAGTTGGTCTGGGTGCGCTTTGCCTTACCGTACCGCCTCGGCCCGCCACGCTCACGGATGAACTGCAGTGGGGCCGAGGCTCAAGGAGCCTCAGCAGAGGGACCAAAGACTGCGTGTGGCTCCAGAGCCGCGGGTTGCCGACCCCTGGACTAGACCAACAGTTCCCATATGCTTATGTCAATTCTGACAATACATTTGTAATTGTCATACATAAGGGTATGACAAGCTCAAAAAAGTATGATGAATCAGTGTTATCTAGGGCACAGTAGTTTTTGTGATTACATTTATAATATTGAAATTTACATATACTGACATTTCCTTCTTAAGCAAAGTTTCCTCTTTATCTGCAGTTTAATGTTTTAATTTTCCTTCAAATGTAGAATTTGGTTTGAAAGTGGAAAAGATCGAAGTGAGACAATGTCCCATTTAGAGTAGCTGAGAGAGGAACCTCATGGAGGTGCTTTGATCTTTTTTCACTGAGTTCCCCCCCCCCCCCCCCCCCCCCCCCAGTTATTTCCTGACCTGATCGATGACATCACAAAACAGAGCTAGCATTGATGAAAGGACATGTCCTTTGATCACAAAGAAGATAAAAGGCAGAGTTAGAAGATAAAAGCCACTTGGGCATTTCAATTCAGTTGCATTTGAGCATTTGATCAAAGGACAAGTCCTTTGATCACAAAGAAGATAAAAGCCAGAGTTTCATTTCAGTTGAACTCAGCTGCATTCAGCCTTGGATGTCACTCGTTTCACTCCTGTTCCAGTCTGATTGTCAGTTCATCACCTGCCAGCGGTCGAGACACGTGAGAGCGATTCACAGAGATACTTAATCCACAACGAGATTCTTCACAAGGATTTACATCCCGACCATATTCATTGACATCAACACTGTGAGTTGAATGAAAAGAAGTACATTTTGCGAACTTACATGACTTATGGAAGGCAATTGTTTGGGGGGAAAAGATCATTATCAGTGTAGAATTACTGTGAGTGTGTTGCAGATTTTCTGTGAAAAATTAACAATATTTTCTTTTTAATATTTTCTTCAGATTATAGTGAAGAAGAAGAATGAAAAATCTGACATTTCCACAGCTTCAGGAAATGGAGACTCAAGAGGGGCACATCCTCCAAGATGTGGTCCAGATTTTTAATGTAAGTTGTTGTTAAATATATTTTATCAGTCAGAAGTACTTCCAGTAGAACCTGTAATTCTGGATGTAAAAGAAATGAGAGGGAGATTGAACACCACAATAACATTTACTAAGGTAACATAAAAATAAACTTCAGCAGGTCTAATGATTGTCTTCCCTTGTGTTCTACAGTATATTTGTGTTGCGCCCACAATCAACCGACAGACACTGGTGGAAGATGTGATGCGAGTTGCAACAACTTATGTTAAAAATCTCAACGATCGCCAGCAGAAAATCAGCTGTCTGGAAAAACAGTTGAGTGACTTGCATGAAGAGATAGAATCCGGCAATGAGACAAACTATGAAGACAGTTTCACAGGTATGTGATTGTTGACATCATGAGTTTACAGAAGGTTATTTTCTAACTCACATTGATGGATAAGCAACTTTCTCTCTTTCTTCACAGATGCTGAGTCATCCAACTGTTCTGAACACTCGGATAATGTGAGTTTTGACTTGATAAATATCAGTTAGTAGTTTATTACAAATTGCTGCTATAATAAGAAACCAATAAGTGACCAACTACATTTATGTCAAATTCTACATTCAAAACTCAAATTATTTTGTGAAATCTCAGGAGGATGAGAGCGACGACCTGATTGGAGCAACAATAGTGTCGCCCAGCGCTGAATATATGGTGCAGGACATAATGGGCAGTGGTGTATCTGCAGTCGTGACCCAGTGCCAGAAAATGCCGTCCAACGAAACAGTCGCTTTGAAAATGATTAAAGACGTGACGCACACCAAAATGGCAAGAGAGGAGGTGAGACAGTAAAACAGTCATTACCATTTCACTATTTGAAAAAATATGTGTATATATGATTTCACATGATTTTGTGTGATTCCAGGCAAAGGCATTGGAATACCTGAAAGCTTTGGGCTGTGAGGATTTCAACATTGTGACCTTTAAGAGCTCCTTCGTGTTTGACGATCATTTCTGTATGGAGTTCAAGCTGCTGGACCGCAGCCTGTTGGACTTCATCAGGGATAATTTGTTTCTTACACTGGATAAGATTCGGCCAATTTTACAACAGGTTTTTATCTTCTGTACTTTCTCTTTTGTTTTATTTCTTGTTTTACATCTCTTGATTCAATGTTTTGGTATAATTTCCAGCTGCAACTTCCATAACATAGCTTCCTTTTTAAAGTATAAGAAAAGAAAGATTGAAATCCACAGAATAGTAATTGCACTGGGTTTAAGGGTTGTAGACTCAATAATAATCTAACCCAATAATAATAATAATTGAAAAATTATAGAAAATAAATCTTGAGGCTTTTGAAATGCATTTAATTTTTAGTCTTATGTCTTTTGTTCAGGCGGCCGTTGCTCTGCGTTTCCTGAAGCGAGCAGACGTGGTTCACACTGATTTGAAGCCAGACAATATTATGCTGGTCGACCGTTCTCTACATCCTCTGGAAGTTGAAGTCATTGACTTTGGCTTGGCCATCCAATATCCTGAAGAAATGACGGGATGCGGTTTCCAGGCTTTGTGGTACAGGTACGTGAACCAGATCTCTGGAACACATCTGGACCCGCACCGTGAGCTGACTTCTCAGTTCATCAGACCACTTCTTCATCACCTTCCTGTGTTTGCGTCTATTTCAGGTCTCCAGAGATTGTGCTCGGAGCTCCTTTTGGCCACGCTATTGACATGTGGTCACTGGGATGTATCGCGGCGGAAATGCTCATGGGAACTCCGCTGTTTCCCACCGAAGATGAAAATGAACTGGTCAGTAATACAATTCAGACAGAACACAAATAATCATTCCAACCTCTTTGATAGCGAGTTGTAATAAGTGATTCATGTTACAGTTTGTAGTCAGTGGTTTTAAGCACTTTGTTGTTATAAAGGCAAACACCTTTTCAAAAGTCAAAACACTTTGTGCATAAATGTGTAATACATCTTCTATTGAAATTAGTACATCTGTAAATTGTACATAATGCATAGAGCAATATTCATGTGTCTTTTTGAACGCATGCTCCAACACTGTGTTGTGTCCACAGATGGAATACATCGTAGGCCTTTTGGGACAACCATCAGATCAGTTGTTGGATAGAGGCATCTATACTGAGAAGTTCTTCGATAAAGGAAGTTCAGGAGATCATCCCCAGGGTTGGACTTTAAAGGTACTATTCACTGTCTCTCTATTGACTGATCAGTGAATGTTGTGTATTTTCTATTGTCTTCTGAATCTGTTGAACTAACCAATTCATTCCTCTCTTCAGTTACCAGCTGAATATGGTCCTCAAAACCCTTCAACAAAATGCGCCAACGAAGTGTTCAGGAATCTGTTTGATCATGTGAAGGTTTGTTTAATTTTTTTGGTAAAACATTTGTGTTACTGAACAAGTTTAGTTATTTTACTAAATTGTTTTTGCTTGCTTTTTCTGTCCCACTAGCCCCCTGATTCAGTCTACATAAAAGATCGCCAAGCTTTTGAGTGGGACCGGATGACATTCATTGAGTTACTGGCCAAGATGCTCCACGTGGATCCTGCCAAAAGGATCACACCAGAAGAGATGCTTGCACATCCGTTCATTACCTTGAGCCATTTAGATAAACAAAGCCACCCCAGCTAGTAAGTGTCTGTACAAGTCTTCAACATCATCGTGCAAAAGACATTTGTGAAGTTGTTAAGCTTAATAATTGTTTATCTTCCAGTGTGGAATCGTCACTCAGATGCATGAACGCCTACAACAACAAGTTCAAGTTTCTTGAAAAACAGCAAAATGCCCAGCGGCACTACGAGGTTTGGGACGATTCAGAGACTGTCAACAGGTATTTGTCCAAATTTGAGCTCTCTGATGATTTTGAGTCTTTTAAACAAACAGACCGATACAATAGCTGCTGAGTTTGTGTGCAAATATTCAACATCATTGTGCTTTTGCAAGCTGTTAAGTGTAATGATTGTTTATCTTGTGAAATCTTCCAGCAATCACATGGTGATGTGCAACGCTGTCACCTCTGATAAAGTGGAACATGATTGGCTTCCCGCCAGCACCACCGTGTCCACCAGCAACCATTTGGCCAATGAGCATTATTTGACTGACCTGAGCAGGGAGGAGCAGGCCTCGACACAGGATGTCCTCAAGGAAGAAACGAGTTCACGTGATGAAATACACTTGGAGGTTTGGGACGATTCAGAGTCTGTCAACAGGTATTTTTCAACACTTTATCGCGCTGAGGAGTTTTACTATTTAAAGACTAAACTAAAACTAACAATTTTCTTTCTTGCTTGTTAAAGATCACCACAAAGCAATGAAGAGGAGACACAGAGCACGACTTGTGACTGCTCTTCCCCCCTGAGTGAAAACATCCAATCCAACAATAACACAAGTAAGAACATCGATGACGATACAAGCTGTTGTGAACATAATTGAAAAATGACTGGATGAGTTGGATGGGCCTTATTTTACATATAGTTAATTAGATAGCTGCTCTAACCTTGGTTAAAGGGCTGTTTTATCTGCAGTGTTTAACACAACAAATGTCATTTTATTTTTCAGATAGCAGACTTGGAAAACGAAATATGAGAAGAAGACAACAAAGAAAAGCGAAGAAACAAAAAACAAAATCTTCTGACTGAAGACCCTGAGACACACGCCTCCCACCCTCCCCCACCAAAGCAAAATAAAATATCTATTAAAAAAATAAAATGTCAAAAACATCCAAATACTGCTGCTTGATGAGATTTGTTCGAGCCCAATGTGTAACAATGACCCAGAATGTGACAACGACCTGAATTGTTATAAAATATAATGTAACAAAACTGAGGATACTGATGATTGGAGAAATAGATTACAGATTATAGAGAAAACAAGACTACAAATGACTTGGCCAACAGAAATCACACATACATACATACATACATACATACATACATACAGACTCGCCTTTCCCTACACGCTGAACACGCGCTGTGCGTAGGGCCCCGCGATCCATGGGGGGCCCCATTTTGCGCAAGTGAATTGAATTTCCCTCTGGATCAATAAAGTATCATCATTCTCTGCAAATGCGCAAAGGATGCGCTGCATTTTGCCGAGAGGCGCGTAGAGCACCGCCACCGAGTCATCCGAGGCAGGAGAGAGGGAGAGAGAGGGAGAGAGAGAGAGAGAGAGAGAGACAGAGAGAGAGAGAGAGAGAGAGAGAGAGATGGCTTCCAAACGTCAATACGATTCGGGAGGTAGCAAAAGAAAGAAAAAGTCCAAACAGTCAGAGGCTCGTGCTTCACTTGAAGGTGGGATGTTGTTGAAATAAAAAAGAAAAAACTTTGTGGCATAAACTGTTTATGCCACAAAGTTTTTTCAAACGTGTGGATCTGTAAAGTTCTTGTTCCACTGTTGATAGCGGCTGTTCATTTGATTCGTTAGTAATTGTAATTTTTTATTATTTTTATTGTTATTATTATTATTATTGTTATTATTATTATTATTATTATTATTATTATTATTATTATTATTATTATTATGTTATTGGAAGGGGGCCCCCAAAATAAAATCCTGCTTAGGGCCCCCACTTGGCCAGGGGCGGCCCTGCATACATACATACATACATACATACATACATACATACATACATACATACATACATACTATATAGATCAGTGACGTCCAGTCAGGGGAGGCAGTGCCTACCCAAGACTGAATTGAAATATTAATTTTTATTATTTGTTTTAATATAATGAGAATATATTTTTCAATTTCCGGTAGCTTACAGTACCTATAGGTTTGAAAGTGTCAGCATTTTGTGCTTTTCATAGCCCAAATGACTCAACACCGCTATTTTCTGGTATGACGGAGAGGCTTTACAGGTCACTCACTCCTGCTGAAGGCCACACCCCCTCCTGAAGGGCACACCCCCTCCTGAATGCCACACTCAGCGGATGAGCAATGCGGCAATCTGTTCCGGCCTGGAGGCAGACTATGAGCAGGCTAATGCGGGTGCCGGCTAGCCGGTTAGCTCCATCCCCAGTAAAGTCACTGTCAAGGCTGATCACATAATATAATGATCACTGAGCCTCACCGTGTCTCTGAAGTGACGTGTGACGGATGGAGCTGAGCCACATAGCGGCACGTTGCCTCCAGTGAACCCGGGAGTCGGTCATGATGAACCTCCTCCGTCCCTCCACTGTTTTAGTCAGGTGCTTTAGAGCTTAAATTAAAATCTTCTGTGTGCTTCAGAGAAATCTACATAATGTCCCAAGCCAGCTCAAGCTCCTGTAATTCCACTTCATACCACAAGATGGTGCCGTGAGTCGTTGTTCCTGTTGTCGTCCATTCGCGTCTGAGAATATTGGCGGTTTACGACGACTTAAAATGACAAATTCAAGGCTAAAACACTAAAAGTGACTCACCACTGCCACCCAGTGCATCGAAGAGACATTACGTTAAACCTTCTTCTTAATGTAGCTTTTAAACATTCATACATCTAACATCTAAATGAGTCAAGCTCTTTGAACTTAATCTAATTCTTTAACATAACTTCGAAGAACTTGATTCATTTAGACTGTACCAATTGAAGCAATTCAATTTAGTTGGTCCAACTATTTTCTTTTTTCAGTGTACTTTCAGGCCTGTTTGGAATTTAAATATGAAGTTCTTCAACTTTAAAGAGATATGCGCATTAAAGTTCATCACATTGTTGAGCAAAAATGAAGAAGTATGCTTTGCAGAACTGACCTTGCTTAAGGGAAGCACTGTTCAGGATTGCTATAATACATAACCAAGCCTTGTCTTACTTGTGCAGCTTTTGAAATGCTTGACCAACGACTCAGGAAGCTGCAACAAGGAGCGACGCAGTGAAGGTCCTGTTTTCTTGATAAACTGTTAGAAAAATCCCCTTGTGTGCAGGAAACCAGTTTGAACCTGAGGAGGAGGAAACTGACCTGAAAACGACCTCGGAGCACAAGGGTCCGAAGCTCCACCTTGCTAAGATGAGCTCGAGCTAATAGTGAACACTTTGTTATTGGTTAGCGATTGAGAGAGAGGACCCGGAGCTTCGTAAAAATACTCTTCTTCTTGTCTGCGTCATCTTACTTTGTTTAAGAATAAAATCATTTTGGTTCAACTGGAAAATGGCTCCCAGTAAATAATTCCCATCAACGAACACGCAGGAATCGGTCAAATGTACGAGAGGATCCAGATTCTTACAAATCCGATCATCCATTTTTATGGCTAATGGAGATTTTTTGTAGCTGAATTCCACTGATTTACAGTGACATCTAGTGGTTCCACATAGTACTATGTACTGGTGATATAATTTATACGTCCCTTCATTCAGTAATATGAGTCAAATGGAGAAACCTCTGACTTACAGTCTTGAAAATATGGTAACTTTACAAAACTTAATGGTTTTGGGGGGGAGGGGGGTTCAATTTGGGAAAACGTTTTAAATATAATATATTAAACAGATGTCATTTCTGTCCATTGTTTATTAAAGATAAATGGTCTATTTTCATGCTTTCTTTTTCCTGAAACTACTCTACAAAGGTTCAATTTAATTGATTTGTTGGAGGATAAACAATCCTGACTTCTCCACACACACACACACACACACACACACACACACACACACACACACACACACACACACACACACACCAAAAAAACATCTGCTTCTACTGCATTTGGACAAAATTATTCAATTATTTTGCAACACCTCAAAAATCAGCCTGACTTCTACCTCCATCAAAAGCGTGCGAGGCGAAAGCGGTGCGACGGAGCCCGACGCTCCCAACAAAAACAAGACAACAAACAGAGAAACCCAAACATCTGCGTGGGGGTGACGTTAGGCGTCAATGTGATCACCTCTTATGAGCTGCCAGCGCTAAATTTCCTCCAGGTTCATGACAAAAGGATGAATGAGTCAACTTTGATATCGAAGAAGAAATAGAACGCAAGCTGTTAGCGTTTAGCGTCTGGTTCAGGTGTTCAAATAAAACCAAAGTGATGCGGTCATAACAGGTGGGAGGTGCATTTAAAATCACAGTTACATAAAGTGCACCTTCCACAAGAAAGCAATTTAATCATTTCTGCCACAATTATTTCCATTCTTTAATCCTTATCCATCGGAGCTGACTACCGAATATGTGAGTGAACATAGAATAATGAAAAAAACTCCAAGTGCCTCCCTGTTTGATGAGTCAATATAATTAAAACATAAAGGTACAAAACTATAATCCAAATAGGGTTAAATGCTGCCCGTCCGAGGACAGGATGGTTCAGCCTTCGTAACATGTACATTCTTACTGATTTATCATTTTAAACGCGGAATTATACCTTACAGAGAAGGAAGTTCCCAGAGAAGCCAGAGAGAGCTGCAACACCATAAGACAATTCCTATAAAGAGATTGAGTCATATTCTGCATTCTTTTCATTTGAATCCGTGTCTTTTTTGTGTTTTATGATGATCTTGGCTTGCAGCTCGACCCAGAAGCCACACGGCAGAAAGGAGACGTTTTCTTATGCTGCTAAAATACGAACCAATCAACGTTTATGCCGCTTCATCCTAATTTGGCGAATGAGCGTCAAAATGGACGACAGCAGGAAGTAATATCCAGTGAAAAACTCTCACCTTTACACGTAAACTCCAACATAGAAAGGCCCCAAGCCCACTATGCCACCTTAATTAAGAAACTACATTTGCATATTTCTCAAAAATGTTCCAGGACGTGAGTGAAAGTTTGGTGTTCAGACATCTGAACTCAGGGTTGTGTTGTGATGGACTGGTGACCTCAGCAGGGTAAACCTTAACCTTTATCCGGATAGGTTAAAGCAGGATAGAAAATTAATAGATCTCTTTATACATGAGTCAAGCAACCTTTTAATCTCTGTTCAACTTGTAATATGAGTTTCAATCCCTTTACACAGGTCTAAAATGAATACACACACCTCCCATACATACAGATAACAACAAGCAAACTAGCGTGTGTAAACTGTCGGTTAAACTCTTCATACGGGCTCCTTAACCCAGTTTCTCAGATAGTGACACTGTTTTCGATCTCAGTTGGCCTCAGATATGTGTACGCTAGTTCAAGTTTAGCGTTTCTTTCTGCAATAGTGTCGGTCAGGCCGCACAGATCTGCTTGAAATTCCTTGATCGTCTGCTTCAGGGCCGGCTCCTGGAACAGCTCGTCGGTGTAAGCACCCAAGAGAACCTGTAAAGAACAAATACAAGCGTTTTTTCCCTCCCCTCAGCACATCAACATTCTTTATTTGTCTTTGTCACAATCAGCCAGCTTTGTAAAGTGTGTTCATCCGTCACTGACCGTGTCGGAGTACTTATGTGAGAGCACCACAGCCTGTGCCGCAAAGGTGACGGTCTCTCCGACGTTTGGGAAAGTGTCCAAAATAGTCTGGATGCTCGACTGGCCCTTGGTGGTTGGAGGAGGTTTGCGTGTCAGGAGCGGGCCATTGGGCATCCAGGAAATGAAGTCAAACTAGAATACAATTGAAGCCTTTGTCAGTGTGTCAGACTGAATATTCCATTTTTGAGCCACGTAAGCAGCTTTGTGAGCAAAACGACGGTACATCAGAAGCATATCAAAAGACGATGGATGAAGCAGTTCTGCTCGACGCTCCACGATTGTCCCACCTGTCCATTGTTGAGTGCAGCATGCTGAGCCGTCACGGTGAAGATGAGCATGGTGATGAACTTGACAACTTCCTCAACCGTGTTAAACCTTGTTGGAAACCCTGTTGGCAGCGCAGTCGTCGTTAATTCAATCTTGGTTCGCCAGAGATAACTGAACACCGCGGTGATATTTTAGGTTTTCTTGTCCAAAATAGGGCCATTTGTGGAACTGACCTCCGAGGTTGTTTGCCAGGAAGCCATGTGTGAATATCTCACTGATCCAATCCTGCAGCTCGGTGTCTTTCACCACGTCACCGTCAGAGCGATAGTAGTGCGCCACGACTTTTCTCACGAAGCTGGTACAAAAGATCGTACATAATCTCATTGTGTGTATCTTTCTCTCTTTGCAGTGGCGTTCATTTCTTTGTAATATGGCAACAACAACAAAAACATTTTTAATGAGCTTATTGAATTATTGAGACCTGTTGATGATGTTCCACAGTTTCATTCCATCATCTCGGTAGTAGAAGTTCGAGACTGAGTCCAGTCCTCGTGCAGTGATGTTTTCTGGCAGACAGAGGGAGCTGTAGGTCATTTCGGACAGACCTCTCCGGATAATCTCTATCACCCCCTCATAGCCGAGTGTACTCTGATTAAAATAAATCAAAACAAAGCATAATAAAAAAAACTGCGATGCAATCCATATTTCAATTCTAATTTTCTGCAACATGTATTCCTGCGTTCGTACGGTACTCAAAGATCCTTTCGGTCCGACCAGGGTGGTCCGACCCAGAGTGTTGATGTGCAGAGTGAACCGAAAGTGTGGGATCAGGAACTGTAGGGACAGAGGAAGGGATCCAAAGTTACCAAATAAACGCCCAAATCACATTGTCATAATCAGACAAAGATTCAAAAATTGTCTAGACTGGTTTTTCTTTCAGTGTATATGTTCATTTACCAGCTCTGCTGTGACACGTGTATAATCGTACCTTGTAGAGAGGATGAATGACAGGAAAGCTGCGGAGAGCAGCAACAGCAAAGACTTCTGCCAAAAAATGGGTTCCCATGAGGTGACAGACTATTTGATATATCAGTGTATCGACACTTTTGACAAATATCTTGGCCAGCAGCCAGTCTGTCTCCGAGTCACTGGGCAGGAAGATGGGGTTCTGCTCAGATGGCTCCTGATGCAACTGGAAAAGACAGGGGAAAAATGCATTAAGTGCAGTGCAAGTGCAAAAACTTCCATGTCAATGGTGCAGAGTTGTCGTTCAGGAAGCAGAAGAATAGATGTAAACAGGTCCCTTCTATTTGCTCAGTCAGTGAAATACCTGTATGGCAATGGGCATCAGTTTGTTCTCCGGGTTCATGTAGAACAAACAAAATCCAGAAGCTGTCTGCAGATGTTCCCCCTCATACTCCCTTGTAGGTATTTTGTCCATTATCTTCTGGTCACAGAGAAATATATTTCCTTTCTATTTTTTGGGGGGCAAAAACAAACAGAGAAATGTCGTCAATCAGATGTCAGGAAACAGCATATTTAAATTTGAACGTTGAAGAATAGAAGACATGCTTCTTTTTTTTCAGATAATAAAATTCAGTGTTCGGGAACAAAAAAAAACAAAACTTTCAAAGAGCTTTCATGCTGAAAGCTGCTCATTTTTCATGCCTCCATTTCCTTCTTGAGGGAGCTCCCCTCCTGCAGGAACGGCTTCACCATCTCCTCTGTGACGGCGAAGTTTGGAGGGAGTTCAGAGCACCTCTCCATTTTCATGGGATTCGTTCCATTCAGGAACTGGTAACCAAAAAAGTCATCTTCCATCCAGTGCTCTGCAACGTACTCTGGATGGGAGAAAGAAAAATAAAAGAAAAGAAGAACTATAGATTTTGCAATCTGTTATCACAGTAATTAAGAACACCGTTTTCATTTTCTGTATCTAAGTTTAAAAAGACCAAAAAAACAGTAACTATCTTTTGCACAGCATCACAATCAATGTGATTGGTGGAAGTATATAACACTAAATTAAATGTTATAGTTTGTTTTCCACGTCGGCAAAGTTAAAAAAAAACCTCCTGCTCGACTTTGTCGGCGTAAAAGAAACTATAACATGTGTTTAAGATGACAACATGAACATAATTAAAACACTAAATTGCCTTCACGTTTTTAGTGAGTATACAAATGTGCCATTGACTTTTAGCGCTCGTCCAAAAGGGAAGAAGTAGAAATCCAGGAGCTGCTGATCTACCTGACATTGGAGTCTTTTCACAGCAGAAGATGTCCTTTATGTTTTCAAAGCTCTCCCATTGTTCAGTCGATCCAGCCATCCCTTTAAAGAGAAGTTCAACACCGCTGAGGAAGGAAGGACATTGCAAAATAAATATATATTCGGTAGAAAAGTACTGATAATCATGTTTCAGAAGAAGGTTTAGCATTTTTTTTTTTTTTTTTTTTAATTCCTGACTCACGCCAAGCCTTTTGTGAAGCGAAAGTCTTGTTTCCTGGACAGAGAGTACTGCACCTCTGCCGGGAGCTCAGCGATGTCCATGTACTGGATGTGATGTGGTATTTTCTCATCAGTAATCGCCCATCTGAGTAGAAGGACACCACATGAACATCAGCCCACAGCTGGATGTGTGTGTGTGTGTGTGTGTGTGTGTGTGTGTGTGTGTGTGTGTGTGTGTGTGTGTGTGTGTGTGTGTGTGTGTGTGTGTGTGTGTGTGTGTGTGTGTGTGTGTGTGTGTGTGTGTGTGTGTGTGTGTGTGTGTGTGTGTGTGTGCGTGCGTGTGTGTGTGTGTAATACACCGCACACATGCAAACTCACTGGTACAGGTCCTTTTTAGTGATTAACTCTTTGTTCCGGTGGTCAGTCAGCAAGGGGTGGTCCTCCTCAAAGACCTTCACGGCTGCAGAGGAAACGACCCCCCCCCCCCCCCAAAAAAAAATGTTTTTAATTCAGAATGGAATCAACAAAATTATGTACAAATATTTGACAGACATGTTATCTATGATTGAAGCTGAAGCCCACCGTTCCCTCCTCTCAGCTCCACCAGTTCCCCCCTGGAGATCCACCTGTAGCAGGGGAACAGGACGGCGTCTCCCTCCGGGGTGGCCGCCACGACTTTGGAGCAGAACCACTGATCTTCAGGCAGAATGAAAAAAGGGTCTTTTTCCACTTTGAGAAGCAGAAGTTTCCCCAGAGACGCGGTGGTTTGAATGGTGTAGGTCCTCGTCTGGAAATCAGAGTTAATAGACATGTGAAAATAAATAAATAAATAAATAAATTCCCAGTTACTTTTTTTTTTTTTTTTTACAAACTTTTTTTTAGCTATAGAATAAAGAGTTTGTTACAAATGTGGAGATGCCATCCGACACTGAACAAAACTATAAGATTTTGGTTTTTGCTCAATTTTATCTAAGACCTTTTTCTAATGTACACAAAAGGCCCGTTTCTCTCGATTATTGTTTACCAATGTGTTTTAGTCTGTGTTTGTGAGCACTCCTCTTTTGCCAAGATGATCCCTCCACCTCACAGGTGTGGCAAAATCAAGATGCAAAGTTGTACAACCAGGAAGACGAATAGATAAGAGCAGCGGGGTTGAGAAACACAACAGGAACAGCCGTTGACGGGCTCACGCATCAATTGATGTAAGAAATGATGAAATCCCGTAAACCTCCGACAGAGTGACACAATAACCTGTGAAGGGATGGGCAGCCTCTTGGCCTCTTTGTGAAACTCTCTGGAATGTCCACCCCAGAGGGGTTATCAAACCTGCTTGAAACTCAGAGTTCTATCAGCTTCCTGGGAGCACAGAATGAGCAAAGAGCCCCAATGTGATATCCAACCCACTTACTCACTCCTTTTTTACCAATTTAGAAGTTCTTATGAAGTACTGGTACAATTTTCTCTAAATTTTCAAAGCTGCTTTTTTACCTCGATGCAGTATTCTTGATTTTTAAGATGCATAAATGTCATTTGCTGCTTTCCTTCACATTCCTTTTCCGTAGTGACGACAGTAAAAGCTGTTCCCCCCTCATCACAGAGCTAAATAGCACTCTGGCCATGCAAGTGTCATGGACCTCGTTTTGTAAAAATGTTTCTTGAACCTACCGTCCCACTGAGAGTATTAAAGCCGATTTTGTCCAGTTCGGTCCGTTCGCTCTGGCCCTGGGTTCCAAACAATGTGGCGTGGATGTGGTCCAGCGTGCCGGCAAATTTC
Source organism: Blennius ocellaris (assembly GCF_963422515.1). Taxonomy (NCBI): domain Eukaryota; kingdom Metazoa; phylum Chordata; class Actinopteri; order Blenniiformes; family Blenniidae; genus Blennius; species Blennius ocellaris. The sequence goes on along the minus strand of NC_137667.1, from coordinate 17,573,034 downwards.
ATGTTGCCTGTGGTCACCTCGAGTTTGTATTCAGCCATGACGGCAGAAAATTAAGTCAAAGGCCTCGAAAGCTTTTGAAAAAGAAAACAGGAATTGTGCTGATGCTGTGATGGGCCGCTGTATATATAGAGACGGAGTTTCATACGCAACATGGAGGGTGGAGCTAAAGACTCCCTGTGGAGCCGGACAGGTTTCACCAGCTGTCGGTGCCTAAAACAATATCTTGCTGGAACTTTTCTCAGTGTTTTGTTGCCATATTGAGGTTTTTTTGTTTGTTTTTTTGAACAACTTTTTGTTGGCATCATCATTGCCAAATGGTACGACATTTCCCAGTTTCACGATTTCACGTATCGTTTTTGAATCATTTTGTATCAGATATAGCATTATCTTTATTTCCCCAGACACACACACACACACACACACACACACACACACACACACACACACACACACACACACACACACACATGAAATAGAAATAGTTGCACATTTTAAAGGTTCTTATTATTGTGGCCCGCCTCGAATTCCTGTTGTCTATTCAGCATCTTATTAAGCCACACTGAGACACCTTTGGTGAACACTATTTTAGAGAAGGAGACCTTTTGTGTACATGGGGGGGGGGGGGGGGGGGGGGGGGGGGGGGGTCTTAGATCTTTGAGTTCAGCTCATGAACAATGGGAGCAAAAACCAAAGTGTTATTTAAATGTATTCAGTGGAGATGGAGCTCATGCAGAAGGTATTCACAGCGTTTCACTTTTTCCACATTTTGTTATTTGACAGCTCTCTTACAAAATGTAATATATTAATTATTTTTTGCAACACAAAATGCCCCATAATTACAATGTTGGGGGGGGGGGGGATAAAACAAATGTTCATATCCTTTGCTAAATAATTTGTTGATGCACCCTTCAGCCCATCCCATAAATGAGCTGTGCTGTTACAGCCTGTGCTAATAGGTGGACATATATACATTAAACACAGGCAGAGAATGGTCGCAGCTCAACACAGTTGGTCATAGGTTAAAAAAACTAAAAGAGAAAGAGAATAATTCAGCTGTATTTTATTATATCACTGCTATCTGACCTGTCAGTTTGCCAGTCCGTCATTTTACAGAGTAGAAAAGCACATGTGCTTTTCCAGCTGCTGCTTCCTCTTTGATGCTGGGGAGTCATGAATATTGGCTGAGAGTGATGTCACCATGTGCTATCTACTATTCTGATGGCTAAAAAGAGAAGAAGAAAAAAAGAGATGACCATAAAACAGTAACCATGACAACCGAGGGTCTGAGTGCACATGGCTAAATAATCGCTGCTCATCAAAATACCCCGACTTATTCTGGATGAAGCGGTTGTGTTTCTGTGAAGCAGGACGTTTGGCAACACGTTACTGAACTGCAATCACACAATGTCGTCATGCTGCTTTCCCTCAATTGAACTCTTGAGTTCCTCCAACCTGCACATTGCACAATGTCAAAAGAAAAATGCATTGAGTGAGGTCACTGACATGAAGTGACATGAATAGCTTGTTTAATAGCAATAAAGCAAGCTCTTATTTTGGCTGGTTTTGAATAGTTTACTTCCCATACACTCTAAACAAAATGTTAAACAAACGTTCAAACAACTGAACTCCATATGGATTTAATGTAAATACCTGAACCAACAGTAAGAAATACCAAAGAATGAGCGAAACCCTTCTGATTAAATAACAGTTGCTTACTGAAAATAGCACTTTAAATGAATTAATTAAACAGTCTTTCTTTAACCACATTTTTGATGTGCTATTATCTTCATAATCTATTCTTATAATGGACATGTTTTTTGGAATTGTGTCGTGTCCTGCAGAAGCTGTAGAAGCTCTTTGTTCTTTTCATGTGTGTCTTTCATTTACTCATCCAGACGCCGCTTTTATTTTCTTTCAACTGTTGCATAAACCACTTTCCAAATTCGTTTGTAATAAATGCAACATAAATAAATCTATGTTCCTCTAACTCCCAAATGGTTTGCTGTTGATGTGGTACATTTTCTTTTAATGGGGAAAAAGGCCCCTACAGGAAAAAAAGAAATCAACAAAAAAGAAATACAAGGCTTTTTGTTATCTTATCACACCCTCATGCTTAACTGCCCCTTGGTGGTTGGAGGAGCTTTTTTGCACCAGTAATGAGGCATCAGGTCGGAAATTGTTGTTCTGCACATGGGTGAAAAGATCAACAATAACAACAAGTTACCTCCCGGTTCATATTCTCCAGGGACTTCATAGATTTTGGCCCTAAAATGAGTGAAAACTGTGATATTTCAATGCGTTTGGGCCTTTTATTTACACATATACGGCATCAGCAACATATGTGAGCGACCTGTTTACAGTTAATGTTCTAAAAACAGAGTCGCAATCTCCCCATACTTTGATTGACGAGATTCCCTGTATATATCTTGATGTATTTGACAAAATTTGTACTCTAACGCCACATTTAGGAGGTGATCCACTTCTCTGTCGCTCCAAACAAATGACCCTGGCGCCATCCTCGCTGACGGAAAAGGAAGTATTTTGTGCAAGTTGTTGTTCTTGTTGTGTTTATTCTAGAAAATGCAAAAACGATTTATGTATTTATAATTTATAGAACCACTGTAGTAATCAAATGTTCTTACCGCTGTTATGATGAGTCCAAAATAGTCAAAGCTGGAGAAAGCAGCTCGACCTTTGTAACACTACTTTGTATTTCCTACATTTCAAGCAGGTGTTTGATGTTTTGCATGTAAATATCTGGATCATCAGTCACTGGTTACCGTATTTAAAATTTTTCACCAAATAACTTAATTCAGTGACTATTTCTTAAATGGCTGAAGAATAGAAGAGCTGAAACCTGTTTTTTTTTATGGCTAAAAAGCAACCGTATTCATCACTTGGTAATGTTTTCTGTCCAGTGTAGATGAACGTGTGACGCAACACAGTCCTAACATGTGGCTGGATAGATATTTGATGCACAATAAGCTGTATGTTGTATGTTTTGAATGAAGGAATAAAAACAGGGTTTTCAATTGGGATCTGTGCTTAGAATGAAATAACAGAAAAATACTTTAAGATCCATTTTTTATTATTATTATTATTATTATTATTATTATTATTATTATTATTATTATTATTATTATTATTATTATTATTATTATTATTATTATTATTATCATCATCATCATCATCATCATCATCAATTTTATTAATATTATTATTTTTGGAAATATATCTAATGGAATAATTCCTTTTAATTCGACGAGTTCAGAAATAATCGATGTGATTTGTGAGGAAACACTGGCACCTGCTGGACAAATTGCACAATTGCAACTGTGACGAGTAAAGGAAACGTGTTCACAAACGGTTTTTCAATTCTTGTCTTGCCTTCACAACAGAAAATAAAAATCGATCCCATTCGGCATCATCACAATGTTTAGGGCCTTTAATTTGACAGTCTCACCAAACTGTCAGAGGAAACGTCAGGAAACAGTCTGGACAGGGGAGACGTAATAAACTCCACCATGTAAAGAAGTCTTCGTCGGAGCAGACGTGCCTCATTTCAGAATTGAACTTCCTTTTTGCTCATTGTAAAGCCTCATACTTCAGGTTACTTACAGGCCTTTATCTGCGGAGTTTGCACGTCATCTCCATGTGTGTTAATTCATTAAGGAGGCGTAAAGCTGCGGCCCTTCCTCCAGGCCTTTCAGCGTCACAGGGGACGCCGGCGCCATGGCTCCACTCAGGGGAGCGACGCTCGCCGGCTCTCCCTGGAGTTCAGCTCGGCTTTTGACACCGTCCTCGACAACAGGCTGGCGTCCAAGTCGTCCATCAGCCTCAGACCCCGGCTCCCTATAGGACTGCGTGCTGCTGAGCCCACCCCCCATCCCACCCCTGACACCATTAAATATGCAGATGACACCGCCGTGGTGGGGCTGATCTCAGTGGGGGGGGTGAGGTGCAGCAGCTGTCAGTGTGCTGCAAGGAGAAGAACCTGATCCTGAATGCCTCAGAGACAAAGGAGGTCGTCGTGGGTTACTGGAAGACAAAGACTGACACTCCAACCCCAGTTTATCAGTGGAGGTTGTGGAGGGGGGTCTCCTACTTGTGGTTCCTGGGTCTGCACGTCGAGGACAACGTGACCTGGGAGCCACGACGCGAGAGCCATCAGTGAAAAGATTCTGGACAACAGCCACTTCAATCAGACAGATCCCACTCTGGTAACTTCCTGTCCCGCCTGCTCCCCCCCGGGCGGACGGTACAGGACCCGAGTCCAGGACAAAACAGACCCCGAAGCAGCTTTGACTCCACGACTGAGCAGCTCAGTACACCTGAAATAACAGAGAGCAAAAAACCTGACACTATGAGTGTGTTCTATTAGATCTGAGTGTTTATTGGTGTTTGCTCATGTTCTGCCACAGAATGAAGACGATTCCGATTCTGACCTTTGGGGTCACGTTGGACGTATTTGGTCGGCCTGCATGGGGTTTAAGGAAGGAAAGTGTCAGACAGAGTCTGTCAGATGTAATTTAACAGCAGTAAGAGAGGTTTTTCTGGGATATTTCACCGTATTTTGCACCAGAATGTTTGTTTTTGTGCAAAGCAAGACATTTTCATCAAGTACACTCCACACCACATCAAAGAAAAAACTTTAAATCTAAAAATTAAAAGTCATTATGGCACAAACATTCACTTCTTTTAAATCAGGAATAAAAACCTATTTATTTGATCAGGTTTTCAAATAAACAACAGATTTGACCTTTTTTTTTTTATTACTTAAAGTTCACTTTATTTTTTTATGCCTTTTCTTAATCCCTTTTGTTTTACTGGTTTTTAAAGGAAATATCTTCATTTATTTGTGTCTCAATGGTGCAAAAGAGATACATTTCCTGAGAGTTTTATCAGAATACAGTTGAATTTATTGCTCTACCCTCTACAACACTATCACCAGAGCCGGCTGGCCCGTCAGGCAATAAAGGCAAACGATAAGGACGCCATGGCGACATAAAGGTTCACATTGATTTCAATCTCTCGCAGTGGCCAGTTTAATATCACTACAAATTACAACAAATTACGTTTTTCCTGCTTTTTAGTCGTCTCCGTTTTATCTGAATGCTTTCCCCTTTTCTCCCCTTTATAAAGCATATCTTTATTTTTAAGCCGAGTTATTCGTTGTGTTACATTTCTTATTGTCTACACCATGACGATTGGTTTGAACTTTACATCGGTGTTAAATGAGACATTATTAATAATAATGGAATAGAATAGAAAGGGTAGTATGTTATACCCATTTGCATCGTAGACAACATGTATCTATTAGTTATTTCTTTGTTTCTCTTTTTTTATGATACTCTAAGCAGATAATTTGGGAGACAAATCATCTTCTAAAGTAAAGTAAACATTGAAATTCAGTTTAAATGGTGCGTATTGGAGTAGGTGGATATAAACTGCTGCCTGGGGCGCGTCGATGGGACAATCCAATGATATTTTATCCTGGCCCATATGTCAGGATGGTCACCTCAGTGTGTGTGGGGAGGGGGAGGGAGAGGGGGGGGGGTGGGGGGGACAGCCCGGGTTACTTGAGGACACAGTGTGTGCTTGAGGGTATTAGAATATGCGGGAGGAGTTTCCAAAAGCGAGCGCCACCATTGGCCCGGGGCGGAGTGGAGCGGAGCGGCTGCCGGGTGCTGCTGCTGCATCACCACCAGTGCTTGGGGGTAAAATAACAGCCTTTGGAAGTACGGGAAAGTACAAGTGTGAGCGGAGGACCTCCATCCTGCAGGGTTTGAGTCTGTGCACAATGACGAACATGGTAAGAAGCGCGCTGGGTTTTTGTTTAGGTTTTTTTTCTTCTCCTCTCTGTGCGTAAAACCTGTTCAAGTTAACGGCGATCGTCAAGTGCAACTTTTGGGAGGAGGAAGAAATAAACACGGTGCATCTGTTGTTCTTCAAGCCGAGGCTGTTTTTTTGTTGGTTTTGGGTTGGGTTTTTTTAACGTGCTCAATGTGGAGCCGAGGCGCTTTAAGCTGCAGAAACTTTGACCTACTTGCAGGAGTGGAGTTTCTCAGCTGTTGTTGCTCAAACAGCCCCTTATTAGTGGGTCAATGTACGAAACAGGACTGGAGATAATCACCCAGGCTATTGTTTCCACTGCTCTAATGCTTTAAAAGTCCACTTTTATGGTTCATATTCTACAATCTGAGGTGTTTTTACATCCAATTTCAAAGCAGGTGGTGTCAAACATGATTCCTATGGACCAAAGCCGAGGCTCCAAGACAAACCACCAAGGGAAATTGTCCAAATGTTTAAAGAAAACAATTATTTTTTTTAAAAACAACTTATTATTAAAACCCACCTGGTTGGTATTTTATTTCTGCTAGCCAAGCAGAGGTTTTCATAATTTCCACTATGTCCATATTATATGTTATTTGAAAGCTTTCTTTCTCTACAAAACGAATATTGTGTTCATTTTATCATAATGGATCCAAAATTCAGCCCCTGAAATAATAAGCAATGATACCGAGATCAATAATCCAGCATTTCCTGCCTTTTGTCCGTTTCCGCAGACCCAATACAAATCCAATGGAGGGCTTTTTGTGCTCCTTCCGGTCATAATAATCTACCAAATAAGAATTATAACATATTGTCTATCTACTACTCCGCTGATTTGGGTGTGTAACTCAAAATAGGTGGTCTTTAAGAGGTAAAAATTAACTTTATATTGAGATTGTAGTTTTTTTTTAAATTAATTGTTTGGTTCTGCAAAAAGATAGACTTTTTCATCACTTCTAATCTGCACCACAACACAGAGAAACTATAAAGTTTAAATTTAAAAGTTATTATGGCTCTATTTTCCCCCTCAAGATGAATTGACTGTATGGCACTGCACTAAAATGCAGTTGAAACCCCTGATTAAAAGTTCTGCACACAAGAAGTGATATTTTTAAGTCAATTCTGTCACAACAAAAGAGCTTTTAAACCAGCCAACGTTCTAGAAGTGCAGTCCTCTCTCTATGGAGATGTCCTCTGACCACAGTGAAGGTATTGTATTTATAATGCTCAGCTGCAATTTATGCCCGTCTGCATTAAAATCTGATCATGTTCGACGACGTTCCCTTTCAGTATGCGGACGCCGCGGGTCTGAAGGAGGACGAGACGTTTGTGGATATATTGGACGAGCTGAGGGACGGCTGGGACCTGGGCCTCGCCTTCCGCCACTTCAACCCACAGACGTACAAAGGCGCTTCGCCCTGCTCCGCCGCCGAACTCAACCGAGCGGTGCTGGAGTCCCACTTCCTGCGCCGCGTGGCCACCGAGGTACCGGCCGGTCATTCTGAAACCAAAGTAGGATGCAGATGGAGCAAATGGCACGCGTGTTCAGGAGAGTACTGTCCTTTCCAGGTCGCCGTGGAGACGGGAGCGACGGTGCCTCAGGTGAAAGAAGAGGCCCGCGTCATTTTGGAGGAAATGTCTCAGAACCTGCAGCTGGGAGTCATCCGGCTGATGAGCTTCAGCCTCACCAAGGTGTTCAAGAGGATCTTCACCAGCGTCTTCGTCAACATGGACGGACTCAACAGGGTCAGGACCCTTCAGAAATCAATAAAGGAGTCAATACTGTGACCTGATCCAGCCAGGAGCGATCAATCTGGAATCAGTAGAGACTCTGCTTTTATGACTTGTTTGGTTAGAAACAAGATCTCTTTAGGTTCGAGCTCTTCCACCGAACAGAACTGTTTATTTTCTCCATATTCAGCTATTTTAAGGGCCCGTGGGCCAAAACCGGCCCGTAGGAGGCTGTAATCCAGACAAACCACCAAGCAAATTGTGAAAATGTAATGAAGATATTGCTTCTTCTTTCTTTTTTTTAAAGAAAACCTCTTAAGAGTAACAACACAACAGAATGCGGAGATATTAGAGATGCTGCATGAAAGATGGCAAACATTAGCAGTAGCCTCAAAGCTTAGGGTGGGTTTGTAAAAATTCCCATAATGCAACAGTTATGAGACATTTCACTGTATTTCACACCAGTAGGCGTCACTGAAATCGGCTTTATATTGAGATTGTAGTCACTTTTTGGTGGTAATTGTTTGGTTTTGTGAACATATCGATGTTTTCATCTTGTATACTCTGAACCACAAGAAAGGAAAAGCATTAAACGTTTAAATTTAAGATGAAATTAGACAGTATGTGGCCTCTGAGCTCAAACAAATATTAACACCAGTGTTTTATTAGTTTGTAGTTTTAGCTGAATTTTTTTTCATGTATTTCATACAATAGTTTAGTAAAGACCAGAAGTGACATGTCGGGTATTAATGTTGCAACACTGCAGGATTATTCTACGGCTGCTTGCAACATATAAGTTTCACACAGATATTGGCGCCTCGGAAACGTCGTCGACGGTTCGGATAAGAACAAATGTGGAAAAGTCTGAATTTAGCCTAAAAGCCTAATTTAAAAAAGAGTAACGTAGGAATTCCTCAGTAAGTGAGTTAGTATTGAATAATTCAAGCTCAGAGAAGTGTGGCCAAAGACTCGACAAGCACGTCCTCCATTGGCTCTATTGGCCTGAGGGCCGGAGGGCGCTGCCGCAGCTGGTTCCGTCGAATGATGGCGCCTGAACTGGAACGTGTCTGTTTCTGTCTGCTGCAGCTCCAACAAGCCATCCAGGAGAATCCCGTCATCCTGATGCCCAATCACAGGAGCTACGTGGACTTCCTGGCCATCTCCTACATCATGTTCACCTATGACATCCCGGTGCCGGTGATTGCTGCAGGAATACGCAAGTATCTGTTGTGACGAGTGATGAGATTCATATCACTTTTTAAATTCCAGTGTAACACTTTAATAATATCTTCTGGTTGCGCCGTGCAGCTCTGGCGGGAATGCACGTTGTGGGCGAGATACTGCGTCGCTCCGGAGCGTTCTTCATCCGGCGCTCCATCGGAGCCGACAAGCTGTACTGGGCAGTCCTGTCGGAATACGTCCGGAGCGTCGTCAGGGTGAGACACGCCGGCTCCGGTTGGAGCCACGCCGACGCTGAAAAACGCTTTCCGGCGCTAATGGACGACGCGTCCCTGGTGTGCCTGGTGTGTGTGTTTCCCCCCGTAGAGAGGATTCGCTCCTTTGGAGTTTTACGTGGAAGGTTTGAGGAGCCGCACTCTGAAGTCGCTGAGCCCAAAGCTAGGTGAGAGTCCAGGTGTTAGGATTCATCGGTTGATCAAACTTTGTTTGTGTTGCACTGTTTGTACATTAAAATGTAGCGTAAATTGCTTTAAAAGATACTAAATAAAGGGCAATTATTTATATATATATATATGTATATATATAGTGTAAATACATTTTTGGGGGTTTTTAATTTGTGTGTTTACAAAAAAAGAAATCTATTTACACTAATATAGAAGTGTGTGTGCGTGAAAACCCGCAAAATAAATGGAACCATATCCAATGTCCTACATACTTCTATACAGGCACATATAACTCGTATATTTAACATGTCAGAAAACGTGGCAAGAAGAAGTGAACTTCTTTAATCCAACCCCTTCTCCAATATTCAATAACCACCTTTTATAATCTTCCTGCTTTTTGTTTGTTTGTTTGTTTGTTTGTTTGTTTGTTTGTTTGTTGGACCTTCCCCTGCGTTCACCATGTTAGCTCACGCAAGCTAACAATTTCTAACTCAAAGAAGTGTAACATTAGTGAAAAAGATTAATTAATTAACACATTTTTAAGACATGGAGGGATGAATTTCCCATCCGTGGTTTAATGGTGTGTACTTGCATGTGTGTGTGTGTGTGTGTGTGTGTCTGCAGGCATGATGCACATGGTGCTGGAGCCCTACTTCAAGAGCGAAGTGTACGACATCACGTTGGTTCCCATCAGCATCAGCTACGACCGGGTGCTGGAGGAGTCGCTGCTGGCCCACGAGCTCCTGGGAGTCCCCAAGCCCAAAGAAACCACCTCTGTAGGTTGTGGCGAGACGCGTGAGGCCTCGCCACCGCGTGGCGTCAAGATGTCGAAGCGACTTTTTTTTTTTTTTTTTTTTCGCAGGGACTGCTGAAGGCCAGCAGAGTTCTGCAGGAAGGTTACGGCAGCATGCACGTGAACTTTGGCCATCCTTTATCTGTCAGGAAGCTGTGCGAGGGCAGGATCAACCGCTGCCAGTACAATCTGGTACCAAGGTACAAGAGAGAGCAGCGTGGAGAATCTGGCACAGAATTGACTTTTTTTTTTTTTTTAAACAAAAAAACCCTCTTTCGCAGGGACCTCCCTCAGACTCCCAGTGCTCAGGAGCAGGACTGTGTGAGCTGGGTTGCTCACCAGGTGGTGCGGCTCCAGGAGCAGGGCTCTCTGATCGGCCCCTGGCCTCTGATGTGCTGCCTGCTGCTTCAGGCTCCAGCCTCGGCCTTAACAGGGGAGGGTCTGCCCTGGCCTCCGCTCGCAGGCAAAACCCTGTGGCTGCGCAAGTTAGCTCTGGACTTTGGGGCTCGTCTCAACTGGCCCGGTCAGTGTGGCGGTTGTTTTTTTTTTGTTTTGTTTTGTTTTGTTTGTTTTTGTTCATTTGCAAAAAAATACAAAATTACAATGAAATAAAACCTCATGATGGAATCCTCCCCATCAATTAACATTACCTTAATGAAAATAATGAATGATAAAAGTCAAATAGTTGATTGTCATTGTTAAATTAAATTAAAAGACAACCTCGAATAACACAAAAAGATCAAATATATGAATATAAGGATAAACACTATATATATATATATATATATATATATATATATATATATATACACACACAAGGGGGCTAATGGAAGCAATAAATAAAATTTGTAGTAAAAACAAAAAGGAACTCGTGGTTACAGAATATAATGAAGAAGCTGTATTTCACATATATAAGATTATAAGGTTGGTTCAGGGTGTGGGGGACGGTGGGAAACCACTGACCGAAACCACACAACATATCAACACAGGATCAGTATGATAATTAAATCATTTAGCCTTTAAAGGAGCCAAAGAGGAGAGTAATTTAAATGAGTTCTCCATAAAGTAAGAGCAAACGGTTGATGCTTTGAAGTTGCGAGACGTTTAGGTGAGGAAAAGAGGAAAACGCTGTGAAATGTGTCTGGAAGGTTCTTGGTGAAAAATGTATACAGAAATATGCACGTTTGTAGAGTTTTAATAGATGTAATTGGTTAAAGTTGAAACCTTCTACATGGAGATGCAGGTGATTCTTGACTTCTGGAGTATGAAATCATTTTTCAATGAAAAGTATTAAGTTTCAAGCATTTCTTGGGAATAGTGCACAATAGTTGTTTAATCGTTTGTGAAAGCGGAATCGTCAAATTCGACCAAGAAATTCTTGAGCGCTGGGAGTAATCTGTAACCGGGATTACTTTTCACCTCCCTCAAGTGGCCAGTAGGTGGCGCCTGCATCCCATTCATTACGAGAGGACCTGGTCGAGCGTTGATAAACAAAAAGTGTCCCGCGCACACCTGAGTGTGTCTGCGTCTTTTCCTCGGGACGCTGAAGGCTCCTTTGACCTGGACGGAGGAAGATCAGACAGATTAGATGAATTTGTTTTGGCACCAGGGCTCACATTCACTTAGGAGATGTTCGCTGGATTAATGCACTTTAAGTAACTTATCCTAAGAGGACCCTTGTGAACCGTCTCACTTTTGTGTGTTTGTGTTTGTGTGTGTGTGTGTTTGTGCATCCAGACACGTGTGGCCATACAATCACACAATAATGACTCTGAAACATCAGACTTGACCACGTAAACTACATTAATGTTTTTGTTTTCTTGGTTTTTTCTGGCAGCACAAAGCCACAACTCCGACGTGATGTCATCCGCCGTGGCCCTCCATCGCGCCCTCATCCGCCGTAAAGACGGGCGCATCTACCTGGTGGAGGAGGACGAGCCCGCGGGGAAACGTGGGTTCAGCCCAGAGGAGGGCGTGGTCAGGACGGCGGCGCCGCTGCTGATGCTGGCCGCTTATCGCAATCAGTGTCTGCACGTATTCGTGCGTCCGGCCGCGCTGGCGATGGCGGTGAGCGTCACCAAAAGCACGAGGAGAGGTGAGGGCTGGGAGCCCGTCACTCCTGAGAGCTCAGCGCAGATCATGTCTGCTCACGGCATGATCCCTTGTTTTTCCCTCTCTGCAGACGAGCTCCTCGCCTTCTTTGGCTTCCTGACGGACGTCTTCTCTAATGAATTCATCTTCATCCCCGGCAGGTCACGTCAGGTCAGGTCAGCTCTCGGCTGGGTTCAAAGCCTCTCGGGAGAAGAAGCTCTGCATTTCTGTTTTTAAAGTTTTAAAGTACCTTCTGATATTCGTGCGATCGCGACACATCTGGCTATAGATGAGGAGTCCTCAAGTCTGTCAGACGTTCAGGCCCGTGGGGCCAAAGAGCAGCAAGAGGCTCCAGTCGGGCCGCCGTGTTGTTACTGACTGACTGGTTTCTCTGATCAGGACTTTGAGGAGACGTGCTCCTTCCTGAAGAAATGTGGAGCCGTTCACTTCCACCAGCAGGAGCTGATCGTTTCAGACGCAGGACTGGAGGTGTTTTCTTTCCTGCAGCAGCTGCTGCAACCCTTCGTCGACTGCTATCAGGTCCTTTTAACCTTCAATCGCAAACGTTTGAGGATTTTTAGACCCGTGGGACAAAACCAACATACAAAGAGGCTCAAAGACCCAGCCCAAAATATAGCTTCTTTTTTTTTTTCTAGCTTTTGGGTTGTCTCTGAATGCTCTTTTAAACACAAACGTGCGTTTAAATTGGAAACACTAAATTGTCCATACGTGTGACTATAAGAGTGATAACATGGGTTTGTCCTATCATGGACTGGTGATCTGCACCGGCCCTGTGACCCTCAATCCAAAAAAAATCCATGTAGAACATGTTTGTTGAGTCTGCAATTTAAAAAAAAATGTTTTTACCGTTACTTAATTATTGTTTGAAATTTAATAATCCAAAAAATCTCTTTCAGCTCAAACTACAAACCAATAAACCAGGGGTGTCAAACTCAATTTCGTTCAGGGGCCACATGCAGTCATACATAGAGTTGGCCAATACCAGTAAAATAGTGCCATAATATCCTTTAAAAATTCAACTTTAAAGATTTAGTTTGTCGTGGCACAGAGTACGAGTGATGAAAATGGTTCTATTTTCACAAAACTAAACAATTCTAAATGAAAATGACGTAAAGCTAATTTCAATGATACTTTCTCGTGCAAAATACAATGAAATGTCCTCAAAACTAAAAAAAAAAAAAAGTGTCTGTGTCTCATTGTGTTTTCTACTTTTAAAGTCTTGCTCATGGGCTTTATATTTGACACCGCTGCAATGTATGTATGTAACCGATGCTGTCACTTCTTGTACTTCACCCAGCTGATATTCCGGCATCTCTGTGACGAGGGAGTCGGCGTGTTCACAGAGAAACACTTTCTGCCCGCCGTGAGAAACATGGCCACCAGGCTCATCCTCTCAGGTAAAACTGACAGTCGGTGACCTTTGACCCTCTGGCGTCACACACCCCTGTTGACCTCCTACGGGTGACCTCCACTGTTTGGATGTGCCCCGGGCAGGTGACCTGAGCACCTACGAGACGCTTTCGTCCGACACGCAGAAGAACGCCCTGTCGGCCCTGCGCAGGCTGGAGGCCGTGACAAAGTTGAGGGCGTGAGTAATGAGATCAGCCTCCGCGACTCTGTTTGCTCCTAAGCTCATTTTCTTTTGGTTTGTTTGAGAAGCCTGTTTGTATCTCCTAATGCCAGAACTGCACCTCAATATTTAACGTCTCCCCGCAGGTCTGAGCCCAGTGAATACAGAGTGAACACGGCTGCCGTGAGGAGAATCAGTGACATCCTCTGTGAGTTGTTTGATGTCGGATGTATATTGTCACTTAGAAGTTCAAATTGCCTTAAGTGTGTTTAAGCTTTTGTTGATTACTGCTCTTTTTTTTTTTTTCCCTCTCTTGCTGCAGCGGGGAAAATCCCTCCCCAGATGCTGCAGGCTACACCTGACGCAAGACTTTAGTCTCAGTTGGAACAGGTCCACCTCTCATACCCCCCCCCCCCCCCCCCCTCCCCCTCCAGTGCCTTCTTCAGGCCACCATGAGTAGAAATGCTGCACCTGCACTGTGAGCCCTCTTTACCATTCATGTCAGTGACCAGACTTTAACCCGGCCGTGTGTCTGCGCGGTGAACGTTGGCTACCGCGGCGTCCTCTGGGCTTTATCCCTTCCAGATCTGAGACGGCCGAGGATAAAGCTAAAGGAAAGTCCTGGCATGATGACCTAAAGGTGACAGTATTACTGTTTGGGTTTCTTTTCCCATACGATGATAATCACTAATAATGTTAGGCGGCGATGATAATAATTTCCTAAAAATGATGCGTTCATGGTGCCAGCGGATCAAGAGACTGAACTGTACTGTAACTAATATGGTTTGTACGTTAGAACCTTTTTTGATGATTCAATGGAATGTTATTGTTTGTGAATGGAATTAGTGAACAAGCACAACACGATTGTATTTAAAGGTCCCATATTGTGCAAAATTCATTTTATAATTGATTCGTCACAGCAATGCGTCATCATTGCCTGTTTATGAAGTGAAGACTTGCTTTGGTCCACCTTTAACCAAAAGTGTGCCCATACAGTTAAATGGGAGATTCATGACATAATGAAGGGAAACTCCCTCGGGTAGTGTTTACTCCCTTCAACCCGGCCACAGATAGAAGAGCTCTGTCCTTATATGCAGGTGTCATTTTTATTTTCTCCTTGCAAACTACCTTGGAAAAACAGACAGTAAATTTAGCATTTAAAGACACAGAAACAGCCTGTTCTCAGCAGAACTCAGGACTTTTAGAAATTCTGGATCAATGCTGGATTTGGGGAAATACACTTTGAATACAATGTTGCTGGACTTCTGACAACCTTGCGAAATTGTGGAAAAACTGTATAATATTGGGACCTTTTTAAATGAATGTTGCACTAGAGCTTCAAATACGGTAACTCGGGGTTTCACGTGTTTGAGACGTTTATTATTGTTTTTAAACTTATTTACATCTCATTAAATGCGAAAGAAATGTAACAAAATGCACCACAGACGTGTAATTTCTTTGATTCTGTCCGTCCCGTTTCTCGGTGGAAGTCAAAACCGCAGGTTCGGAAGTTCAGAAACCAAATAAGCCTCTGCTGCACCTCTCCTCTCTCTCCACAGTTAGAAGGCCATTTAACCCAGCGCGGAGCTTTACGCGGATCAGGATCTGCCTATCTATACACCGGCGGCACGTCGACCTTGATGCGTAAAGCGCTGACGGGGTCTTGGCAAAACACCGAGATGTATTCCAACACTTTGCAGTTGAGCTTCTTCTCGCCCTCCTTGGCTCGGTGCCGCTCCTTGTCCCACCTCTCCTTCTCGCCGTTCATCTGGGAGAAGAGGTTGACCTGGATGGTGCGCAGCGTGGCGGCCAGCACGTAGCAGCCACCCTGCAGCATGTGGCAGAAGGCGTCGCCCACGCTGAGCGCCGCGCCCAGCAGGTTGGGCACCGTCTCGCACACCACGCACATCCCTTCCAGCAGGTGCAGCGTGCCCTTCTTGGCCAGGGGCTGCCCCTGGTGGAGGTAGCCGCCCTGCGGGGACGGGGTCTGCTGCGCATGATTGAGCAGGAACCGCGCGCAGTCGGCGAAGTGGATGGCGGCTCGGCGCAGCGGGAGAAGGGCCAGGTACAGGTGGCAAGCGGCTTTGGTCAGCGCATGGAAGAGCAGCCGCAGCTCAAGCACGGCGTTGCCTGGAGATAAGAGGGTAACAGGGTCAGCTGGCGTCTAATTTATCACCCTGGCTAATGTCAGCAACCATTACACGCAGTGCGTCTGCCACTGGATTAAAGTCTGCCTGCGGCGCATCGTCACGCACGTCCTCTGGATCAAATAGCCACTTACTACAAAAAGGCCCTTCCCCTGCACTGCGACTAAAATGTGTTTTCTCGACTCGAAAACTTTCGCGCAGTGACATGTCGCCTTTGATGAGAAGGCGTGACGAATCATCGATAAATGGAAGTGGGTCATCCCAACACCTTGATCAAATAAATAGTTGTATGTCACATGAAAGGCGCACTCTAATATGAATTAAAGTTATTGTTTAAGATCGACTCCCAAAAAGTTTTAGTGAGTGACACTGAGTGTGCGTCTAATTTAGTTGGACGCGTGCGTAAAACTCATCCAAGCCACCTAATTATCGAGCAATCACGGAATTAAATGATAAATAAAAAAAAACCTATAGGAGAGCTTGTATTAGACGGAGCAAAAAAAAGCAATGTTTAGCCTGTGCTATATGTTTAAATTGTAAGTTTCTGAGATTGGCATGTGCCTCGTACAATTCTTTTGTTTTTCCCCCCTTACCGTCAATAAAGCAGAAAATCCAGAGCAGGGCAATACTCGCTGCCAATGATGTCCACCAATCCATGTAGACTCGCCCCTGTCCCGGACCCGCCACCGTAAAGAAAGAAAGCTGTGAAAAGTCCAGTGATGATCTCGCCAAACCCTGCGTGCCCCGCCTTTACGCATTCCGTTAATACCTAAACATTAAGTCGCGGACTTCTCCGCAGGTGTCGAAGTGCTGCTGCTGCTACAACACACACACACACACACACACACACACACACACACACACACACACCGAGTCTGTGTCAACAGGCGCATTAAGACGTGAAGGATACAACTGTCTCTTTAACCTGTGTCCAGTGGAATGACAGTTCCAGGCCTGATGGAGCTCCTCTGACGTGATCCCTTTAGGCAGGTGGAGACCTCACACACACTCTCTGGGATTTACAAGCGTCGCGTTGACGTGAGAATAAACCTAAATCTGTCAAATATCTGGATGATTCGCCGTCCTGGTTTTTTGGTGGGTTTTTTTAATGAAATTCACGTCGTGCAGGACGCATTGTTTTAGAGGAATCTTTATGTGGAAATACAGTTCATGACAACTTCCAAGAGCTGGATAAATATCGACATCAAATATGACATAGGATATATATATAATCAAGATTGTTTTTAGAGTGATATTTAGGCAACTGAAATAGCCTAATATGTTCTGCAGATGATTATTTATTTCTCCATTCGCTATTGTTGAACTGCCCAGTTGAATACACAATAGTGTATTCAACTGTGTATTAAAGACTCTGCATGGAACCTCGTGGATGTACGTTTAGCAGAACAACAGAAATAACTTTAGAACCTCTGTGAGCTTTTATGATTAAACATGTTTTGTGGCTCCAGAAAAAAACCCAAAAAACATTATTTGGTAGAAATGGACAAAAACGGGTATTTTTATGGGAAAGGTTGACTGCAGACCTCTGATCTACACAGTAAATCTAACAGAAACCGTAACATCTAAGACTGACTTCCCGTCAGTATTTCAGGCAAAGTGTTTCTGTCTGGTCACTAGATGGAGACGTTCTCTAACTCTTTGGATTAAAGTCTCAGTTAGGTTTGAGGATCAGCAGCTCCCACATTGAGAATAACGACCACTCACAGATTTGTATCTGGTTGAAAGAGAAAACTTACGAGTCATGAAATACCGCCAAATTAAATGTTTATAGGTTGGAATGACCTTTGTTTCACAAGTATTACAACACCCCTGTGATGGATCAGTGACTTGACCTTGGCAACTGGCTCCAGCACCCCGCAAGAAATATGTACAGAAGATGAATGGATATATAAGTGAACAAAAACAGTATTTTTTTATTAACCTTCTTTTTCCCCCATTAGGAAACACGATTTTCTTTTGTGTGTGTGTGTGTGTGTGTGTGTGTGTGTGTGTGTGTGTGTGTGTGTGTGTGTGTGTGTGTGTGTGTGTGTGTGTGTGTGTGTGTGTGGTAACAATTGCTCAACACAACCAAAAATGTAACAACATGAAAAATGTGGCCATTTTCGATGTAATAACACCAGTAATAATAGTACTTTTCATTATTTGATTCAGGATTTCCCAGTGACACCCTGAGGGCTGGTCAAGCAGAGCTAAATAGTCAGATATGGGCACTGGGCCTGATGTAGCTCTAGTTTCGTGTAGAGCATTGGCAAACTAGCGTTCGCCTCAAAGCCATGCTGTCAGGGTGAGTTTGTCAAAGCATGCACCATTCAACAGCGCCCAGAGAACTCCTTTTGACATTTCAATGTATTTTGAAGGAGGTATCATCAGAATTGGCTTTACAAATGTTGAGAACTTGGCATTGAGAGTTCACGGGTTCAAATCCCACAGCTGCTGTGTCACCACCGTGGGTCCCTGAGCAAGACTCTTGACCCCCATCAGGTCCTTGGAGTGTATCATTATAACTGCAACTCTGCATCCTAGAACTATGATGGGTCAATGTAGAGGGGGGAAAAAGAATTTCCCCAAAGAGATTAATCAAGTATAATTTGTTTAATTACTTGGTTTTGTACAATATTGGGAATTTCCATCATGTATACTCTACACCATAACACAGGAAAACTTCAAACTTTAGTTTAATTTTCATTTATTTCATTTTCTTAAAAAAAAAATATGCACACAAAACAATTAAATTCAATACAAATACAGAGCAAAAGTTTGCACATTTCTGAATGAAAGATAGCAGAAAGAAGATTAACTCATATACTTTGACCATTTATCTCAATCTTTTCCACTGAAAGTCGAAAATCAAACAAACTGGACTATATATATATATATATATATATATATATATATATATATATATATATATATATATATATATATATATATATATATATATATATATATATATATATATATATATAATGTGGCCCCTGAACTAAAATATGTTTGCCACCCTTGGTGTGAAGCGCCTGGAACTACAACAGCAACCCCCACAATGCACCGGGCTCGCTGAGCTTTTTGCGCATGCGCCGTACCTGCCGGAGTTGGGAGCGAGGCGGGGACGTCACACGCAGCCCGCAACCAACCAGGCGGTTCGATCCTCTCCGCCGTCTCTCCGTCTCTCGCTGCTGCGTTTGTGTTCACCTGGAGAACCTCCGGGACACGGTCAACGAGGGAAGATGTCCGCCGCGGCGAGGTGAGAAGCTGAAACAAACACCAGAGACTGGGCTTTTGTTGTTGTTGTTGTTGTTGGGTTAGGGTTGACCTCCGCTCCGACGCACCGGTGCGGGCAGTCAACACGCACAGCCGGGAGTATCGTGACCGGAGAGCTCGGGCCAGTGGTGTGTGTGTGTGTGTGTGTGTGTGAGTGTGTGAGTCAGTGTGTGTGTCCTGAGCTCTTCTCAGGTTCAGACACAAAGTCAACAGGTATTAATTTGCATGTGCTTTACAAACCGCCTCGTCTCCGTCAGAGCGGCTGGGGCTGCAGAGCACCGCGGAGGAGTCGTCATCACTCTCTCTGCCTTATTAAAACCTCCTTTTCCCTTCACATTGCGCTCGTGCGCCAACATGAGTTGGCGTGCTCGGACTTGGAGAGAGGGTTTGTGCTGTCAATGTGTATGGACATGGTGTGTGCGTGGGTTTCAAACTCTGGCTTAACAATTAATTGTTGTGCATGGAAGCTACTCTGGACTAGAGCTTGTTTCCTGCGTGCAAAACAAGCGGATTTTACGAGGATTCCTGCTCATCCATGATTAAACATCAACAGGATAGTGTGTGGTTGGCTTCAGATTTGATCTTGTGAAGAGGAAACCCAACACCAAACACACAGTCAGTGTTTATTAATGATCACCTCCAGCTTAAAGGAGAACCAGGGGTCTTCAAAGTAAGACACATGCACAGAATATAAGTGATGAAAATGTCCGTTTTTGCACAAATCGAATAATTATTACAGAAAACTACTGCAGTTGCAACAAGGAGCCAATTTAAATGAAACATTCAAGAGCAAAATGCAGTGAAATGTCCTCAAAACTAACTGTTGCATGGCTTTTAGGCTCATTTGCTGTCTTTCACGGCAGCATCACCAATTTCTCAGCTCAGGTCTCAGTGTTGTGTTGCTGCTCCACTACTACTTTCACACCCCTGGTACAGTCCCAGAGTCTGGATCTGTGACTCGTTCGCCCACATCCAATGCAAAATGTCTTAAAAAAGCTGAAGATTCTGAATTGTAGGTGGATGGCAGTCGAACCGTAACTCTCCCGCTCATCCATGCTGCAGTTTTGTCTGGACACTCCAGTTGAAGTGATCAGTCGTCCTGATTTCATCAGTCAATCAGGCCCAGACTGTGACGGGTCACAGCTCAGTCTGTGGTTATTCACTGAGGTCACGGGCTCGTTTTCCCCCGGTTGGACACGAGGACGTTTCACCTGCTCCGTCGCACCAAGCGGAGCTCCACCCTCTCTGAAGGTCACGAAGTTGCAGGTTCGGGCCGAAGCTTTATCGCGCAACAATCACTATGGTGGTCGGGCTTTATGCTGCTTATCAGAAACGGCTCGCATTCCCGAGAATTAAAATGCTCTAGATCACCGAGGGGGCAATGTGTGTGCTTGTAATGGGCAGCTGCCTTGTGAAAGGGCTTACTGCCGCGGTGCGATCTGCAGACGTGTTTTCACTGTAAACACTGGGGAAGCTTTACGCGATGTACCACGCCGCTGTTTAGTCCACAGCGCTAATGCTCCGGCGGGGTGTTGGCTGAATCAGCACCGACAGGCCCTGACATTCAAATGGCATGTCTTGTTTTCTTTGTGCACATCGCAGATGTTTAAATCTGTGTGGAAATTGCACGACTTGCCCAAATCCTTTTATTAAGCCCTTGTAGCTCCATGGCTGGTATTAATAATCTGCCTGTAATTCAGGCTTATTCGGGTTTTTCAAATCAAACTGCACCTTGATCATCTTCTTTATCCAAAAGTATATATATATGGATATATGGATTTAGGACAATTGGTATCGACTGATCAATTGTTGTACCTCTTGTCTTGAGTCAATAGCGAATACTACTTACTGTTGAGAAGCAACGATATTCACACTATTGTGGTTGTAAACACACTTGTGGCCATTTCTCTCTCTGTACAGGCGACAACTCCGCCTTATTTTGTTGGCACACATTGTTGGCTAATGATTTATGTCGTCAGAGCGGCACTGTGATCTCGGTTGAAGCAGAATATGAGCGAGAGTGTTGTTGTATTGCTGTATTGTGATGGAGTATCTGACACACATGCTCTGATGTTCTACTAAGTAGATAAAGTGATTACTTTTCACCATATACCTACAATTATTCCTATTAGGGGAAAAAAGTCCTGCGTGTGTGGAACACGTTGTTTTCCAATCCCAAGTGTTGCAGTTGAATCTCCCAAACCGTGTGTTGAAGTGCCCTCGGGCAAGACGGATCGGGTGTTTTAAAATGGGTGAATGTGACCGGTCGTGTGAAGAGGGGGGTTTCAAACAGAATCCAAACCACCAACTCAAGTGGTAAGACACAGACCCGAGCTGAGATATCAGTGATGCTGCCATCAAAAGCTTAGTGACCTCATTGCTGTCAAGCTGGTCTCAAGGCCATATATGTATTTTGTACCAGAAGGTATCGGTAGGATTTTATTTGGTTTTGTGAAAATATCGACATTCTCATCACGTGTGCTCTGGTCCACAACAATACCACGATTTGACCAGTACGTCTCTCATATTGAAATTACGCCGCCCATGAATTAAAATGATTCGGCAGCCCCGGTGTAAAGTAAAACTGGACAGCAGGGGAATTACACTCTATAGCATACGGGTGAGAGGAGAAAGTAGCAGAGGAAATACTGATGAGCGTCAAAACAAAGCTCGTCCAGCCGGCAACAGGCAGCGTCCGCAAGACGATCCTTTTGATAGAACAGGCCATCCAGCACAACAACTGGCAGTCTGACGTCCGGAGCATCGCCGTCAATGGCTGTCATGACCAGCGGCAGTGTGGCAGAATGTCCTCCTCCTCTGGAGAAGTGGGTTAATGAAGTTAGTGTTGGGTTTCCCGGTGCTGGCTCTGCAGCAGCCTCCCCGGACGGCTCACATTAAGCACCACAGAGGAAAAGGGGTAAATGACAGCCACAACCCCCGAGGGGGGAGGGGGGAGGGGGGCGGGGGGGTCTAATTATTTGTGTTAATGGTGGATGTCGTTTGGAATGGCTGTAACACAGCTGAGCCCTCAGGACGACCATATGGCTGCACGGTGGCTAATGTACAGAGGCAGGTGTGGAAACGCTCGGATGCCTTGTATTTTATCTGAGCGTTTAGCGGCAGAGCAGATAATGTTGTCACACTCGCAGTAAACAGCTAAAAGCTGTGACTCCAGTTGGAGTACGTGTTGTAATTACTTGAGGTGTAGCTATTGACTCATGTTGTACGTGTCACATGCTCATTTTCTCTCTGCTGCCGCTGCACAAGGCTTTGGCCTCTGAGATTATATATATATATATATATATATATATATAGGGTGTGACGATATAATAGCAGGTCATGGGTTTGTAGCACCGTGGTAATTGTTAGTTTCTCATATTTTCAGGACAAATATTTTTTTTACATATTCAAATGAACCAAAAAACAATACTTTTGGTTGATTGGAACTGTGCAGCAACACTAGAATTTAATCTACTTTTTATTTAGTCAATTAAATACTTGATTTTTGAAAAAGTTGAGTATTTTATGATCACAATGAAAAAGTGTGCTGTAAATATTAAACAATTCAACAATTTTGAAGGAATCTTTCTTTCTCGTAAAATCAGGAAGTATATTTTCATTCAAATTATCTCGCATTCATTATAGGATTTGGCACTCTAGTCTAATTTTTTGTACCTATTAGATTTAATGCTCTGTCATACATTTCACATTAAAATTATTTCTTTGTTGTTTTTCTAAAAGCAAAATCTGAATAAATTCTGCAATGTTTTACCATAAAATCATCAGTGCAACATAAGCTTATAAACCCGTGTTGGAAATGTTCCAGCTGTTCGTCCAAAGACATGCTCAGATTTAAGATGGATTTAACACCGACTTCACATTCCCAGTTCATCTGACTCTTATTTCACAATTCTCCAAAAGCCCTTGTAAATCGGAAATTGAAAGGAGAACGTTTGAGATTCTCACGTGGATACTCCTGATACCCTAAATTGTTGCAGACTATTGCTTTAAGTTTTTTTATTAGTGGGATAATTCCCTGTTTATTGTCATACCCATCCGTTTTAGCAGCACATTCATCAAAGCAAAAACGAAAACCAGTCACAGGTGGACGAGTTTAACTGAGTTTCTTGGCCTCGATGGTTCTTTGAATTGTTTTTCCGGAGCGGGTTACTTGAGGTCGGTGGTATTTTTTTTTTCTCTCCCCCCCCCCGGTGTTTGATGTGCGGCGGATCTTGCGGGATATGGACGCGGACGTGCGGCACTCTGCGACAATGGGCCTGTATGACTGTTTGAATGTGCCATTCTCTGTCCGGTGTGCTTCACTTGGGCCAGACAATGGCTTCATTTAGCATCTCCTCGCCACCGTGGCCTCCCCGGTCACCATGACACTGCTGCCTAGCGCCACACCCTGCCCCCCCCCCCCACCCGCCGCTGCACTTGCTCTCTCGCTCCGAGGGACAGCTGGGCTCACACGGCTTTTGTTGGCCACACCCAAGACCCTCAACCCCGCATATCGGAGGAATGCTGCTTTGTGACAAAGCTCCCGTATAAACTGAGGCTTATTACTTCCAATGAGGCTGCTAAATATCAGTTACTTTAGAAATAAACAAAAAGAAAAGAGTTGTGGACGGGGCTTTATAAAGGAAGGCCACCATTATGTATTTGTAATAAAAGAAGAGGGTTTAGGTAAGGAGCTGTGCTGTTGTTGAAAAGCAAAATGTATATGTGTTATTAACAGTTAAGATCCTCAATCTCAATTGATCACAACAAAAGGCATGTCAGATTCTGGGTGGCTTATCGGTACAATCTACTGCAAGAATCCTGGATTATGGGATTAGAGTTGATGATGAAATGTCTTTTCTTTCACTTTCTTTATAGGAAAGGATGTGTTCCGTCATCGCATTGGATTAAAATACAGTGTTTTGCACGGGCACGATAAAGAAACGTACCGATTGTAAAACGAGACGCGTTGGTTGGCCTGTTTTCCCACACTGAGTGTTTCTACTCGGAGTTCCAAAACATATGCTGCATATTAATGTTGCCGGAGGAGTTTGGATACTCGCAGAATGAGTGCACGCTGCTGGTCTGCTCACCAGACCGTTGACCCTTTGACCCTGGTGATTGTTCAGGGGTGAGGGGTCAGTGCAGTGTGTTCCCAGCCCCAACACTCAGAGGTGGTAGATTTTTCAATAATGTGCTTTTGGTCGACGGACGTCAGACCCCTTTGGTGAGTAATGAATCCTGAGAGTCATTCGCCCTTCGTCCAGCGATGTCTTGTACCTTTTTAATTGGTGTTCATTTTTATTAACGTTAATGCCTTAATGGTCACACACGCTAAACTGTTTTTCAACAATTTCACACTGGAGTCGGAGGTCAACCGACATTGTAATCAAATGCCTTGGTCTTCAGTCGTTATAAAAGTCCTTCTACAGAGAACAGGCTGTTTCTGTGTCTGTACCTTTAAATTCTAATGAGCTCTGTCTGTTTTCGGCTGTTTGAGAGAGAAATAAAGGTGCCGGCTCATAATTTTTAAGGGAAAAGCTCATCTACGTGTTGGGAGGGTCAAAGTGAGTATCCATTACAAGAGGGAGTGTTTTTTGTTTTTTTTCCCCCTCATGATGTCATGAAGGTAGAAATCTCTGATTCGCACACATTCACTAAAAAGTGGAGCAAAGATGACGGACGCTCTTCACTTCTGGGGCCTCATCCACTGACTATGGTGACACACATTACTGTTATTAACATAATAATGTATAATAAGGGATATTTAAATGCCATCATGTAGACACAACACAACACAGGAGATCAGTTAGGATATCCACATGAAGTTTATAAAAACACGCAGAATGTAACGGCTATAGGAGAACCCGTTTTGTGGACATTTCATTTTATTTTTGCACCAAAATGTTTCATTAAAATTGCCGCTATGTTGAGATTATAGTACTTTTTGGTAGTAGTGGTTTGCTTTTGTGAAAACATGGACATTTTCGTCACATATACTCCGCGCCACAACAAAGAAAAAACGTTGAAGTGTATATTTCAAGGTTATTCTGGTAATATGTCACCTGTCTACTCAGCTCAATAGGAAATTAGGCTTTATGTGGCCCCTGAACTGAAGTGTGAATGACCCCCCCTCTCTGGGGTGTTTCCCTTGAAACCAATGTCATTATGAAGTCGGTTGAGGTTTTACCGAGGCCGTCGCCGTCACCGAGCCGTCTCCACAGAGCCGCCCCCTGCTGAGACACGATATCGAGGCATCTATTACTAGAACTGGGTGACCTATGAAATTATATTTTGGGCCGATCTGGACTTGTCCCATTTTCCACGCTGAAGAGCGCAGCACAGGCTGTGCTACTTCTGATGCGGAGATGCTTTCTTAAAAAAAAAAAAAAAAAAGCCTTAAAGAGGCGAAGGCTTTGTAGTCGGGATAGCTGTAAAGTTTGAAATGTAGGATGACACAGTCATTGGGAAATGGCTCCTGAAGAACACGACATTGGTTTTCACGATGGTACGAGTTTAATCCTGTAGAAGGAACAGCCGTAAATCTGTGTACTTGGTTTCCCTTAGGAAGCATAGGAGCACATTGGAGAACATTTTACTTTGGGGATCAACTCTTTCCTGGTCATAGACCTCTTATTTGGCGTAATTGTCTCAATCTGTTGCAGTAAGTCAAGTAACAGGAGTTATATTCGCACTCCCTTTGTCTTGGGTCTGACTTAAGTTCCTGAATCACTCATAAGTTTTAGCTTCTCTCGTATTTACTTTTTTTCTTTTCTTCTTTTAATTAATAGCCTCGCTTGGCTTTTTTTTTTTCTTTTTTTTTCTTTTTCTTGTGACCGACTGGAGTTCAGTTGTAGCTAACTAAGTTAGAAAGTGACTGTTCTCCTGCCAGCCTGGGAGAAACCAGACTGAACCTCAGATTATCATGACAATGAGCGTCAAAATTAATCACTGGTGCGCCTCGGCCGCAAGATGTGGAGAGTGTAGCCAGAGAGGCGTTCAAACAATGGAAGCATGTGGGTCCTCTCTGTGTGTGTGTGTGTGTGTGTGTGTGTGTGTGTGTGTGTGTGTGTGTGTGTGTGTTTGCTTGCACACGTGTGTGGTGGGGGGAGTCCCATAACCAAGATGTTGGTGTGTGAGGGGAGGGTTTATAGGCCAGGAGGGATTCATGTTTCAGTCTCTGCTCGCCTCTAACCCCTTTTGTTCAGCTCCCATTATTAATGGGAATTCCCGAAAGCAGAGTAGCTGGAAATGAGCAAATCTGCACGAGTTTGCAGTTTTGGTGGATGTGTGTGGGCTCGCCACGTTTTTTTTTTTGTTGTTGTCGCCCCCCCCCCCCACCGTTGTTGCTCTTGTAGGAGATGCTCCGGTTGGTCGGATGCCAGCATTTTATCTGTCAGCAAAATCCAGTTGAGTTCAGCTCGGCTACTTGAAGTTCCTGTAATAAACCCACAGAGCTGACGCACGTTCAACATATCAAAGTGAGCCGTGTCACGCACAACCGCCCAGACGCACCAATCAAAGTATCTCAACCGTGAAGGCTTCCGGCATCCCCCCCCCCATGTTGTGTTATCCTTCATCATCCACTTGTGTGTGTGGAGCTTCCAGAACACGCCATGGACCCTGTCTGGGTACTGTCTTGGACCGAGGCAAGGCCACAAAGCCAACACGTTATTCCTTATTTCTATACAAATCAAAGCGCGTGCGTCAGATATGGGATCCTGCAGCGGACTGTGCCAGAGCATGGCATGCTTTATCCCGCTCTTAAAATGCCGCCCCGCCCCAACAAAAAGCGGCGCTCAAGTTCTGACAAGCCGCTTGAAGCAAAAGCGCCTGGGCAGGGAACTGTTGTTTGGGTTATCGCGCTTATCTCCCGTTTGTTCGTCGTGCAACTTTTATCTTTTTTGTAGCACCGCTGAGGCCGGGACCAGGTTTTGGCATGTGGGCTATCTGACTTCATGATCCCGATAATGGATGGAGCAGAATAGAAGCAGTTTCACGTATGAATGATTGAACAATTAGTTGTATCTGTTTCTTCAGATGCATTGGGAGAGGTTGTCCTTCTTTTAGTTTTTTTGTTTTTTGTAAACGGTAATGCACTTAGCGACTTAACTGAGTTTGGTGTCTCAGCTGTCTGTAATCTCAGTCATGCTCATTCTTATTTAATTTACGAGAATAATTGTTTGAGAAAAAAAAAAAGACAAGCCACTTTTCTTCCTTTGTGGTTTTGCTGAGAAGCACACTGCGACTCTCCTCAAATAGAATCCATGAGACCCCATGTAATCAATCACCGCTCGTCTCTGTTCACATTTCCTGAAACGGCACATCGGCAGGTATGAAATGTTTTCATGTCATGCGAAGAATAGCCGCCGTCTTCCCTCCAGGGGTGTCCTGGTTTCTTTGGACCGGGGTTTGAGGCGACCGCGACGACGAGCAGGTTCCCACAGTATAACCTAGCTGTGTGATAACATTACTGTGGAGACGCCGCGGAGTCAGACGAAACCAGCTGCGTCAATACCAAACTGTTCTTCTGGAGTGATTGTGTTACGGCGTTAAGTACCAACTATTGTCCGAAGCCCGTCGTTCTCCCTCTCTTCTCACGGTTGTGTAACTTGTTATACTTTTACTAGTGTTATGACTGGAAGGCAGTTGGCTGGTTCTTTTTTTTTGTTTTGTTTTTTTTCAAAGGTCTTGCCAGAAAACTAAAATGATGATGATGTTTTGTGAATTGGCCGCATGCGTACGATGTCCATTTGCACAGAAACAGCAGAAATGCCGAAAAGAATGTCGCGAGCACGCCAGGCCACGAGATGACTCTGTTGTTTTTGTCATGAAACCACACACACACACACACACACACACACACACACACACACACACACGCGCGCTATGAACAATAACATCATGAACAATCAAGTTTAAAACTACCAAGTCCCTGGAGAATATGGACTGGGAGTCATAACACTCTGGAGGGGACGTTGTTGTTGGTGTCCAAATTCGCAAATGTGCAGACGAACTATTCACGACGACCGCGGTGCACCTGCAAATTTGGCGTGTTTTCAAAAAAAGAAAAAAGTGTGTGGAAAAGTTCCACCTTGAGACGTGTTTTCAGTGGCTCTGTCGTGTTTTTTTGTTTGATTTTTTTTTTTTGGGGAGGGGGGGGGGGGGGGGCTGTCTCCGGCTCTGCATCTGTCTGTAAAACTGGTTCCTGGAAGAAAAGGCAGTAAACCCGTAATGGGGTCACGAGCAGCCGTGGGTCATCTGCTGCTGACATCTTGAAGTGGGAGACCTTCAGTCCGGATTGATCGGGGGTTGTATCATTATTAAAATAGAAGAAGGGACGGCCACGGTATTAAGTAGGCGGTCTGATTTGTTGCGGCTGACTTGCTTGAACCAGAGTAAATCCTGGAGGAGTTGTAGTGTGTTTGCACAAGAGTCGCACCGGTGGAGGCTGAAACGCCGCGGGGCAGAGGCCGCCAGGTCGATCCTGTTCAACATCAGGTGTCCTTGTTGACCCCAAATGTGCTTTGTGCTCGTTCTGTTTAGTCTTTAACATGTGCGTTGTTGTTTTTTTTCAAGCTTGAGTTTCAATGTCTGGGCCCTTCGGTTCCCCAACGACCTTCGCTATCTTTCATATTGTTTCTGTGCTCGGGCCGTTTTTCTCTGCTCAGATTATGGCACACATTGAGATAAGCAGCTTATAATGCAACCGTCCTGCCACGCTGCATGGACATGCACTATTGCCTCAGAAACCGTCACCTCAGACCCGGCCTCTGTGACGGTTAGTCGGTCATGCGTCCAGCTCGCCACCCGTCAGTCTCACACCCGTGTTGGCGGCCAGCGGCGGGGCCAGGACCTTAGACCCTTTCCCATGCGGTTTAGTCCGTTGAACTAATTCTCGACGCATCAGCATGTGACATTAGCTAATAGGCGCTCGCCGCTTTGAAGCCGTCTTCACCCTCGGAGCAGACTGGATGCTGATTGGATTACGTTGGATTAACATGACTCTATTTGATTTGTTGTTTTGTTTATACGCTCCCTCTACTGTAACGGAGCATTACGCCAGCCCCTCTTATCTCTGCACTTGGAAACCTTAACCACTGACTCCTCGGTGCAGCGAGCTGGCCTACATCTGGAGGGATCAGCAAGTTAAGCCCACAGCCTTTTAACCCTCAATTTCTGTCAATCCGTTACAAGCACGTTACACAGCAGCTGCAGCTCTACGCGTCTTAATATTTTTTGCCGCGGTGCCTTTCACCTCTTCCACTGGACCGGCTTTAATGGCGCCTGAAAGCAGAGGTAAAATTTCAATTGGAAGGTCACGTGTAGATGGAAAAGTGTGGTAGTTCACTACAATATGTAGGATTGTATTATCTCTCAAAAAGACAGTAGATGAAAGGAGCTGTGTTGTGGTAATCAAACTACTTTCATGTCTCAGATGTCCCATGTTTTCACAAAGGTTTAACTGAGTTCAGTTCAGATAAGTTTGGCGTTTACGCAGTAACGTTTCGAAAAAGATGTCCGTCTACATGGAAACGGCAGAAACGCTGATGAAGATGTAGTGCGCATGTCAGGCCACAGGTTGGTGGCGTTGGTTGTTTTTGTAATGAAACCACACACAGATAACAATAAGATACAAACATTAATGGCAAGTGGACGGGCATTCGTATAGAAAGACGACTAATTTGGATTGCGGGTGACTTTCATCTCCCAGGAGAATCTGGAGGTAAAGTTGGAGTGTTTTAGAAAAGTTCAGTTTTCCACCCCCAAAGAACGTTTTCCGTTGCCACTTGAAAAACATTGTTGTTTAACCGGGGGCCTTCATTTATCACAAACAATGAACTTAGGAAATCTTGCTGTTCATGTTTCCCACAGTTACTCAGTCTGGAGGAAGATGGGATTTTGTTTGTTGAAGATCAAAGCCTCTGCTCATAGGAGGTATAAGAATTAAATTTGACCACATCTCTCACAAATACTTGCTCATATTCAATAGTTCTGCTGATCACATTGTTGTTGACAAAGTCTTTTCCTCCTATACAAATTGAGAAAGTTGAGCGTAAGCTGTTGCTGGAAGGAACCGGTTGGAAAAAGCAAGACTGTGTGACGAGATCCTGTTTTAGACACATTTTCTTGTAAATATAGCTTTTTTTCCCCCCTAACCAGTCTGAGCTCAAAAGTGTTTTTTTTCTTTCTTTGCAGGATTCTTTTTTAATGTTAGTATTTGCTTGGTTACACTCTGGAGATTAGTGGATGCAGAACGCTGTGTGGCCCCTTTGGGATGGTCTTGGTTGAGGGAATAATTACAAGCCTTTAGAGGGTGGGTAGGAACCGGTGCGGACCCTTTTTTTAATCCTGGCATTTTAATTTGTGAATGTTCGGCTCTCCTCCAAGAGAAGGGCCGGCGCGGTTGGAATTTATGGATTTCGCCCCACCCTGAATGAAACGTACGCTTTCCACCACATGACACAAGCCCTAATATAGAGTTACCCCTTCACACGTTTCCGAGCGGCAGTGACAGTTTCGGGAGAATGTTCCGCGTCGTGTTCCATTTTTCACACAGCCCTCACACCGAGACGCTTCAGTGAAAGGACCTTTTCTGGATGTTCAGTCCCCATGGTTTGGGTCGGGCTTCCTGGGAGCTGTGAACCAGCTCTGTAAACCGAACAATTAGCATTTCACCAAAGTTCCTCTGTTTTTCTTTCTTTCCTCTATTTCCACAGAGAAGTCGGTCAGTAAGCTTGTAATCACAGTTGAACTCCTCGGGGGGGGGTCATCCACTATCTGCAGCCAATCGGCTTTCCACGCTTCTTCCTCGTTTCACTTTTGACGTATTGAAGATCGATTCCCGAGCTTTTAGCTTTTAACTATTCTCCTCTGTGGAATGTGGTTTTTTTTCCCAAAAGTCGTGTTTGTGGAGTGATTGAGGTTGGTGGCGAGCTCGCGGAAGTGATTTAGACTCCGATTATTTCATGTGAAACTCTTTCATGCCGGTCTGCTTACGAGGTCAACATGTAATAACACACTTTCATAAAACGGTTACTGCCTGTTGAAAAACCTTGTGGGGGAAGCTTTCTTTTCTGAGCTGTTTTTAATAATTAACAGAAAATGTTCAACGACAAGGTTAAAGGGGAAGGGTCGCACACTTTTAGTTCTGTTGGTGTATTATCAGACCGATGTGTCGCTCTCAAGGCGTTTCTCATAGCGAATGTGAAATTACACATGCCTTAAGGGTGCAGCTCGAATGAAGCGCCGTCATGTATTATGTCACTCAGATTCGATTGCATCAGCTGTTAAATGATCCTGAGCAGACGGCAGCTCCCTGCAGTCAAAATATTAGTGAGTGCCAAAGGTTTTGGCAGTGAGCTGGTAATTGCCATTTCATTATAAAGCCGAAACCAGTTTAAATCAGTGTTTGAGAGCGATGTCAGTCATTGTATTTCCCTAACCTCGGGGAAACGAGTTTAAAAAAGGAGATTGAGTCGACTTTCATTTAATTTTTGGTGCTAAACTAAATCTGTTTATACAGTTTGTATAGTATATACAAGCGTTCACTGTGAAGTATAGCTGCAGTTTGAGGAAAAACATGTAGACTTATTGATTTAAAAGGCTCAGTATTGGGCGTGGTTCACGTGGTAGAATGAAGGTTGGATGTTAAATCTCCCCTTTACCCCCGTCCATGTGTCAAACTGTCCTTGACCGAGACGCCGAACTGTGAATTGCTCTCAATAAATGGATTGAGCAGTGAAGTGTTGAATGTTTGTGTCACAGGATGAAAGTGACAAACAGTATAAAGCACTATGGCTGCTGTTGAATCAGTGGAACAGCACTATGTAATCGCATTACACTTTGTATACTGGAACTATATTTTTTTCTTACAAGCTTGACACAAACCAATCTCATAATATAGGGCTGTTCACTGGACTGAAGGTGAACAATCTGACTTGTTTTTAATGTCGTCGACGTTTCAGGTGAAAACCCTGTTTTTGCGGTTCGGTTTCAGTTTCGCCATTTTTAACCGGCAGAAATACTGAAAACCTACAGCAATAAATACATTGCGAAATGTCATATGAGATTTCGATCATCCCTCAATGTCCCAGACGTTTTCAGTGGTAAGCTGGGATGTACAGGTTAAGAAAGAAAACATCACTCTTGGCCTTTATTGACACGAGCGGCTCCATCCCGCCAGGACAGAAGCGCTCCATGGGAAACGGGACCTGTGTGTTATTCCAGCTGCACGAAATTCTTTTCAGAGGCAGCTACCCAGGGCCGGCCGGCTTCCACTGTTATCCATTCATGACTGCACCGGCGCGGCTCGCCACCGGTGTCTGCCACACACCAGCCTCCGTGCAGATAAAACTGCTTTCCCACAGCCTCCGCTTTGTGGAGCAACAGTGCAAACATGGAAAAATGTCAAAATCTCGCCAGAAGATGGAATTCTTCTTCATAACATGCCACTCGGAAGTGGCTCAGACGTCTTAAAGCTGTGGACAACTCTACATGTTGGCATGTCCAATTGTCCGCAAAAAAAAAAGAAGAAAAAAAAAAGCAGCTGTTGGAAAGCTTTGAACCTTTAACGACCCAGAAATGATGTAAAGTGACACTTCTAACGTCGGCACAGTGATGTGGAAAGCGGCTCGTTGTTAAAAGCGATGCAGGCGGGCAACATTTACTCTGATTGTCCATAGCCGTTCAGGAAAAGAGCTTTAATTTAGCTTTCAGCTTTGATTTGTGACTTCCTTTTGCCTCGGGAGTGTCTGAGCCCAGATTTTTATTTATTTTTTTCTTGGCCAGCAGAGTAAATCCATAGTCTTTAGTTTGGTTAACATGGCAAATGATACTCCGCTGTTCTTTATGCCATGTTTTTTGTGACTCCTCTGGTTGGACCCAACGGTGTTGGATAACACACACACACACACACACACACACACACACACACACACAAGAAAGAGCTTCATGATACCTGGTTAACGCGATACTCACCGGTGGTGTTTGACTCACGTCTTGGGACGCGATGACACTTTTGTCGACACCTGAACGGAAACCTGCAGGGCCCGAACGACGGACGGGAATTCTGTTCTCGGTATGAGAACATGTCTGACTCTCTCATCCTCTGAACTGTGACGCAAGAAAATAGCAATTATGTGGATGATGTGGCTTCGGAACTGAAGTGAATCAACATTCATCCAACATACGCTAAACAATAGTTTGCAAATACAAATAAGCATTTGACGGTCTTGCGCGTTTACGCCTGTATTGTCGGGGACATGAAGCTGAAGAAATCAGCTAAAATACAGTTTTATGGTTGTAAGTTAGAAATCCTCATGTAGAGAAAATCCTCAGGTGGAATTCTTTGCCTTTTGCAAGTTGATATGTAGATGTCAACAGATATGTCGATGTAGATTACTGTGAAATGATCCATATGTCTAAATGTGAGTGTCTCTTTGTCCGAGTGTATGAACAGACTGAACTGTAACTGTAAGAGCGGGCTACTCTGTTAATGTTTCACATGACACTATTACTTCGGATGGAGGAGTAGCCGTGGGAGTGTTGAGAATAGAAAGTGAAATTCATCGTGCGTTATTGCTTCGCTCTGAGTGCCGAGCATGTCGTGTTGCCGATCACAAGATTGTCTGAGACTGTTTAGATTCATATCCTCTGGGCGTCCCCTCATATTTGCACACCGTCAGATTTATTCCTCGCTAGTTTTTCAGGGTATTAAAGAAGTTTATTAAAGCAGATGGGGGTTTTTTTTTTCTTTCTTTTCTTTAAAGACTCAGATTCATCCCCCCTCCATTTTTTCTCCCTCTTGTTTCTCCCACACATGTTTTACACCTTGCCTATGTTTCCGTCATGCACCTCCCCAAACAAACCCTCTCCAAACAAACCTCAAGCAAGTTGCCGAAGCCCAGTTTGAAGGGTGGTGGGGAGGGGGGGAGGGGAGGGGAGGGAGGGAGGGCTTTTGGGGGGAGGAAGGAGTGCGCTGGGCGGTGGCCGCGGCTGGGCTGCATCCTATTAGGGCTGGGAGTGTTGAAAAGGGGTGTGTCCTTGAGCCAGTAACATCTGTGCCGGTCCCCCTCTGCCCCCACGGCGCTCTGCAGAGGAAGGCGACGGCAGGGAGAGGTTGAGGGGAAAGTCTCCGCCGGCCAGCCGGCCCGTTTCCACACGTCTCTTAACTGTTGGCCCGTTCCGTACCGCCAGACCCCCCCCTCTTTTGCCCCCTCCTGCCGTCAGAAAAGACAGCTCCGATGTAACGGGGATTTTTTATTTTTTTTTCTCCTCTTGGCTGATTGTGACAGCCTCTGGGAAGGTGCCTATTAGCCCCCCCAACCCCAGGCAGATGACTTTGAACTTGCGTGGATTGCATACCTTTGCGCAGGAAATGCTCGGCTGCGTGCCATGAACCAGCGTAGTTTTTTTTTTTTTCTTCTTTAAATTTCTGTTGACAGTGCAGAAATGTGGATGCTGCAGTGAGCGGAGGATATAAAAGGGAATGCCGAGAGCACACGGGAGACGCGCTCGCTCCCGGACAGGGTAAGACGAGCTCAATGAACCTTCCTATTCTCCTCCACAATCAAATTGAACGCGAGGAGGAGAAGCGGCGCCGACGGCGGCGGCTATCTGCTGACTGGAATGCTGGTGTGTGGACTGCATGTGACCGGCAGATAGTTGGAGGCTATCAAGCCTGGGAGTGTGCGTGACGGGAGCGGAGCGGGAGGGCGTGGGGGGGGGGGGAGGAGGGGGGCTCTATCACTCCCCAGAACGCAGGAGGATACATTCCTCTCACCAATACGTATGTGATTGTGTCATGTCTGTCTATTACGGAGGTGTTGGTGCAGAAATCGGTGTTGCCGTAGTAACTGCGGGAGGAGGGTGGGGTGGGGTGAGGTAGGGTGGGGGGGATCCGACAAGAGCCCCAGGGCTGATTCTGTCTCCGGTGTGAAGGGAATGCCCCGTAATGACAAGGTTGCTCTGGAGACGGGGTGAGGTGGTGGTAGAAATACGCGATCGCACGCACACGCGCGCGCACACACACACACACACACACACACACGCACACGCACACGCACACGGACGCACATGCAGGCTACAGGCTGCTGCCTCACATCCTCCCCCGTTATCAGTGTCAATTGAGTGCGAGAGACAGAACGAGGGGATGGCATACTTCTCTGTGATGGGGAGGGGGTGGAGTACAGACAATCAGGTCAATGAAAAGGAAAGTCACCTTGAGTAGAGTGTGTGTGTGTGTGTGTGGGGGGGTCTGCTCAGTCTCCTCACTCACTTCCTGCTGCTGCCCATCCTTCTCAGGTTCCACTCCCGCTTCCGCAGCCTCTCTCCAGAGGCTCCACGTCGTCCTCGGTGCATGTAAATACTATGCAGACGGACTGATGCATTACAAAGGACTGACAGCTCAGTCTATAATTCTCCAGGATTTCAAGGCCCCCCCCCCCCCCCTCCAAGTGATGGCAGCCTGGATTCCCCCCCCCCCCCCCCCCCGTAATCCTAAATGGTTTTGTTATTTGTTTTTGTCCGCTGCATTAGAGAGACAATCCTATTTTCCTGCCTATAAACATCCAGAACAGATTAAAAGCAGAGTAATGTGCGTTTGGAAGGGGTTTACATTAAGTCACCCACCCACCCGGCGTGCGCCAGTCACCCACCGCTCTGGTTGCCATAGCAACTAGTGAAGAGGTCGGGATTTTTAATGGACAGCGGACAGCTCGGGGTATCCTATAAAGGACCCCGTCTCCCCGCCCCTCTATTGACGACCGTGAGGTTGTTCAGCACTCGGGAATGAATCTGTGAACCTTGTTGGACTGAACCATCTAATAATGTTCCGTGTTTCTTCTGCAGTTAATAAATAGATTTTGGCAGCTCTTCACTATTTCATATCCTCCACTTTTGTGTGAGAATCGCACTTTTCTGTAATCAACGGAGTGATCCGTTTTTGTGGGTCCAATACAACAAATCACTTGGATCAACCAAAGCTCCCTATTCACCTCAGACCCTTTTCTCTTGATTTGAAATACCTTAATCTGCCCATCTGAAGTAATATACACAGCATTTCCCCACATTTACTTGATGTGAATTAATTCCAGTTCGTCAGACAAGTTGATATTAGTGCGGAAATCTGTTTCATAGTGGATGAATATCGAAGTGAAACCTACTTCTGTCATCAACAGACATATTATTTCACTGTTATGAAGTGGCCTGGTGGGAGCGATCAATTCCTGTGGGCTATTTTTAACCCAAATTATTCTTCTTTTCCTCTTTTTTCTGGCGCGCAGCCAACAAACGCAGCCTAGATAGCGAAGTTGAAGCTCTGGATTGGATGGTGTTGTCGCACGTTCAAGTCGTTCCCTGCTTCTTTTTTTTTTTTTTTTTGCCCCGAGTCTCACCTCCTACATGAAGGTCTGACCTGTGGAAGAATGCTAACACGTTGGGAGTGGGGGGTGGGAGCCTCCGCCTGCAGAACGGGTTTCACAACCTTGCCGGTGGAAAAGCTCTGCAGCCTCTTTAACCTGCTTTTTCATCTCTGTCCTCCCTATGTTTCAACTGCACACTCCCTGCTATGAAATGCACATTTTTAGCTTTTGGCTATTTGTTTTTTTTTTTTCATTTGAGAGGTAAAAGGGAATACCAAAGTTGTTTTTTTTTTAATTGATGGGGCTGTTTGAGTTTACATTCACGGAAATCATCTTTATTGAGAGAAAATGCATTATTCTCATATCTAAACTTAAACCAAAGGCTATTACGATACTGAGCTTACCACTGGAAATCATGTTGGCCGACATGCTGAGTGACTGAAGGGATTTTTGGGCTTATTTCTGTGCAAAAGAGGTGGATTATGGACCTCTTGTGCTTTTTGTCTCATTTCTGCAACACACTGCCGGATGAATCATAATCGCAAAAGCTCAGCCAGTAACGTGGCCATTCCAAGCTCCCACCAAAGTTTTAAAAGAGAACACTGGTCAAATTCAATCTGTAATGACCGAGTCTTTATGCAGGAACCATATAACTTGCCTTTGACGAGCATCTGCCCATCAGATTGCGTACCCACTTTGTTTATGCAGAACTTCTGTATCCAACCAGACAAAACATTTCAGCAGCTTCAGTTGATCCGTCGTTCAGCCGGAGCTCCAGCGGGGAACCCGTCACATCATGTCTGTCGTTCTCCTGTTGTCCGACGATCATTTCTGCTCACATTATTACGTTGGATAGTCGGACACTGAGGCAGTCCTGCAGCTAATCTCCGACATTTCAGACGAGATGGAGATCTTTAAGTCTTTAATGAGAAAAGAGGAGCAAAACAATTGGATTACTGTTGCGTAACATGGCTAACAGAATAAGCTGTTTTCGCTCCAGCAGATGCTGCAGAGTCCACCTCTTGTATTTCAGTGTCCGTGTATGTATTGTCGTATGGTCCAATTTTCAGTTCATGAGTATCTTCATGGTTTTTTGTTAAAGTGTTACATTTGTCACCTCAAGCTGCTCTGAAACCAAATTAAGAATCAGATAAAAATGTTTATTGACCAGAAACACTGCAGGGAGCCACGACTGGAGGGCTGGAGGGCCGCGGGTCACAGACCCCTGCGGTAGGGGTGTTATTCTTTAAAGCCAGGTGTACAAAGACGGTGTGTATATTTGAAGACCAATAGCAAAGTGTATTAAAATGCAGCTGCAAAATGTGACTTCATCATTCACCTCCAGGACAAAAGACCCCAAAAGGCTTCGTGTGCCGTCACAAAGAGATCAAGGCTTTTTTTTTCAGAGTTGTAATTAAAATGGGAAAGTTACATTTTGTTATTTAGTGTGTCAGTGATTATAACAATGCAATCTCAAAAAAAGCAGGAAAAGCGAGCACACCATCGACCGTCACAGTGAAACACCAGTCCGTCTCCCTAAAGTCACCCCTCAGAATAACTTTGTTCCAGTCATCCGTCAGTACTTCAAACTCCTGACACAACTGGAAAACCGCAGCTCCGTCGAGGAGTGTAAAATGTCAGCCGGTGGAAGAAACGCTTCCTCTGTCCGGTCCTGTGCCGGTATCCCTTCCTCTTCACTCTTACCATGTCTCTGGACGTTAATCCTGTAATCTGAGATCCTCTCCAACACTGCTGCCGGAGCCTGGTGGCATTAATGCGTCCAAGACGATGCCTTTGTCATCACTGCACGCATCATTTGAATGCACACACACACAAACACACACTGGAGCCAAACCACTCTGAGACTGTGCTGGTTCACACTGAGGATGGCTCTGAAGGCTCCCAGCTGACTGACTGCCAATGGCGAGTGATTGATTTTAATCTGCTCTTAACCTGCCACTCAGCATTTCTTTCGTGGCCCAGTTTATTCCCCCCCCACCCCCACCCCACAAACGTAACATATTAAACTGCAGATATGGACAAATGTCAAAGTCTTTCCTTCTTTTGATCCTTTTGTAACTGCAAGAATTTGCCAGTCTATTCCAAAATATACATATTAAAGTTAATCAGATATTATTATATTTGCAAAAAAAAAAACAACCCTCGGTCACCTGTATCTGGATAAATCATATTTTTATTCAGGATTAAAACAATTTGTCAATATCTGGACATTGTTTTGAGTTTACGTGTCTAAAGTATCATTTCACATAAATTGCACACCTTTATTGTGAAAGGTGTTGTGTTATGTGACCTCCACAGATGCATTAATTCTGACCCAGGGCGGTTTTGAATGTCATTTTTGCCAATCTAGTGTTTATAGATCAGTAGCCTCTGTCAGTTTTCATATTTATACTTAAAAAAAATAAATAAATAAAAAATCACATGGCGGGCCGGATTAGATCCTCTGGCGGGCCGCTTCTGGCCCCCGGGCCACATGTTTGACACCCCTGATCTAGGAGATCATTTAAACTGGCTGTTCTTTTGTTGCTAGAGCAGAACCGTCACGTTGTGTACTTTAATGTTTGCACTTGAGTCGAGGCAATGAACCAGTTAAAGTTCACGTGCTGGTTTGCAGATTATTCTTCACTTTGGGCAGCTCCAGCCTCAGACTCTCATGAAAAGACCTCCGCCGACTCTATTCTGTGTGCCCTGATCCGTTTCTGTGCAGCTGTCCAGACTTGATCCAAAATAAATGACAAAGCACAGTGCACAACAGTCCTGGGGGATATCCACAAATCTCCCATGCCGACAATGAGTGCGGCATTCAGCAGATACGTTTTCAAAGCGCGAACTCTCCCCCGTGTCTCGCTGCAACGCCGCTCAACGTCGCATCCCGTTGCTGTGCGTTGAGAACACTGTGGCGAGGCGATTATCAAAATGTAAGTCTGATCCATCCCAAATCCTAAATCAGAAAAGAAGATTAAGCTTCCGTGCACCAAATACCTTTCCGCTCCACCCATACTGCAGCTAAAGCAACACTATATATACGCAAACCCCCCCCCCCCTCATGGAATGATTTGCCTTCCATACAGCTGTTCATGTTGCAGGAAATGCTGTGAAAGGATTTTCTTAAGAGCAACAGACACAACATTGAGAACCGATGTGAGATATCAGTGCTTGTAGTCACTTTCTAAAGTAATTGCTTGATTTTTTAAAATGTGGTTTACTCCCCCTGCATTAAGGTTTCAACATTCACCTCCTTTACACCATTTCATCTCTACTCATTTCATCCAGCCTTATCCTGCGATTAACCGACATGAAATATTAAAAGTATCCCACAGACAAATACGGCACTCGGAAATGTCAGTCGGTGCCGACGGAGGTATTTCATACATCTGTTTTCAATACACCACCCTTCACTGTGTTCTCCTTCCAAGCTGGAATTCCTGCTCCAAGTCAAGCACACACGGGCTTCTTAGCATCGGTTTGAAGTTGACCTGTCGGTGTTTAGAAATCAAACAAAGCTACCTATTCCTGGCCGCCATTATTTTACGAGCGCTTAATTAGATTATGGGCAGCAAATGCTGAGTTTTGTGAAGCCGATGAGGTCAGCTTCACACAAATTCAATCGTGTTTTAGGCGCATCGCAGCAAAGAAATACATGTACCCCTTATGTCTTGGTGTCTATATTGCTTGAATTGATGATCCTATTAAATATTTAGCGGTTCAGTTCAAAGAGCCTGGTAAAATGTACTGAGGAAGAAAAACGAGAGCATGCGAGAAGAAGGAGCAGCTGGACGACGAGCGTCCGCTCCACCTTCAATTCTTCATTCGTGTTTAGCGGCGGCAGCAGTCCGCCTCTCTGTGTTTAGCTGAAGACGCTTCTGTCTTTTCTCCAGCGGACATGACAGCTGGACGCGTTACAACAGTCCTGCGGACAGACACCATGCTCCATCTCTCACTCCGCTCACAAACACTGGGTTTTGTTTTGTTTTGGAGGTTGTACCCCCCCCCCACCCCCTTCTTTTTACGGCCTGGACCGATTCCAGGTCACCCGCCAAACCACATGGTCAAGACAACAACAAGACTATCCACAGACAGAAAACTCCTTCAAACAAAGAGAGAAGTGTTTGTTTGACTATGGGTTGGAAGTGGGGGAGGCGGGTCTAATTTTTCAATGTGTGTTGAATGAAGAAGCACAAAAGAATCCGTTTTGCACTGTAAGCAGCCGCCTACAGAAGTCACGACGGTTTTTTTGCTGGTACAGCGGGGATAAACAGCGTTCCTCTTGATTACACGGAAAGCACGGCTGCTGCATGGCATCACTGTCGACTTTCCGATGGCTAACATCTCAAACAGGCCTTTTCCTTGGAAAACGCAGTGAATCTCGCTCGACTTTCACCGTTTTGTGCAGGTAAGGGTCAGTTTGAACCCCCCCCCCCCTGTACTCCAGCTCATGATAATTAGGGGTTCCTTGCAGCATGAGCAGGTGACAGTCAAGAGATGTTTGTTGTGCGTGTTGTTCAGGGTCACAGCACTCACCGGGCTACGAGAGGAATTTCTTCCTGTTGCAACAGGCCATCGCTGACGTTGGGGGAACCCTTGACCGTCTGACAGACAACCTCCGAGGGTGAACTGGGGAAAACGTCGGTCCCGCAGGTTTAAAGAGTCACAGCAGACTTCACAGTGACACTGAAGCCTTTTTTTCCCACCCACATCAGCAGGCTGTTGTAGCTGGACGGGAACCAGTGGCGTCCCACTCCGTCTCACCAGTTTACACAACGTTTATAGCCGGCTTTAGCTAATGGAAAGATGGGCAGCTTTGTGGACTAATATGGTCAAAGAGGCCTTTGAGTGGCTTCTTGAGGGAGTGTGAAGCCAAGCAGCTGCTGCCGAGACCTCCAGTTTGAAATGGTCGAGGATGTGTCAAGATAAATACACAATCCAGTGTGTCGGTAAGAGTGAGCTGCTGTGTGCTTTGTCTCCTGTGTGGCAGTTTGGCCTCAGGTACCTTGTCGCTCTGCACATTGTATATATTTTTTTTTACAAAGGACCGATTATACTTTGCAATGAATACATTTTACTGTTGTGTTTTGACTGGTTGCCTACTTATTAATACTGGGCCAGATGTGAGCCGGATTTGTCCCACGGGCCTCGAGCGTTTGTGATGAATGCTGCTGTTTATCACCAATTCGTTCAGACAAATTATACCTTATCTATGTGACTGTGTTTTTATTAATTTGCCATTTTGCTTCTTTTTGTTTTTGTTTGCATCAATCACCATATTTATAATGTGCAGGGTGGAAAGTCACTCTGGTTTCAAGATTCACTGGGGGATAGAAAAAAAGACTTTCATTTTATTTATGTTTTTTTTTTTGTAAAGAGGACAGCAGCTGCTGGCTACAGGAAACCCAGATGACCAAAGAAATCAAAATAGGACAGTGATGGCATCAGGGTTTATTCAGACGGACCGCAAAGTTTACTTTTTATATCATCGAGGCTTTCTAAAAACCAAAAAGTTGCCAATAGGAGACGTCCTCACGTTCTCCTTTTGGAAGAAATCACTGAATCCGTCGCCCGTTCCCCCCCCCCCCCCCCCGGTGACCCACGGCCGTACGGCTGCAGCTTGAGGACGCGAACCGACCGGGCTAAAATTAGAGGCGCATCACACCGCAGGTCGCGCGATGTGTCTGGGTGCAGTTATTGGAAATAACTCTCGGGGTCAAGTGAACGCGGTTGGGTCCGGCGGGATACCGGTCGTCGAGAAAAGACGTCCAGAAATTCCCGCAGGTTCGCCACACAGCCTCTGTGGTTTGTGAGACTTGGCTTCACGCTCCCGTCGCACCAAGGAGGGACCGGAGAGCCCGTTTCTGTGGCGCGACTCAGTTTTTTCCTCTGGATCTGGACTGTCTGAGACGTCTTGGATTTTGGCATGTTCTGTGTGAAACATGGCCTCTCTCTGTCTCGTTCGTTTTTTTTTTTTGATGTTGGATTTATCGTAAGTCCGTTTTGAATTAAGCTCCTTAGTTATGAGCTTTTACCAACAGCCTTTGCAGTTATTGATTTTAAATCGGGGATGTTAAGCTACGATAACATCTGTCAGTTCGGCTTTCAACACTGGATACAAACCTCATTGTCGTCTTAGTCCAGAGTCACTGGGATTTATTTGATTTAGACTCTGTAATAAGCTTCAATTATAAAAGCTGATCCAGATGGTTTGTATCCTGCTACAGTAATTATTAATATAGTATCATTCACCTTCTATATTTCTAGTGAAACTCTAGTTGCTAGACACCTTCCAAACCTACAGTAGGGTCGACTTGGTAAAACTGCAGGAAGGGAAAAAAAATCAGGTGTTTATGATTATGTGCGAGATGGAAGTATCATGTAGTTGAGTTTGACTTGTGAAACCTCACTTCTCAGTGGGACAGTGTGCAGGCCGACATCATGTTTTAGAAGGAAGAATGCACGTTTTCAAGCCCAGTTTTTCTCGCCCACATCAACCCGGCCGGCCTGCAACACAACAAAGAGCCTTCGCACACCTCTCACCGCGGCCATTGTAAACACGTCCTTCTAGTCATTACCCGCTCAGATCTGCAGAGGAAAGCCGGGGCTCAATGGGAAGGAAAAGGGAGATGAGAGGGCCTGAATACACTAATCCAGGCAAATTATGGTTTCCATTTCAAACATCACACTCTCATGACAGGGCTTTATTGTGTAAACGACATAATTGAATCTTTCAGCGCTCGCCCTCCGTGACTTGAGTGCACAATACTTTCCCCTGGAGAAAAAACACTGTGACCCCCACATTATTCGCCGTTACCAGGACCCGAGTGTGCAAAAGTCAGGGGCCTTCGTAGACTTTACCTCGTCCAGCTGTGCTCACAGCTCTTACGTCGGTTGCCAGATTGCTGCGGATTTCATGTCGGAGAACAGGAAGTAATAGCCTTTCGTCTTCGGTGCCAGTTGAAATCGATCTCCCGACTGGTGACGGCACTCCGTGTCCACCGCTCCTTGAACGGCTCCATGGCGCCGGAAAGCGGCTTCCTGCGCAACGTTCTGATGTGGGATTGTGAGCATTTCGTGTAACTTTCCAAAGCCGCAAGCAGCCGAACATTTACACCGTTTGATTGGCAAGCCCTTCGACACTCTCTCTCTCTCTGTCTCTCTCTGTCTCTCTCTGTCTCTCTGTCTCTCTCTCTGTCTCTCTGTCTCTCTCTCTGTCTCTCTGTCTCTCTCTCTGTCTCTGTCTCTCTAGATCAGTGTTTTTCAACCTTTTTCGAGCCAAGGCACAGTTTTTTCTTTGGAGAAATCTGGAGGCACACCACCACCCGAAATGTTAAAGTTTTATACTCTGTAGCCTATATTAACAATATAAAGTCATTCTCATCAATGCTTTATCAACAGGAATCAAGTAAATACAGAAAAAGGTATTTCCCAATTTCTTTTTTTTTTGTTTTTTGACTCACTCAGTGTGAAACCTGGACCTGATGGATGAAGAGCTGAGATCCTGGTTCACATTCTTCCTTTTCAAAAACTTCTCCATCACTGTCACTGACACACTTTGATACAAGATGGGAGCAGGAGGTGGTGGTGGAGATTAACCAGACCGACGTCTGTCAGTTTCGATTTCAACGGCAATGTTCTGTGCTGCCCTCTAGTGGCGAAGAGTATTTATACATGATTACTCTGCAACGGCTGTGAGAGCAAATGCTTTTTTAAAAAAATTTTAAAATTGGATCATTTCCCACGGCACAACTGACTAGATCTCGCGGAAACACCAGTGTGCTGCGGCACAGTGGTTGAAAAACCCTGATCTAGAGTTCTGGAACTGTTCTGGAACTGTTCTGGAACTGTTGAATGCTTGACGTGAATAAACCCACTTCACACAATTCAATGTCCGTACCCCTCCCAAACAGTTCCGACGACGTAAACCTCATACTTATTTGTGAAACATGTTGAGTATTTAAAATGCCCGCAACTTAAGCCAGTTGTTGTAGATTTACCGTATATTTTGTGTCTGCGCCCGCAGCACTCTC
The DNA here is from genome assembly GCF_963422515.1 of Blennius ocellaris. Lineage (NCBI taxonomy): Eukaryota > Metazoa > Chordata > Actinopteri > Blenniiformes > Blenniidae > Blennius > Blennius ocellaris. The sequence goes on along the minus strand of NC_137667.1, from coordinate 17,528,546 downwards.
TGACGGAGGCCAAACCCTGAGGTGGAGGAGGCCGTAACGAGGCCCCCCCGCAGGAGCCTCCAACCCTCCCTTACCCTGAGCGGTCGGACGCGCTGGACAGCCATGGCTCCCCGGAAGCGTGGCGGCGGCGGCCGCGGCGGCGGGATGTCCTTCTTCTTCTGCTGTTTCAACAGCAACGACCACCCGGAGATCACCTACAGGCTGCGGGAGGACTTCGCCCTGCAGGCCATGGAGCCGGCGCTGCCGATGCCGGGCTACGACGAGCTGGACGGCATGTTCTCCGAGTTGGTGGTGAGACTCCTCTTCTTCAAGCACTTCCTCGTTTCAATCCACACTTTTGTACGCTGATAAGAATCCATGTGTCGGTAAACAACAAAACGACGTGACATAAATGCTGTTGTAAAGTTCAAAACAGCATTATCAGCTGCATAAACCACAATAAAAACGGTAAAGACATTTGTGTTCCATTCAGTGAAATACGTGTCGATGTCAGAAGGGTTCATGAAAATTTGATTTTATGTTGAGATCGTCATAATTTTCAGAAATGATTTTTTGTTTTTGTGAAAATATAGACAATTTTAACACGTATGACCCGCACCACAACAGAGGACAGCTTGAAGGTTTCAATTTAAAGGTTATTATGGCATTGTTTTATGGGTCTTGCCCACTCGAGATGAAATTGGACGACTGAATTAAAATGTTTGACTCCCCCGCTCTGTGCCAATCAGTCGTCTGTTGGCGACTTTTTAAAATGCGTCTTAAAATGCCAAACGCACGGGATTTCCAAAAATACAACATGTATGCCATGAAGCTGGGTGTGAAACCAGTGGAGGAGATTCTGAAACCATTTTTATTCCAAGAAATCATCCAAAAATGTCAGTTTAAAACTGGGATGTATGTGTTGTAAGCTTATAATGGATCGACTCCCCTGACTTTCAGTTTTAAGATAAAAAAATAAATAAAAAAATAAAATCTGCTAATGGATTTTATTTCCTGTGAATCCCAACAAAATGGGAAATTCGTCAGCCCGTCAACCAAAGCTTGCTTCTCACCGCGAGATCCTAAAGTTGAAAGTGTGACTTTCACTGTTGTGTGAAACATGGCAGTCCTGCTCGACTCGCTCTTAAAAGTACCATTGTGTTACGTTACGTTTCTGATGGTGAAGCAGTTTTAATCACATTTACATGTCGCACAATTGTTCCTGTAAACTTAAAATGTGGACGTTTCCTCATCATCTTATGAACTTGGCCTCCCAACGTAACGTCACTCAGACGAGGAACGTCACTGAAACCAACTATTAATACAAAGGCAGGAGAACAAATTTAAATACTCAAGTAGAAGTACTTGGAAACGGGGCTTACGGTGTTATTATGTAACTGGAAAGATCTTCAAGTTGTAAGCGTCCTGATTGTTTACACTGTGTTACTTTGTAAAGCCTCCCATTCACGACTTCCTCCCAGTTTACACTTCCCACTGTCTCGTGAATAAACGAGGCCAGGCTGCTTTTCTTTCCCTCATATTGTCACTTCTAATTTGTCGGGCCCTCCTCTCTCCCCTGGCCCCATTCCCCGGCTCTCTGGGTTGCCACAGTAATCGAAGCATGACATTTTCTGCACATCAATGGGCTTCATTCAAGAGCTCTTAATGTCTCGGGTCTCCTCCATCTGCTAATTGCTTGTTTTTGTCCACAACCCTTTATGGAGGCATAATTGAGTGAGCCGAGTGTGGCGACGAGGAGGCGTTCAGTTGCTCTGTTTACGAAAAGAAAACAAGCCACGTGCTTTTCTTTATATCCACTACGAGCCACCATGTGCGCGCATAATTAGAAGGCCGACGTTGCGACATAACTTGTGGCCATCTGCGCCGTAGCGACAAGTGAGAACCGACCTTTAGTCTGACTTGGACCTGTGAGTTCTCTGCCCCCCCCCCCCCCCCCCATGCCATCGCTTGCAGTCCAGCAAATGATTAAGTAACTAATCTGGAGCAGTAAACAATAAGTTCTCATTGACAACATGACGCAATAATAACTTTTTAGCCCCGACGGTTCAAATCAAAGGTTTATTCAATACCTTAAAAAAAACTACATTGATCTTTGCGCATGTTTTTCCACAGGGCTTGATTTGCAATTTCCCAAATAATTCCCAATAGCGATGGACCTCTACCGATTCTAGTATCACGTGTGGAGTATAAATGGGACTGAATTCCATTTAGTAGGTACTTGTATTGACACTGCTAAAGGTTGGTACTCGCCCTTCAAATAAAATACGCCATCAGTACTTTCCTAATTCCCAAGCTGGCGTGGCGTCTTAAAACATGTGTTTGTTGGGTAAACTGCATTAGCCTCACCTCTGTCCAGCTGCAGTGCCACTTTATCTGGCGGGTGTCTGGAGCCAGGCCCATCGGACCGCGGGGGAATCGAGGGCACAACCTGCCAGGTCGCAAACTCCACACAGGACGGCCCGGAAACTCCAAACTGAAAAAAGCTTTTATTTAGCTTCACTAATAATTCCAGCTTTAAAGTCTCTCATGAGCTATAGAATAAGCCGATCCGTCTTATTTGTCCCCATTTCCTCTTCATATTTAGTCGAAGACTTCCAGACAGCGCCGTTGTGTGAACGCCTCTGTGAACTATCCGTTACGTGTCGTGACGCATGTTGTCTCCAGATGTTTGTTGCCACATGTCGAGCAGACCGACCACGCCTAATCCCCCCCCCCTCCCCCCCCATTACTCACACCTCCGCAGCCCGGGAGGCTTCTGATCTGATCCACCGTCACGCTAAATTCATCAAGGAGACTGATCCCTCTGATATCGTGAAGAGCTTTATCACAAAATGATGCTCTTGGCCCCTGCTTTTCATTTGGAGAAGAAACATTTGGTTGAAGCCGATACTGTGAAGTTTGCACCGCCACGGTTTGATTATATTTAGCCGCGTTGTGTGAACAGAGCTTTAAGGAACGATGCCCATTATTTGGACAGCGAATCTCATCCCGTCTGTGCGCTCGGCAGCAAATCACTGCAAAGACATAATATTTCGACGTTGTCCTCCTCCTTCGGCAACCTCCGCACAATCTCTCAACCTCGTGTGCTATTTTTATCTCCCTTTGCAGGATGAGCTCGACCTTACAGAGAAGCACAGAGAAGCGATGTTCGCCCTGCCAGCAGAGAAGAAATGGCAAATCTACTGCAGCAAAAAGAAGGTAAACAAAAAAAAACCAAAGAAGAAGAAGTTACATGCTACATCAATCAATATCAGCCGTCACAGGCTCACTGCCGAATGGACGTTTTCACTGATTATCCTCTGTAATTATCCCAGCGGCAGAGGGATATTCTCCCCGCTCTCACGGATCTGTCGAGTCCTGAAGCCGTGTGTGTTTTGTTTTTGTTTTTTTCTCAAACTCGCGACTTGTCGCCACCTCCACTCACAGCAGGTTGCAGCAAGCGTGTGTTGTCTGTGTACGGTTCCTGTGGAATGCAGGTAATTAGTTTTATGTGTACGCTCCTCCCAGTCGTGCCAAAAACAATATTCCGGGAACACCTTCGGTGGGGTTTTTTATTTTTTTATTTTGGACGCACACGGGTCTGTTTCATGTGAGAAGCTACAGGTCAGATTGAAGGTCAGACCTACCGTGGCCATACATTAACACTTTCATGGAATTAATATATTGGACACGGCTTGAGAGAATTCTTTTTATTTTTTTTACATTGTTCACGCCAAGAATTCATAGACTAAAGACTACATATAGTCATTTATTCCAACGACGACTCACAAGGAAAAGTCCAAAAGAGAAAATCCCAAGTTTTCACTTCTAAATTATCTTTAGAATCAATTGTAACTCTGAATTTGGCAAAACCTAGACTGGAACAGTGGAGATTTTATTCACCTGCATCCCGACTCGACCCCGGGGATCTTCTCACCAGTTACCGCATTTGTTTTTTGTTTTGTTTTTTCAATTTAAATGAACCAGATATGTAAATTCTTCTTACATGACTTGAGAAATGTCTTGCTTCTTTGTTGAAATGTCCAGAAGATTCATCAGAGATGCACTGATACCAACACTGATGGTTGTATCCGGTATGAATCTAGACTTGTGAGCTTTCTGATTTTTGGTGGTTTTAAGGCAACGTTAGAAAGAAAAGTTAGCACAGAGATAACTGGCCCTTTGATCCTTCGCTGTGTACTGGTCCTGTCATCGGGCAGCAGAATTCACCGAGTGTCGGATCGTTCACCCACTAATATGGAACCTGAGTTGGGATTACACCGTCATGAGACGGGTTAATTTTACCCTACTGATGATGTGTTGTTGCAATATGAATCCAAAATACTTTTAATATGTACGTATTGTTAATAAGTACCTGTATTTATACTCTATCGACAAGCACTCACACTTGGACTCGTCCTTTAAAAACGTCATATTGGCGCATTCCTCATTTTCATTCCAGAAAGTGCGAGTTGTGATCAACGCAATCAAAACTTATCAATCTTCTTAATGCAAATCTGGACAAACATCGGCGTCTGTTTTAACTCCACACGTTGGCAAATACATCCAACTATTAGACATTAAAACCTCCTCACAAGTTCCCCTGTAATGTGTCTTTCTCGCCTGATAAAAACCCGCCTCGTCGTTTCTCGTCATTGTGCATCTGTTAAACAACATTTCAGACATTTTGACGGTTTGAAGAATCAACTCCCGTCACCATTCTCATGGACGATCCCCCCGTTTGCACAAAGCATTGCTTCAGTGAGCCGTAACGCCACATAATAAAGACACACATCGCTGCCGCACCGCAGAGTTCCCTGTTACACTTTGGTTTCCTGACAGATCCAGACTCTTTCTCCATCGCCTCCTCGTAAGTGCTGCCTGGAAAAAGCTCTGCCCTGAATAACTCACTTAAGGGTTTGTCACACAAGGTGGACATGAAAATAGTGACGTATGGAGGGAGTGAGACGGAGGCTATATCTGGTTTCTTCCAGTAGATAATCCTCTTAACATTGAAGGCAGTGACGGGTAACATGGAATATATTGCAGGTCTGATCGTATTCAGACTTCTTATCTCACTTCCATGAAACCCCAAAAAAAGGTCTGGGGTCACATTCCCACCGACGTTGCCAGACTCTTGTCTGCTTGTTTCACTGTTTTTCATTGAAATTTTGCCGCGTGGCCCGAAAAACAACAGCCTATTTTAACAGCGTTTCTGTTTCCAGATAACACACCTGCCCCAGCACAGCATGTTTGCAGCCATAACAATGTCTGCTGTTCTATGACAGTATCGCGTTTCATCAGTTTTCCTTCCTGATATAAGCAGTGGCAGCTGCTCGTCCTTTCTTCCTCTCTTTCTTTCTTTATGGACTCATCCTCAGCTCGTCTGATCTGGTTCCGATGAGTCGAGCTGAACAGCTATCGCAGAGTGTGTCCTCATCGCTTTCCTGAAAAGTGTGTCAAGGCCGTAGGTGTGTGTGCGTGCGTGTGTGTGTGTAGGATACCCTGTGCAGACTGGTCACGTAGATTTATTAATCTTTTCCTACATCTGGAAACAAACTGGATAATGAGGATTGTGGTCGGGGATTTCGTCTAATGGCTGGATATCTGGTGTTAATCCTCCAGCACAGCTGCAGGAAGACATTGTGAAAGCCGGTGCAGAAGTGCAGTCCTCATAAATACAAATCATCACACTGCTGATGACGTGCAGGAAGTATTTGAGAAACCAACGGTTTATTGATTAACGTTTCCGTACATTTTATGGACAAAATACGGTTTACTGTCAGTTCTAATATGAGTGGTGGTGTTAGAAATGCTCCTTTCTTCTGGTCTTTCTCTTTTCATTTTGCTTTAAATCCGATAGCTACATTTGAAATGTATGAAAAATAAGTCGGTAAAGTTCAGAAAGGTGACATGGAGTAAAGATCTTGATAGTTGCCAGTGCTTTGGACACTGTTCCCTCATCCATTGGGCCGCCCTGTTTTCTGTCTTTTTACTTGTATCAGATGTGCCTTTTTTTTTTTTTGTATCTTCTCGCGTGTCTCAAGTGGCAGTGAAATGTGTTTTCAAGAACAAATTCCAATAATCTGCAGTTATTTTACGGAGACTTGAAAAGCCATGTAACGTTTAGTTCTGGGTGCTCTCCCACCTACTTGTTGCTGTCGGCGGCTTCCATCGGCCAGTGGTGGAATGAGGTTTCTGCTTTGCCACGCCGCGTTCCTGACCACCAATCTCACATCCAACTAATAGGAAACATTAGTGAAAGTCAAAGCTTGGCACACCGTGGAGTTATTTTGTACGTGTTGGGAGTCCCTCGATGCTTTCAATTTGAGGTTCAAAGCACATTGCAGTGTTCTGGACTATATATTCAGGCTCCCCGTGTCCCATAAACTTCCTGAAGGGTTTACCTTCAGCACAGACCTGGGTCGTTATCGTGAAGCGCTCTGCAGTCTGTTAAGACCAGGTGAGATCACGGCGTCGTCGACGTGGCTCCCGCCCCCCACAGCAGCCATCACTTAGTGCCGCTTAACGTCCAAATGCTTGGGTTGCATGTGTCTGTAGCTGCAGTGGACTTTGACGAGCTCGTCCTCCCCTGGACGTTATGAAACCGACCCTCAACACGGTGTTCTGCTTCCGTTCTGTCCGTGCAGGACGTTTCGGAGTCGGCGTGCACGTTGGGGGGGGGGGGGGGGGGGATTGAGGTGAAGCAGCACATTAAAGAGGAACATCGACCTGCAGAAGCCAGGAAAGGGAGGGAAGACAGATCGGCATCAATATTGCTGACTCTGCAGCAGGACCTGGCTCTGACCCAGCCAGATACCAGCTCTGAATCTGAGCTCAAAGGGGAAGCGGTGTGTGTGTGTGTGTGTGTGTGTGTGTGTGTATGTGTGTGTGTGTGTGTGGCAAAGGAAGCCCTCAGTTGGCCAAGGCAAACAGGAAAGCTTCTCTTCCACAGGTGCAACTTCCGTACGACGACGGGTGGGATGATATAGTTGAAGATGGGTTCATTATCAGGGCCACTCAAAACCCACAAGTGATGACGGTGCCCCCCCCTCCCCCCCCTTCAGAGGCCGCGCTGGAAGTGGAGGAGATAAGTCGGTCAGAGCTGGAGCTGTTTGCTTTGGCTGGGCACCTGAGCCGATGAAATCACGCTGAGGAGAATCAATCTTCCTGCTCCTTGTCAGCTCTCTTCAAGGCTGCACTCGGCGCCAAAGAGGACAGAGGATTTACTGATCCGTTTGTTTGTAAAGGTTTTGGTGCTCGGGTTTCGGATTTCATTAAAAAAAAAAAGAAAGAAAATAAAAGTCAAAGTTCTGAGGAGACAGAGTTGTAACTTTGAGGCAGAAACGAACTGAAAGCGACTCTTGTTTCCTGACGTATCTTTGATCCTTGTTTCCTCAACCATGGGAGAAAAAAAGACATTCCTCAGTGGACACTCCCAACCCTTCACTCTCATCATGACCCTGACTAAACTGGAGACGTTTCAGCGTTTGAAGTGAAAGAGACGAACCCTTTTAGAGACGTGAGAGGAAGCGGCCCCACCTCCACATCTGCTGCTCTAATGGACTGGAGTCTGTCCAGCGCCTGGCCGGTGGAGATCAGGCCGTCCTGTCACTGCGGGCCGGGGCCAAGGTCTTGTCGTTCCTCTCGCCGCCAGCCAAGTCTCCGCAGGCCGCCGCATTAACCCACCGCCCAATTAGGTTGTGACGGTCACAGTCGGCTTGTGCTTAATGGGGCGAGGGTCGACGCTAAGGCAGCAAGGCCTTTTATGTCCGATGGCGACCCGAGTGTCTTTCCTCCTCCGAGTGTCCATCGGTGGTTTGAAATTCAAACGTTCAACGTCGTCTCAAGTTTGTGCGCCCGTCTGGAGATTAATCTCTCCATAAGTCTGACCGTGTCCTTAATCCACAGTTTTAACATTTTCATTTGCTAATCTCAAGATTTTATTTCCCTCCCCAAGCAGCTGTGCTCCCCTTTTTGTTGGCACCTTTGGAAAGTCGGTGAAGAGTTGGAGGATAAAATGGGCTGAATATCTGTGTCGCCCTACTTTGAGTTCTCCCTTTTTTTTTTTTGGCTTTTGGCTATTTATTCCCCCGGACCTTCTGTTTCCTGTGTTTGCTGCTGTTTGTCTGTTTCATTTGCTGCCAGTTGATTGGAAAAATGATGGAAAGAGGGAAAAGAGAGGGGGGGGGGGGGATTCTCATCTGTTTTTAAGATGGAGCTTTGATGTACTCAAACCATTCATTGTCTACAATTCAAACACATGAGCTAAATAGCAATTATCATGCGACTTTGTAAACTATTTCCACCGAAACCACAGTCCTGTGTCGCATTTAGACGTTCCATCAAGTCCCTGGTCGTCTTCATCGGCCGAACACGCGTCTCCACGACTCGGCTTGAACGTTCAACTTCATTTCCAATCTGCCGTCTTGACTCACTTAAAAAGTGACGCCAATTGAGGGTTTTAAATTAAAGGCAACAAGAAATGACATTGGAGATTTAATTGACTCGCGTATGTTTCCAGTACAAATACTTCAAAGTGCAGCCGGCGTGTTTTAGGCTTTGAATGATTTGTGTGCATTACACGCCAGTTATCCATCCATCCATAAGCGTAATGGTACGGACATTTGTTTCACCCCTTTTTTTTTTGGGATGATTTCTGTCAAGGGCTATTGATTACCAAAGCACTGTTGAACTTATTTTATTCTCGTCTTTCTCTTTCAGGAACAAGAAGAAAACAAAAGTGCGACCAGTTGGCCCGAGTTTTACATCGACCAGCTCAATTTAATGGCAGCTGTAAGTAACACGGCTCCTCTAAGATTGACTCTGTCCAATGAGCTCAATCCAGCAGGACGATTGTATTTAACATTTCATGACCGCGTCGTTAGATCCTGACTATGTCGAACGTTTTCTGGCACAGAGGACGACGCTCCTCGCTTTGGAGAAGGAAGACGAGGAAGAGAGGAACAAAACCATCGAAAGTCTGAAGACTGCTCTGAGGACTCAGCCGATGAGGTGACCATGTCTCACTCCGTTTGTCTTTTCATCACCGGTCGTCCAAATGTCTCGCCGTGGCCGTGGCTCCTCTCTGAGCCCCGCAGCCGTACAGGAAGGAGTCTTTAAAAATTAATCACCGGAAACACCCATAAAGGTCACTCGCAGTGTTAAAGATTTTCTGTATATGTAAATATAGATCCGTTTACTAAAGATAATTGAGACGTAGAGCAGACGCAATGGAGGAGACGGGATGTGTGGACATACAGATATGAGATCTTTATTTCGTTAGTTTGCTTTGTGGCGTCACCGTTAATTTGTTTACCTTCATCCCTCTTTATTTAGATTTTATGATTGTTGAATTACAAATGGCTCTGCCTCTCGCCAATATTAATTCACCTTTCACCATCTGGCGTCTCTTTAATATTACTGCTTCTGTTTGACATTCTTAACTAGAATATTGTTTTGTGGCTGTATATAAGGTATGAACATTGGATATAGATTTATTTTTGTGTTTATGTATATGTTTATCTCTATTTATTAATTTACAAGGGACTTGTATCAAGAAATTCTTTTTTATATATTTACAAACTGTTGGCGTAAATCAAGGTTTTCTTTTTTGTATGTATTCGTCATTTTTTCCTGATCTTTTTTTTTTAGTTTTTGAATATTCTTGACGTCATAAAATGTTTTTGGAGTTGCATTATTAGATGTACGCAGCCTGTCTGCAGTCTTTTTGAAGCCCTAATCTTTCCCGCTCCCTCTCTCAGGTTCGTGACGCGTTTCATCGACCTGGACGGCCTGACGTGCATCCTGAACTTCCTGAAGAGCATGGACTACGACACCACGGAGTCGCAGATCCACACGTCCCTGATCGGCTGCATCAAGGCGCTGATGAACAACTCGCAGGGCCGCGCCCACGTCCTCTCCCACTCCGAGAGCATCAACATCATCGCCCAGAGCCTGGCCACGGAGAACATTAAGACCAAGGTGGCCGTGCTGGAGATCATGGGCGCCGTGTGTCTGGTCCCCGGGGGGCACAAGAAGATCCTGGAGTCCATGCTGCACTACCAGCGCTTCGCCTGCGAGAGGACGCGCTTCCAGGTGGGCTTGGGGGGCGAGTGGGGTTTGACACGTCGTCCGGATGTTTCTAACTTGTGCCATGCTCTGTGATTTTCCCCCCTCAGACGCTCATCAACGACCTGGACCGGAGTACAGGCCGGTACAGAGACGAGGTCAACCTGAAAACGGCCATCATGTCCTTTATTAATGCCGTGCTGAGTCAGGGGGCTGGAGAGGTCAGGCACACTCACAAGAGAGACACAAGACTTTTTTCTTTTTTCTTTTTTTTCCCTTCTATTTCCTGATTGTTCTCCCTTTTTAAATCCTAAATACAGACGAGTCTGGAATTCCGTATCCACCTCCGATATGAGTTCCTCATGCTGGGAATCCAACCTGTGATCGACAAGCTCCGTTCACACGAAAACTCCACGTTAGACAGGTGAGAACCGGCCTCCAGATTCATATTTGCTGATCGGGAGCTGAGCAGTACCAGGGGGACACTGAGTGACTCACCAAATGTCCGAAATGTATGATCTGACATGAAGACTTCACCCTGGATATTATCATTTCAGGTTATATTGAAGGGTATGACATCTGCTGCCTCTAACTCTGTCCCCCTCTCTGACCCACTCAGGCATTTAGACTACTTTGAGATGCTGAGGAATGAGGATGAGCTGGCCTTGTCAAAGCGATTCGAGTCGGTAAGAAAGATTAAAAAACAAAGAAGTTTTGCGTGATTCTCAGAGTGAAATATTTGGCAGTGTGCTGTTGAATCCTGCTGCAACACATTTGATTGAGGAGCGGCTTGTTATCAGGCTTAATGACACGGTCGTTAACGTTCTCGTGCGTCGTAGCACGGATTACACACTGAGAACGGATCACACCCAATTCTGCAGGAACTTGATTGAGCTGTTGTTGTTCTGTTTTTTTATCCCCCCACAGGTACACATAGACACCAAAAGTGCCACTCAGGTGTTTGACCTCATCCGCAAAAAGATGAACCACACAGATGCATACCCGCACTTTATGTCCGTCCTGCATCATTGTCTGCTCATGCCACGTGAGTGTAAAGTGATATTTACGAGAAAACACTGTTGAATTTCAAGCCAAGAGACAAGAAATGAAGCTTTCAGTTGAATTTTCACTCATAACATGACTCAAAGTGGTTGATCGGAGGAGGAATCAGTGTTTGGTGAAAGTCCCCAAAGCAGCATGGATTGTAAACAAACAAATCTTTTGATGGAATTAAGTGAAGCATTGCACTTGAACATGAATCCTCTGGATGTAAGCCGTCTCAAAACCTGAACACGTAATCCCAAACAGATTCAATTATATTGAGAGCAGGACTCAGAGGTTCCACACTATACCCTCAATTAGACGTCGTCCTCCTCAAATAGTACCTTTACAAGTAATCTAGTTTAACTGGCTCAATTGAATGGTATTACTCTTCTTCAGAACTGCAAAGTTTATTTAAAAAATACACTATTACTCGCCAGTTATACAATCAAATATCTAAAATCATGGATGTTTTCACAGTTTTTAATTAAAGTTTTTACAGATTTTCGGAGGCCGACACGTTAACGTTCACGCTGTTATAACAATCACTACAAAACTCCAAATATCCCCTGAATTATTGTTGCACCTTCTTCAATTTAGGATCGTTAGACGAAAATATAAAGCAGTACAGACTGTTACCAAATATGGCCACTTCCTGTGTGTCCCCGCCCTTATTTTGTTGGGATTGTAGTCTTTGTTTACTTCTTCTTTACAGTTCATGGTAAAATAGCGTCGGAGACTAAGACTTCTTCTCTTTCTAGATCAAATTTGAACATGTTTTAAACTAAGTTCAGATGTATATTTAGTCTAAGTTTGGACCTGTTTCTACTCTTAATTGTAACCTGATTTATACCAAGTCTAAACCTCGTTTGTGACTAAAGGCGACACACACTACAGGAGTGTTAAGAGCGATTTTGTCGGGTCTGATCCGCTCGGAAGGAGAGGTCAGCGATAATAAACGTTCAATATTTGCAACAAGAGATCCTGTAGTGTGTGTGACGGCATGTTTATCGGTACGAAAACCAACCAAGCTGAAAGCAACCCTGCCGCTGCAGCTAAAGACAGAAAGTTCCTGACTCGTTAATGCCCGACTTATTTGACATCGATTCATTGGGAAATATAAGCAGACCTGCACGGCACTGTGGTCACTCAAGTTTCACCTCATCAGTCCTCACTGCTCTTCTTTAAATGGACATTTTCCATCAGTTTGCTTTGAGGTTGTCTCCCCAGTGTGAATGGATTTTGTGTTTCTGGCCAGGATTTGTTTCATGACGTCCTAAAGATCACTCTAAACACTCCGTCTCCCAAGTTTGAATCTGTTGTTCAGAAACGTCTAAAACAATTGCAACCGTGTGAATATTGCCAGCATTTTGCAGAAAGATTTTTTTTGTTTTTTGTTTTTTTTTTCTTCTCCCAGCTTAAACAATTAAAAGACGGTGGAATTTCAAATATGCCCAAATGTAATGAGCCTCCAGATTAGCTGGTGGTTTTACTCCCACAAAATTCACAATGCATCTGTACACTCGGTTTCCGAGGCCGCGGAGATAAGAATGTTGACTCACTCACGATTAGTCAGTCCAGAAAACGGATAAGCGCCGTTCCCAGCCACACTGAACGCTGCTCCCCGTCACAAGCTGCAACTGTTATTAATGTTAAAAACAAAAAAATAAAACAAAACATTGAATACCTCTTGTTTTGAGGTCAAACATGCTGCAGGCGTCTTTTTCTTCACAAACCTTCATCTGAGTGTGAGAAAAACTATGCAGCGGTGTTAATAAGATGTAGGCTTGTCATAACACCTAAATACAAGGAATCAACATAGCATGCATAATTTGTATGAGACTTTTTTTCCCCCCCAGTGGAGAATAATACTCTGTGTTGCTGTATTGCTTGTGTCCAGACAAGAGGAGCGGGAACACGGTACAGTACTGGCTGCTGTTGGACCGCATCGTCCAGCAGATGGTCCTGCAGAACGATAAAGGCCACGACCCCGACGTGGCGCCGCTGGAGAATTTCAACGTGAAGAATGTTGTCCGGATGTGAGTGCTCCGACCCCCCCCCCCCCAAAACACCGACACTTTACATAGAACAGTGCATGAAAACGGATGAGTTGCCTGCCAAATGGGAAAATGAGACTCAGCCCTGTGTTTTCTGGAGAGTTGAAAGCCATGTGCAAAAACAGCATTGGCTCCGAAGAACAGCTTTCCTTTTAAGTTTCGGGAAAAAACAAAACAATCGGTGAAGTCATGGACGTGGATGCTGTCATTAATTATGTGCGTCGTTCTCTCTGCAGGCTAGTGAACGAGAACGAGGTCAAACAATGGAAAGAGCAGGCGGAGAAAATGAGAAAAGGTGAGGTTAAAAATATCTGGTCTGAAAATCATGAAATGCATAAATGTCAATATTAATAGTTCCACATGAATGGATCGCATTGATTTAAAAAAAAAAAAAAAGAGAGATGATAATAATAATAATGCTGCCTTGCAGAGCACCATGAGCTGCAGCAGAAGTTCGAGAAGAAGGAACGCGAATGTGACGCCAAGACGCAGGAGAAGGAGGACATGATGCAGACGCTCAACAAGATGAAAGAGAAGCTGGAGAAGGAGAGCAACGAGCACAAGAACGTCAAGCAGCACGTGGCAGAACTCTCTGCGCGGCTGCACGAACTCAGCACCGTACGTCTGGCCCGTCCGCTCCGTCTTTACTCCGCGTCTCCGGGAAAGTTACTTCAGTTGCACGTCAGCATTAAATGTCCCAGGCCTTATCTCGAATATCCAAAATACACTGACATACAGTTCAAATGTGTGTATTTCTGTACCACGAGGTTTTAATTATGAGGTTTGTTCAGGCCACTGACTAAAGGAGGACCACAACTGTGTCCTGTGTTTGTGGGTGAAACACTTAGAAACGCGTCTCCGTCTCTGGTGTTGTCTGTCCCTGCAGAGGCAGGCAGCTGTCGTCCCCGGCGGCCCCCCCCTCGCCCCGGGCCCCCCCGGCGGCCCCCTGCCCCCCTCCCTCCTGCCAGGAGCAGGCGGCATGTGTGTGGCCCCTCCCCCTCCCCCACCTCCCCCTCCCCCCGGTGGCATGATGCCCCCTCCGCCTCCGCCGCCCCCCCCGCCGGGCGGCCCCCCGCCTCCTCCCGGACGCCCGCCCGTCGGAGGCATCCCCCCGCCGCCGGGAGCGCCGCTGGGGCCGTCCCTGAAGAGGAAGAACATTCCTCAGCCGTCCAATCCGCTCAAGTCCTTCAACTGGTCCAAGTTGGCAGAGGTGAGAGCCAAACGGAAGAATGAAATAAGTAAAAAATGAAATGATTCCGGTCTAAACGAGGCATTTTGACCTTTTATCAACCACATTCTGCCTGAAACTTGCATCCTTTTGGCGAAAAGTTCATAAATGTTTCCACGTGATTCTTCCTTTTGATGTTTTCACATTGTATTTGGGAGCTGCAGTGTATATTTAATGTACAGACTAATATTTAAAGAGAACATTGCTTGTGAGAGGGAAGAAGGTTACAACATGAGATGGTTGGAATAAAGTGATATATCATGGAAAAAGCAACTTCCTGTGGGAAAAATCAGATCAAAGCTGAGATATTTCTTCAGAGAATTGCTTTCATCTATGAAATATTGATTGTACAGAATTAACAAATAGGTTGTGTTGAGTGTATCTTTACTAATAGATGGGAGAGAATGACTCCTTTCTTCTTTTTCAGATCAGAAACGTTTACACTTGTTTAGAATGGAATTGAAAAGGAAACATGAAACGTATGTGTCTCCTGCGTGCAGAACAAGCTGGAAGGCACCGTGTGGATGGACGTGGACGACGCCAAGGTTTTTAAAATCCTGGACCTGGAGGACATCGAGAAGACGTTCTCCGCCTATCAGAGGCAGCAGGTACCGTCCTTCTCTCGCTCGCCAAATCTTCCCGTCCAGACCTTCGTTTCTGGACTCGGTTTTTTTTTAAACTTCTGAGTCGTTTAGCAGAGAAGTCCGGTCAGTTTTATCAGCCGTACAAGTCCGTCTGACATCAGAAGAGACTCGAGCTGCTAGTTTCTTACATGGTTCGTTGTAAAAAAAAAAAAAACCTTCCTGCATCTGATTGTCTTTTTTTTTGTGGTTCTGAACATTCTGTCCGACGTGATTGAAAGTGCATGTGTGAACTGCACAGTCAGCTAAATCCTTCTCGGGGCTTCAGTTTGCAATTAATGCCGTTTACAAGACGTCATCCCGAGCGCCGCGCACAAAGACACGAGCATGTCCTTTCCAAAAGCCTGACTTGTCGACAGCTTGCTTTTCTTTTTTTTGTCTTTTTGTCCAACTCATACAACTCAACAGGGATTCTTTTTTTATTTTTTATTTTTTTTTTTGGCATGTTTAATACACACAGTGTAACACTTATGACATTAACAGACCGAGGAAAACGCGTCGCGGACTCGGTGGAACCGGGTTTTGAGTCGCACGCGGCGAAAACGGCATCCGCCCGGTAGACGGAGGTCTCGCGTGCACGGCGGCCAGCTCACCTCATCACTGAACCCGCTCCGAGTCGTTTGCCGTCTTGTCTGCTCCTTTATTGGCTGCAATCACGTAACTGCTTGACTCAATCTAACGGTTGCTTTTTTACATCTTCCCCGCTTCTCGCCTGCGTTTTAGGACTTCTTAATGATCAATAGCAGCAGACAGGTGAGTGCATTCATAGTCGTTCCTGAATGTTGTGGGTGTTGGTCTGTGTCCCCGGTGGCGTTTAAACGTGTGTGTCTGTGTAATCCAGCACTGACGGGTGTGATTAAATGTGAGTGACGCCTGTCGAAGCCTTTGGAGTTGTGTTTCCGTCACTTTTCATCGTTGTGTGTTTGTTTTTTACGTGAACGACGGTTGGGGGGAAAAAAAAGTAATGTGTTTTTTTTTTTTTTGCCGTCTCGGTCAAACCCCCGAACAGAAGGAGGAAGAAGACACGCTGACCTCCAAAAAGGTCAAGGAGCTGTCGGTCATCGACGGCCGCCGAGCTCAGAACTGCAACATCCTGCTGTCGCGGTAAGATCCAGTTCCCCTTCACAATAAAGTACACCGTCTTGTGTCATCAACGGGCCGATTCTGTGCGGAGATTATTATGTGATGCACTATATGGAGTTTAAGTTGGGCTTTATGAGATTTATTTAGTACTCGTAAGCAGTACTCCTTATAGGCAAGTAGCAAAAAGCTTTTTTTTTTTTTAAATAAAAGAGTTCTCGGCGCATCTCTAATGTGAACCCGATGTTCTGCGCCGCAGACTGAAGCTTTCAAACGAGGAGATGAAGAGAGCCATTCTCACCATGGACGAACAGGAGGACCTTCCCAAAGACATGCTGGAGCAGGTACTGCATATTTTATACTCATGATTAGTTCTGCACCTCGGGATTGGACGTGCTCTCAGCCGATAGATTGACGACAACAGTTTAGTACCGGCGTGTCCGACACGTTGGTTTACCTTCACCGAGGGGCCGACGCCACGTTACCTGACGCTCGCTACACCCAGCGTGCATCAAACAAACACGGGCGGATGGAATACGTGTTGTATACGTTAGAATAGAGTAGAAATACTTCATTGGTCCCGCGCGGAAATTGTTTGAAGTGCTTTTGTTTCCCGCCTCGTCAGTTGCTGAAGTTCGTTCCGGAGAAGAGCGACGTGGATCTGCTGGAGGAGCACAAACACGAGCTGGACCGAATGGCCAAACCTGACCGCTTCCTCTATGAGATGAGCAGGTACACACACACACACACACACACACACACACACACACACACACACACCCCCTCTCCCTCCCTCCCTGCAGTTCTGCTCGCTCAGCGTTGGTTTCCTCCCGGAGCAGATGAAATCAGTGACACACAGGTTTCTACTTAGCAGGGAACAATAGACGTCTGTGTGACTCGTGTTTGGGAATCAACACGGGCAGTAATGTAATCAGAGTACTTGGAGTTTTGTAAACAGAAGTCTTGTCAGATGGAGGCGAACAAAGGAAATGTTTTCGCCCCAGAAACTGAAGGAAAGTGCCACTTTCCCGTCGTCTTGACGATAAAGCGACGAGTTCGAGGCTCAATTCTATAAATGCTTTTGTTCCGTTTTTAATGACCTCTTGTAGTTTTCCACTGTTTCGTCTCTGGACGACAGATGTCACTGTGGTATTTATTAGCTACAGACTCTGTGCTTTATAGGCCCGAATCTCGGCCAAAAATAAGCTTCATTACCACAAACTGAAACTTTTATATGCGTCGTTAACGGAGTCCCGTCTCAATGTTTACGCTCCCTTGTCCGCGTCGCAGCCTTCCACTGGAATTGATAGATCGTCCTGTTTGTAATCGATTACTTTGAAGTGTTTCTGTGGATATCTGGCTCAGACTCGTCACCCTCTGTCCAGGATAAACCACTACCAGCAGAGGCTTCAGGCTCTGTACTTCAAAAAGAAGTTTGCGGAGAGGATAGCGGAGATCAAACCCAAAGTCGAAGGTGGGGAATGTTTCAAAGCTCTCGAGCCTCTTCCAGAGCGGTTTATTTATTTTTACGAATACATATCGTCCTGTCACGTCTCTTTGCGTCGCAGCGCTGGCCAAGGCGTCAAAGGAGATTCTCCACAGCAAGAGCCTGAAGCAGCTGCTGGAGGTGGTGCTGGCCTTCGGGAACTACATGAACAAGGGTCAGAGGGGCAACGCCTACGGCTTCAAGGTGTCCTCGCTCAACAAGATCGCCGACACCAAATCCAGCATCGACAAGTACGTACATTTTTTTTGTTCAGGCAGCAGCAGAGAGAGAAAAAAAAACCAGCCACTGAACTCGTAAACGTGTCACATCTGGAGGGTGGAAAATGTGAATCATGAGCACGGGACGTTGCACGCTTCACACGTTTGCTCCCGCCGTTGCAGAAACATCACCCTGCTGCACTACCTGATCACCATCCTGGAGAAGAAGTACCCCAAAGTCCTGATGTTCCAGGAGGACCTGCGCAGCATCTCCGAGGCGGCCAAAGTCAAGTGAGTGAGGCTGTGCAGCCGCCGACCTACCACCGGGAGGGCTTGGCAGGATGGAGAGACGCCTCTCGCTCCACTGGGATCCAAGTTTTCTATTAAAAAAACAAAAACAAAAGCAACATTTGAGGAGATCAAAGCTTCACGAAGGAAAATTGCTTCCTTCTAAAGCGACAGTGTCAAACTTCTTTTAGTTTTCGGAGCCACATGCAGCAACAGCTTCATCTCCAGTGGTGCCTGACAAGTAAAATACTGACCTATTAACCTTTAAATGTAAACTTTTTAAGCTTTTATTTGTTGTGTCGCAGAGAATACCTGATGAAAATGTCTCTATTTTCACAGATTACTCTGGAAAATTACGATAATCTCGGCATAAAGCCAATTTTAATGAAACATTTCGGTGCAAAATACAGTGAAATGTCCAAAAAAACCTGTTGCATTATGGGTGTTTTTTACAAACTCCCCCTACAACATGGCTCCTGCAGGCCGGTTGCGACCCACAAGGCTTTATGTTTGACTCCACTCATAGAAACCTTTCAACCCATGTTGGGAATCACCGTCAAACGTCGTCTTTATCAGAATTAATGGGTTTTTTATTGTTTTTATTCCCCTCTACACACTGAACTTCACGTTTCCTCTGCAGCATGACCGAGATGGAGAAAGATATCGGCAACCTGCGGAGCGGCCTGAAGAGCGTGGAGAGCGTGAGTCGCCACGTTTTTTCATCCTCCCCTCATGGTTTCATTCTTTAGTGTGTCTCTTCCTCAAACTCACTCTCTCACTCTCTCTCTCTCTCTCTCTCTCTCTCTCTCTCTCTCTCTCTCTCTCTCTCTCTCTCTCTCCCGGTAGGAGCTGGAGTACCAGAAGAAGCGTCCCCAGGAGCTGGGGGACAAGTTTGTCTCGGTGGTGAGCCAGTTCATCACGGTGGCCAGCTTCAGCTTCTCCGACGTGGAGGACTCGCTCACCGAGGCCAAGGAGCTGGTAAGAAGCACGCCGAGTCCCCACACGCCTGATTGACCCCCGTCTGTCAGCTCCGCAAGGAAAACTAACAGCGGGAGTGAAGAGGCCCTGCAAACAATATACGCTGTGCAAGCGATAAAACGGTGTCACACAGTCTTCAAAGAGAGGAAGCAGTAATTAGAGTTTTCTCATATATGTTAAGAAACAAATTGGTTAAAGCTCAACGCGCAGTGGAGGGAAGAGTGGAGCGACTTCCATCATGTCTTTAAATTATTAAGGTGAAGGAGCAGAACCGTGCACCACCTCTGACAAACCAGCGTGTTTGTCTCCACAGGACCGGAGAGTTTCCTCACTTTTATGAAGTCAGAAGTGAGCAGATGCCTCAGATTAACATCTTGTGCTCCATTAAAAAAAAGTTCTCCCCTCCAGGAGCCAGTTTGACACTCAGACACTAGATTTATGTCTTCCTTCCTTCAGGAGTTTCTTTTTTTTTTTTTTCTTTTCTTTTAATGTTGGGTGTGTTTTTCGCCCCACGCTGCGTTCTACTTTGACCGCCGGTCACATGGCGGCCATTAGTCCCTGTGAATCATTGACGCCGTGCCGCAGTTCACCCTGCGAGTGTTCACAGCGACCGTCTGGACTCGGGAGCAGAGAACCTGCCGGCCCTGAGGAGTCAGGCAGCTTTGGTTTAGATCCCACAAAGCGTCACCTTGAAATGTCACGGTCGGCGTCCCAGATGTGGCCTCCTGAAGGCCCGGGTTCACAGCGTGATCTCACATCTGGTTCCTCTCGCTGCCTTCATTTGGAGCTCCGGCCTCAGACCGGTCAGACCCGAGGCCTTCAAAGGATGGAGCCGCGCTCCGGTTTCAAAGAGCGGCGACATAACGAGTCGCCAGTAAAACAGTCAGAGTGAAACACAGTACTGTGAGCGTGATCCGGTGTGTGTGTGTGTCTCCCCCCTCCTCCTCCTCCTCGCAGTTCCTCCGGGCGGTCAAGCACTTCGGGGAGGAAGCCGGCAAGATGCAGCCCGACGAGTTCTTCGGCATCTTCGACCAGTTCCTGCAGTCGTTCGTGGAGGCGCAGCAGGAGAACGAGAACCTGCGCAAACGCAAGGAGGAGGAGGAGCGGCGGGCCAAGATGGAAGCTCAGGTACGCCGGCCGACCCACAAACTCTTGTGACGCTGCGCTTCTATCGGGTCGGATCGGGAATAACGTCTTACCAGGTCGAAACAGTCGCTTTATAACACTGGAATTCATTTACATTTGGAAATTCACTTACCTTTAGCAAAGAAGAAAGAAAAAGAAATGAGCACAGGCCAGTCAAACTGTACCCCTGTGACATTTCAGTAAATCAAATTGTGGGAAAAAAACCCATAAATAAATAAATTTCGAAGAAAATATTTAAAAGTGTCTGCGAGACACGGAATGAGAAAAAGATGGTGGCGAGGCAAAGAGAGAGGAATCGGTCAGAGAGAAAGTACCAAGGGAGACACAGAGAACACAAACTGTTTCTCCTCAGAGGGGAAAGACTGGGAATAAAACCGAGTGAAGAATAATACAGAATAAAACAAACTGTGCTTCACATGTTGTGTCTTATGAGGTTCCTTTGATCATTTTACTGTCTTTGGTTCACTTTCCTTAAGCTGCCTGCTTTCATCTGACCGTATCTACTGATTAGTTTCTTCTTATGCTTTTATTTTGAAATCTTCACATGGAGCACTTTGAGATGTGTAAATGTTAAGGGCCTTACAAATTAAATGCATTATTGATGGATGGATAGATAGATAGATAGATAGATAGATAGATAGATAGATAGATAGATAGATAGATAGATAGATAGATCAACACACCATAGAACCGATCAAGGTATCAAATGTGGAAAAAAATGTAGATATGACATGAAATATTTGTGTTTAGTTCAACTTTTTTTCATCAAATGGCTTAAAAAAAGCCCCTAAAAAAAAAAAGTCCCCAAATATCTTTTGGATTTCTGTCGTTTTGACGAGTTTGTTGCGCCACAGAAACTTTGTGCTTCGTGAGTCAAGTCGCGTTTGTGGTTTTGTGCGCCTCCAGCTGAAGGAGCAGCGGGAGCGAGAGCGGCGGGCGCGCAAGGCCAAGGCCAACGGCGAGGACGACGGCGGCGAGTTCGACGACCTGGTGTCGGCGCTGCGGTCCGGCGAGGTCTTCGACAAGGACCTGTCCAAGATGAAGCGCAACCGCAAGCGCCTCAACAACCAGGGCACGGACGGCGGCAGGGAGCGGCCCGTCACCAAGCTCAACTTCTGAGCCCAACCGCGCCGTTCTCCCTGCCGGGTCGCCCACCCCTCCTCCCCCTTCCCCCCGCCGCCGCCCCGGGCTTCAAGACACAACGCGGCCTCGCATCATCGCAGCACGACGCCTCTCATTTTGATAAAAGAAACGGGAGGAGGAGCCAAAAGAAAATGGGTAAGATGAAACAGCGGCGGCATCCCAATCTATGCAGAGCGAGAAACCCCGAACCCCCGAACAGGAACGCGGCGAGCGGCGGCCATTTTGTACGGACAGATTTTGGTTTTTGTAGGCGGGAGAGACTGAACCTGAACTCCTCCAGGACGAGACGCTGAGCAGACGTGGCTTTTTTTTTAACTGCAGGCGACGGCAGTACAGAAGCAATTCTTCTTCCTTTCTTTCCTTCTTTTTTTTTTTCTATCCTTCTTTATTGATGCGCAGCATTTCTATATCCGACCACCGTCTGGTTCATCTGAACAGTTTCCTGTTAAGAGCTGGCCTTAACTGTTGAATTTAAATGTGTGTGGGGGGGGGTGGGGGGGGGGTCTCCAGGGCCTGGGCTGGTGTGAACACTGATGTCATAGATTACATATATCCATGTATATAAGGGTGCGTGCTTCTTCCACATGCACATAGGAATTTATCATCACTACGCTGAATGCCATTACAACCAATACAGCCCCCCCCGTCCCCCCCCCACCCCCCCCCCCCCCCCCTTCCTTCTTGTTATTGTTTGAACTGATGAACTCTTTCTGCTTCCTGCACACCGGCTGGCTTCACACCACAATAGAAATAAACGTAAACTCATTTGGAAGCGGTTGAGTTTCCGTGTGAAGCCACCCGCTGTGAGCAAACCCCTCAAACTTTTATAATTTAAATACTGCCTTCCATTGTACGATGACCTGATGAGAATAAATGGGAGAAAACAGCTTCCGGGTGTTTCCTTGTTCGTCAGCTCGTCCTTCTGTGTGCAGTAATTGAGAGGATTTTTAAGATAAAAAGGATATTTCTGTTCGGTCCCTTCAACGGTGATCAGGCTTGTGGCGCCATCTAGTGGTCAGTAAAGGTTCAACTTGGTCCTAAAGGATGAACCTAAAGAATACAAATCTTTTTTTTCTTAAAAAATGACAAACTCATTGCTTTTAATATAACATTTATTTTATTGTTTTAGGGTTTTTTTCATCATGTCTAAAAAAAAATTTAAATCTCTGCAAGTGATTTTCAGTGTGGAATACTTGTTTAGATAAGAGAAGTTACACTCCCATGTCAGTTTAAAATACGAGTCTTCCACCGTAAACATTAGCGAATTGTACCGGTGTTTTGGATTAACTGGCTTCCCTGTTAAATGGTGACCGACTTCCTTCGATGTCCATCGCTGCTGCCAGAATAAAACTGAAAGAAGGCGCACCGCTTGAAAACTTTCTAGTAAATGTTGTTAATCAGGACAGCTCCCTCTGTCAGGACACCAGTTAACAGGGAAACCACTTCATCTGAAACACTGGAAGTTTCTTTTCACCCCAGAGTGGCCAGCAGGAGGCGTGAACGGACCCAGAAACGGCCATGATATCAGGAAATACACTTTGAAATGAAATGCTGTCGGACCTCTGACCTTTAATTAGCCCAAAGTAATAACCTTTTCAGGTGCGTTTTCTTCGCGGGGCGGCTTAAAGGAAGCTCACTTCAGCAGGAAGCCGTGCGTCAGCTCGTCGTCGGGCTCCTGCACGAAGCGCGACGCCCCGGTGTAGAACGCTCTGCCCGCCACTTCCACCACCACCGCCTTGAACTCTCCGCAGGTCGTCTCCTGGGGAGAGGCGAAACAAAAAAAAACAACCTCCTTTTAACACTTCGCCTCATCGCGTCGTTGGAGAAAGCACCCCTTCTGGACCCCTCCCCCCACACACCTCGACGGCTTTGCCCCTGAACTGCGATCCCGTGGCTCCGCTCTGAAACGTCCGGCTCTGGTGCAGCTGGATTTGACCTTTGTGATGCTGAAGCGCCACCCTGGCGGTGACGCCGGAGCCGGTGGGGCTGCGGTCCACCTGGGAACAGGCCACAGTTTCAGAACCTCCACGCCGCGGACCATTTGTTCCCCGTGGGACCGTTGACAAGACACATACCTGAGCCTCGGCGAACACGCAGACGTTGGCCGTGGGTTCGGGCGAGTAGGCGTCACGGCCGTCGGTGAGGATGGTGCCGTACAGGAAGGCCAGATCCTCGCTGGTCGGATGATGCAACTTCACCTGATGGAGAAATCGGCGAATTAATTCAAATAAAACGGTTTTTTTTTTTAAACGTGTTTCTTTGGATGTGGACCGACCTGAGATTTGACGGCGTTGGTCACGGCCGTGGCAGCGTCCACTAAATCCCGGGTCCTGGATTTGCTCACGTCCAGGCCGAACCTCTGAGCGTTCACGAAGGCGTAGAACGCCCCGCCGTAGCTGATGTCCACCGTCACCTCGCCGAAGCCCTCCGCCGTCACCGTCACGTCTGGCGGGAAGCCAAGTCGGTTTCAAAACGCGAACGCAAACTTCCCCTGATGATCCGTCTCCTACCTGTGGCGAAGGCGAACGCCGGCACGCTGAGGAACCGCACCCCGCCCGTCTTCCCCGCCGAGTACTCCACGAACGCCCTCACCAGGCCGCACGGGCAGTGGATGTTCACCGGCGTCTCCGGCGAGCGCGGCTCCCTCACCAGCCCGTAGTCCACGGCGAAGCGTCCCAGCGCGATGACGGCGTGGCCGCACATGGTGCTGTAGCCCTCGTTGTGCATGAACAGCACCGCCAGGTCGGCGTCCGGCAGCTCGCTGTCCACCACCAGGGCGCCGTACATGTCGCCGTGGCCCCGCGGCTCCAGCATCAGCGCCGTCCGCAGGCGGTCCAGATGTTCCCGCACGTAGCGGCGCTTGGCGAGCAGGTTGTCGCCGCCGACCGGCGGGTAGCCGCCGAGGACGATCCGCAGAGGCTCCCCGCCCGTGTGCATGTCCACCACGGAGAGCACGGCGCCCTCGTGAGGCGGCAGCTGCATCTCCATCTCCATCTGGACGGGACACAATAAGACCTATATCAACATATATAAATAATCACACACATTAGATTTTCTGATTTTGATGTCTTCTTTTAATAATAAAAGGTTTTATTTAGAGCACAACATACAGTTAAGTAACCTCAAAGTGCTACAAGGAAGAAAAAAAAAAGATTAAAAAATTTAAAAAGTAAGTAAATAACAGTGGAGAATTGTCATTTCAAAACGAACACTGCAAAAAGTAAAATATAATTTCTTAAATTAAGTGAAAAATTACTTGTTTTTGACTGTCATTTTTGCTTAAAACAAAATTGTCCGCTCTAATTATTATACTAGTTTTAAGATGATTATTACTTTATTTTCTTATTAGCTAGAATGGTCTTGGTGTGGAGTATTAAAAACTAGTTATAAGTACTGTTTGGCTTAAAACAAGCATTGTTCTCATTTTAAGGTGACTGACCACTGAACTAGCATTTCATAAGCCCAATCTTCTTATTTTAACATTTGAATCATAATGACACATGAAAATAATACTTGTTTTGAGTCCAAAAAAATTTGTATTTTCAAGACGCTGGGTCATATGGGGCTAGAATTATTTTCTTATTTTTGAAAATCTTGTCAAGTAAAATTTTCTTGTTCTGCTGGCAGATAATTTTGCTTATTTTAAAGTATTAATTCTCTTGTTTTAGTATATTTTTTTCGAAGGAATTTTTGCAGTGAAATCATAAAAGACATTTGAGAAAAAGCTTTTTTTAAACGAAAAAAAAAAGTTTTCAAAAACTGAGGTTAAATATTGAAGTGAATCGATCCCCACGTGATCTCGTTTTAGTTATTTTAACACTTATTTTAACAATTACGACCAAAAATCTCAACATGAAGCTAATTTTAATGAAGCCGTCTGGTGCAAAATGCAGTGAAATGTCTTGTGGTTTTGCAGGTTGGCGCCTCCTACTGGCCGGTTTTGCCCCACGGGCCTGATGTTTCCAGCTGTTTTCAGGGTTCTTCACTACACTAATCATTCACTACCTGTGGTCGCCTGGGTTACAGCCCCGCCCCCCTCAGTGACGTTTAAGGAACTCCAACTTGAGCGCGTGCAGTTGAGTGACAGTCACAATCTGACACGTTTGTTCACAGAGGCTCCGAAAAAAACGATACATTTAAAATTTTACTGTAAATGTGGCTAAACAGCGGTTCGCCAAGTTTTGTTTTAACTGCTGCTGTTCAAGAGGCGCTGAAGGCAGCCGGTCACCAGTTAGCAAGGACACCAGTTGATCCGAAACACCAGTGCACTTCGAGAGGGCGAGAGTTCGTTGTAAATCCAAAAAGTTGAGGTTGAGCTTGGAAATGGCAGAACTGTACATGTTTCAACAAGCGCATTCATCAGAGTAGCACGGCACGGCACGGCACGGCACGACAGTGGCTGGAGAAATGTACCTGACTGAAGAAGTTTCTGTTTCCACACTTGAGCTCCAGCAGAGGTTTTATTGTGCTCTTTCTCCCTTGTGTGGACTGCAGACGTGTTACAGAGCCTGAAATGAGAGTGTAGCGCCCCCTCTGTTGTGGAGGGCTGCAGCAACTGCCCAAAATGTCCCCTGAACACGAAATTACTTACTTTTATTAAACAAAAACACAAACCAAACACTGTGTTAGAGTCCCAATTCAACCTCTTGTTATTTTACTCCATGTAATCTACTTTTCTGTTTGAGTGACCATTATATATATGTTACTTTTGTAACCTTACACTACAAACAGATGTCTCTGCTTTGTTTAGAAAATGTATGGTTCATGTACATTTATTGTCAATCTGACATTGAATTGATTGCTATTGACTACACAGTGAAAACTAACCAGTACTACATTTACCAAACAATAGTGATTGTTAAACAATAATTTGAATATACAATAGAAGGGCCAATTACAATATATGACATAATAACATGAGTGTAAGCCTGAACGCTCACTGACCTTTACTACGACATAATATTAGAGTTAAGTAGGACTAGCTGCTCGTGTGGGGGCGTTGTCGCTGGAAAAACAAACACTGACCAGAGAGGAAGTAAAGAAGAAGCAGGGATCATTTATTTGTTTCACCTTCTGGTGCACCTGCAACATCTCACATCAGAATGAACAGTTCAATACATGTCTATTGGTGATTGACCACCAGAGCAACACTGACTTTAAACATTATGCTGTTATCAGGGATGTATCCATGTACTCCTTATTAACAAACGTGTTGTTGGCAGATTATATTTTAACTCTAAACATGTTCCTCATTGCTCTTTTATCTATCGCCATTCCCCATTTCTAAAAATTTTTTTTTAATTCATAATATTTTTAAATCTAATTCAACATTAATTTTAATTTTTAGTATTGTCCTGGTGGTGGTGTGGTTATATTACATCTCGTGATCTATTACTGGACTTTTTAGTGCAGTTCGTTGATATACATTGTTGTGAAACCCACAGGATCTCTTTCTATTCCTCATTATTAAGTATTAATTAAAACCTCTTCTGTTTGTTCTTTTAACTGAACCTGCTGATTGACAATGATTACTGTAATTTAATTTAATTTCATTCATTTTTATTAATATTTAAATAATTTGTTTAGTTAGATAAAAGCTACATAAGTTACCTATTCCGCAAACTTTTTTTAGTCATTCGAAATCTATGTATGATATGAACCTTCCTTCCTGTTGAGACATGAGATCATCCACAGCTCACTGAAGCAACATATAAACTAGCTCCAAGTTAAAGTTGTTATTCTTTGTTGAAGTTTTATATATATATTATGTCTGTTAATCATTATTTAGTTTCAACAGAGGTAACAATCTATTATCTACAAAATTAGGAAGAATCACCTCATTTGTTTCTTAATTTAAGGTTTTGGTTTTTTGTTTGATGGCTGTTTCCAAACGTCATCTGATGTTTAGTTTAGTTTAGTTTAGTCGCCACGTTATTGTTCATTTTATTAACAATTTCTTTTTGGAAATTTGCAATAAGTCGTGGATTTCATTGCATACGTCAAAATTTTAATTTGATCCTCAAAAATCTCAAGTTTGCAAGTGATTGAATGTTTATGGGTTCCCCCTGGAATGTTATCGCCACCGTGTGTGTTGCCATGGAGACGAGTTGATACGCTTTTACCCAGCCCTACTACTACACTGATAAAAAAAAGAAAAAAATTTTAAGTATTTTTTAAATCAATGTTTTCTTTGTGTTTACAATCTGCCAGGTGATTTGGCGGCCATTTTGGAGCCTCATGAGCGCCACCATGTGACCTCAGGTGAATCCGCCGTGACTTGAATGGGTGAAGGTCGCCGGTCCCAGCAACACAACAGACACACACGTAATTACACAATTTCTAATCCTCAGTCAACGTGAACCTACCAGGTTTCATAGTCAACAGAAAGGAAGACGTCGTCTATCACAAACGCTCCCTGGGTCCTCCGGCTCGCTGCTGTGAGGAACGTCGCTGGAACAGATGAAAACCAGCTCGCATGTTGCAGCGCCGCTTCTGATTCCTCTGTGTTATGTAACACAAGAGACTAAACAACAGATGGTGAGCAGGCATCGCTTTTCATTATTCATTTCACAGTTGACAGGTTCCCTCAGACGCATGCGAGGTCGATTTTTTAAAAATATATATATATATATATATATATATATATAACAAAACAAAGAAATTAGAATAGCCGTCACATGCTCACATCCTTGCAGTGTTATTCATAATCACAGTTTCCATGATAGTTTATAGCCGCCGTCATAATTCCATCCAAAATGTGCATAGCAGTGTAAAGAAACCACAGATTAAAATACTTCGTCATACACAAATAAGACTTGCTTATAAATGCACAAACAGGCAAAGATCGACTCGTCAAAATAGATACATATGATAAATAATAACATAAACAAACATACCTGAGCAACAGTTAAAATGATACAGAAAGAAACTATTTACTGAAGTCCTCTGCTCATAGAAGGTAAAAGTTACAAATATAGTCTTAATGTCGTTCATATTTAAATGCAAACGAGGAAATTAATTTGATTTAAAAGAAAGCACAGTGCAGAGATTTGTCGTGTCGTTACATATTATACTTGTCGGCGAATGCATCGTTTCAGTTCCACGAACACCAGCAGGTTTAAAACATGTTGTGTAAAGACATTATTTTCCTCCTCCCACACAAGCAGCTCCGTAAGGCACGAGTATTAATCCCAGGATTAACGGGACAAGTTCAGACTGTGGCGTTGAAGGGAGTTGTTCATCTTATAGGAGCTGTACAGCAGGAAATGTTTAATCGGCTCTAATAACTCATTTTAATTCATGGCATCAATATTTCATCTTGGCTCTTAGTGTGTCTACGACTGAAACAATTAATCGATTTAATCAAGATTAATAATGTCAACTAATTCAGTCATCAATTAGTTGGTCGATAAAATAATTTTTTGTTAACCTTATTTCGCTTATTTCCAAGCAAACTGCTCCAGCACCTGCCACCATGTGGCAGTAATGAGCTCTAATGGCTCTAATCTACCAACACAGCAGGAGAAGCAGCCAATAGTTGGCCTCATTTTCTGTCGCCACTGCCTCTCTTTAAATACATTAAACTAAACATAAAGATAATTTATTAGTTAGTTGAATAGTGGGAAGTGAAATAAATAAATAAATAAAATGAGGAGGATCTTTAAAGCAACAGCCGTGAACAAGTTTCAGCATGCACCTTCATCAGTGTAGAATACATGAGATTTGTCTTTGTGATCTAAAATATAGTATCTCCTTATCAGTGTTCCATGTTTGTATTAAAGCATTAAAAACTCCTGAGGTTTCCGAGACGTTTTCCACGCGGCTTGTTCGATTCGAGACCGTCACCGTTACATCTTCTGGAAATGTGACATTTTCAACACAAGAGCGAGAAGCGATGGACATGAACAAAGATGTCAGGAACAAATTGTGCTGGGAATGGTGGCGAATAGTCAGAGTGACGGCTAAAAGCAGCGAGACAGTTTGTTAAGAAAGACTGCATAAGATGATTTTCATTAAATAGGTAAGATTTATTCCACATCTTATGTTGTTCTTGTACAAAATATAAGTGAACTTTAAAATGGGTAGAACTTATTTTCTTTTTATTGTCGTGCAAAGTGTACGTGATGACCAACCTGGGAGTTGGCAGCTGAAGGCTATTGGTTTGTTTGCATTTGGGGGCGGGGCTTAGCCAAAGACCAACGACTACAAACTGAACGCGAAGCCAATTTGAATGAAAAATACAGTGAAAAGTCTAGAAAACTTGTGTTTTTTTATAAACGGCCTGACAGCGGGGCTTTGAGGCTAATGCTAGCTTGTTAGCTTTCATGGCAGCGTCGTCGATGCCTCAGCTCAGGTCTCAGTGTTGTGTCGTGTACCTACTCTTAATAAATCAATATTATCTTCAAATTGTTTGGGTTTTTTTTTTCAAATCCCTGCTTGGTTTGAACTGGAGCCTCGTGGTCGTGGCCCGCAGGCCCGGCGTGCCGAAGTGAGAGGGAAGGATATTTTCTGCATGCGGTCAAGTCTGTTCCGTCGGGACGCGCCTGCCGCCGGCCCGGTCCTCAGCCTCAGAAGGGCCCGTCGTCGGTTTTGGGTGCGTCGGCCGACTCCTGCGTCTTGGCCCGCGGTTTGGGAGACGACGTCGGCGGGAGCGACAGTCTCCTCCGCACGGACAGCAGCCGGAGGACCTCGCCCACCTGCGACTCCAGCAGCGCCAGCCGGCCGCTCAGTACCTGGATGTCGCCCTTCAGCTCCAGCTTGGCGTCCTGCAGCAGCGCCTGGATCAGGGCCTGGTCGGACGCCTGCTGCACCAGGGAGTGTTTGAGCGTCACCTCGCTGTAAACGCCGAGGCCGTGCTCGAACGGGTTCCTCTCCAGCGGGCTCTTCTCCAGCGGGCTCCGCTCGAAGGAGCTCCTGGAGTCGCCGGCGCGGTCGATGCGCAGGTCGCTCTTGGTGATGCCGCTGTCGCAGGAGTCCGTCTTGTGCAGGACGCTGGTTTCCTCGCCGGCGTCCCCCGCGGCGGCAGTGCCACCACCGCCACCTCCGCCGCCACTCCCCGCCTCCTCCGGGTTCTTGTTGGCGAACTGTTCCGAGGTCTGCGACGCCTCCAGCCACTCCTCGGCTTTCTGCGCCGACTTCTCCGTCTCGGCGGCGGGCCGCGCGGCTTCTCCGGACGCGGCGCTCTTGAATTTGGCCCAACCCCGCGCCCCCCTGCTGCTCTTCGCCCCGCCCGCGGCCCCCGCAGCCACCACAGCCCCCGCGGTCAGCGGTGGGCTGCTGACCCTCAGGCACAGCTGAGTGTCGGCGCGAGGCCTGGCTATCGTCTCGGCTCCCTCCTGCGCGCCGCCCTGCTCCAGCATCTCAGCGTGAACAAACATCTGCGGCGGCGGTGGCGGCGGTGTCGCGGCGTTGCCGCCCCCCGCCCCGTTAGCCTCCACCGCGGGGCAGTACTCCTGCTGCTGGGGGGACACGGAGTTGGACTCGGCGCGGTGGTGGTGGTGGTGGTGGTGGCGCTGCGCCTCCACCTGCACACAGTTGCTCTGGAAGTAGTCGTGCGGCTCCCCCGGCGCCTCCCTCTGCTGCCGGAACCTCTGGAACAGCTTGCGGACGGGGTGGTCATCGGGGATGGAGAGCGACACCTCGGTCCTCTGGCGCTCCTGCTCCCGCTTCACGTCGGCGATCTTCCTGAAGATGACCTGCGGGAGAGGAGGAGGGAGGGAGGGAGGGAGGGAGGGAGGTCACGCTCCAATCCCGGCGGCTCGTTTAGCGCATCCCGCAATGCTTCGATGAAGCAGAAACGCGCATCTATAATGCAGCTTTAACACGAGAATAACCGACGTGCTGCGATGCACGCTGAAATATTCATCCCGCGAAAGCGGCAGAGCACAAGGGAGATCGTTATTAGAGCAATAATGGCGTTTTACAGACACGCCTCCACTTTTGAGAGTCTTGAAAACGAATGAAGTCGATACACTGACATTCATTGTTAATGTTTTCTAAAGTCCCGCCGACTGAGGCTGATTCGTTGTGATGTGGCTGAGGAAGACTGAAGGGAAATTCTGCTGACTTGCTGTTATGCACCACTTCATATTCCCGGCACATTGGAGGGAAATAGGCTTAGAGTCTCTTTGTTTAAGTTTTGCAAAAGCTGGTCAAATAAATAATGGATTGTTTTTTATTTTTCATCGAATACATTTAAAGTACAGCGACATCAATTTTTCAGCATCCAGCCATAATTTCACTTAAAACTATTGGATGTAGCGCTGCGATTTCACTAAATGGGATTACATAAGGCCTCTTATAAGGGGAAAATAAACATATACAGTCACTCAAAAAACTTCTACATACACTCTTTCATATGTTTATGTGAACAAATGTGTACTGCATGTATATAGAGATTATATCAAGTTCACTTAAGATAATGTCCTTTAAAAGTCTAATTTTTTTAATTGATCAAATCTAGTCAGTTTCTTTAATGTGTAACCTTTTCAGATGAACTAAGGAAAACAAACCACATAGACTTTAAAGTAGAAATCCATTAAGAATTTATGGAATGTTGATCTGGAAGGATAATTCCGCCGCTGCTTATAAGCAACTTACTCTCGGGGCTGGAGAGCAACGTCTCTAATGGGATTATATGTATAGCCTGGAGAGCATCCATCAAATATTCATTCGCTCTCCTTATGAGCAAGAGAATTGCCATGATTACTAGTTCTTTGTTTAGCTGCATTTCAGATTCGTGATATCTGAACGAGGAATAAGGAGAAATGGAGCGCAGGTGGAGAATCGTTATAGTTTAGAATAGAAAATACTTTATTCGTCCCGGCCGGAACTTCTTCAACCGAATGGCAGTGGCTGCTCCATGTGAGGTGCAACATCCATCCAATGGGAGCGGTTTGGGGTTTTAGTGTCTTGCTCAAGGACAATGTCGACGTGTGGACCGGGCGGGATATGGGGAATCGAACCTGTAAACCTTCGACCAAAAGAGCCACGATGCAAATGCAAAGGCGGCAACCGAAGTGTGCAGCGGTTGGAAGAACCTGCGTTGTTTCCGGGGGAGGATATTTTTTGACGGACTGCTTTGATTACCAGAGTTAAACTAAATGTAACGGTGAGCAACATTGCTGATTTTTTTTTTTTTTAAACGCATAACGTCAATAACTGCAATCATCAAGCAGAAGAAGAAATTTACTCTTACGTTTCATTAAACGAGAATTAAAATTGTCCATCAGAAAATATTGTCCCCTCGGAGACGAAGCCCGTTCTTCCAACCGCTGAGCACCTCTGTTGTGGCTTTTACTGTCGTGTTGACCCCTCTGGGCCACCGTACTTTTCCATTGCTTAAGCAGTCCCCAAAGTGCTTTACACTGTTAGTCACTGCCGTGCACCGTCCTCGGCTCGTTCATTGCGATTCCGAGTTTTGCTCAAGGACACTTCAATCGAACCCGCAACCGTGCAATTCCGCCTCCGCTGGTTCCGCTAACTTGACTTTTACAGTCATCGTCAAACATTCAGGCTCCCGACTCTATAGAAATATTCTCCGGAACGACGAAGGGAGCGAGTGCTTCCGACTTTACCCTTTTCCGCAGATTGCAGGTGAGGATGAGGTTTCGCGAGAACGAGTTGGCGAACGCCGTGTAGAACTCCAGCACCCTCATGAGAGCGTCCCTCCTGATGACGTGCAGGTCGCAGTACGTCAGCGCTCGGACGTTGGCGCAGGCCCGGGCCGGCGTGCTCTCTTTCCAGAACACGTCTCCAAACACGTCGCCTTTACCTGTACGGGAGGGGGGTGGGGGGGGGGGGGGGGGTGGGGGGTGGGGGGGGTCGCACATCGTCGCCAGCACAGTTTTAAGGGGTTAAAGTCACGACCCGGTAAATAACTTTGCGCGACGACAAGCTGGCGCACGGGATTACCGAGGATCGCGATGACCTCGTCATCCTGGATGACTTCGAGTGAGCCCGAGACAACGAAGCAGAGGGTGTCCACGCTCTCGCCGATGTGGAAGATGAGGTCCCCGGGTGCACAGTGGGTGGTCTGGAACTCCACGGCGAGCGAGCGCAGGCAGCCGTCGCTCGCCAGACGGAACGCCGGGTGGTCGTTGAACACCTGCCGGTTGAGGTGAACGCAGATGTCCGCCCGCATGTCTTTGGGACAAATGGAGAGGACCTGAGGGAGACGGTGAGACGTTTACAGGTGCATCACTAAAGGCAGCGTATCATGCAACTTTTCAAAATGTTCACATGGTCTCATTCATCCAAAAACGTTGTTTTCAGAGTTTATTGCCCCAATACAACTTTTTCCTTGATTTTCCTCCATTAGAATATCGGATCATAGGAGCTACATTCAGAATCTGCCGTGTCTGTGTGAGCTGGACTGGCTCCGCCCACAACATGCCCATTTTAGGAAGAGCAGGAAGTACTTCCTCTCTTGGTGCCATGTGCCAGAGCAGAGCTGCCTGATTGTGGGAGGAGTCAAAGGGGGAGGAGCCTACCTTGATTGTGATTGGCTAAACCCCAGATAACACTATATAGGGTTTGATTTCTGATTGGCTGGTTCGAGCAACACACTTATTAAAACCTGGAACAAGCCAGGAGAGAGAGGACAAACTTTCTTCACTTCTGGGGCGTCGGTCCAGGTGTGGAGACGATTATTACTGTTGAAAAACCTTTAGAAAGAGAATATTGCATAATATGACCCCTTTAAAGGAAGTTCACAGTCCTCACACTTCTTTTCCCAGGTAATCCTGAGTTTAACTCGAAGGGAGCTCATTTTCATCTGTTCTCATTTTACCATCCTGTTTAACTTCATATTGAGAGGAAGTTCACCTCATCAACCCTCCACTTTTACAGGAGCTATTTCTGCTGATTGTTGGCAGGCTGTTTTGGCTTATTTCGATATTTGTTGTATTTGTAGAGAGGATAGGCGACAGGAAGAGGGAGGAAGAGGGAGTGGGCAGGCTGACAGCTCTCGAATGTGAGGACAGGTTTTCAATGTCCCCAGTGTCCAGTTGTTGGCGTTGCTACACAGGCGCACAGACAACTGGGACGAAGATCCAACTTCCAATAGAAGAACCGAGCTATGCTCATTACTTTCATTAAATAAACCACCAACTAAACTGTGAGTTAGCTGGACTGGAAAATCTGTTTTTTGTGTCTGCGTGTCAGGTCAAATGATTTTGGGTTTTTACCTCCCTGGACTATTAATTGTTATTGGACGTTTAAGTCCACCTGCATTCCATGACTGCATTACTCCTGCTTCACTCGTAATGACCATAGCCGGACACTTGGGACAGTAAAAAATTGTCATTACAATTAAGTGAGACGGAGGCCAGAGGTTTTCAAGTGAAAATGCAAAACTTTTGTTTTCGTTTTTGTGTTCAGATCCACAAAACGTTTGTGAAAACGCAACTTTCTGGGAATGAAAGAGGAAACACTGACTACTGTGCATGTGCACCACAACCATAGTGAATACTTCTTCTGCACATGCTCAGTAGATAGACAATCGGAACAATGTTTCTTCCAGAGTGTCATGACTCCCAGTCCATATTTTCCTGGCACTTGGTAGTTTTATAGCCGGTAGTCACCGTAATAACAATCAAACTTGTCCATATGAATGTCTGTTTACTCCCATTGTAATTGTTTATTATAGCATATTGTGCTCTGCTGAATGCGTGTGGTCTCCTTACAAAAACAAACAACAGCCCCCACTGGTGGCCAGTCATAAACACAACATTGTTACCTTTGCCAGGTTATATTTCTGTCTGCGTGTATTTATTTATTGGTACATATGTATATATGTACAGTATGTACTGTAGGGATGGATGGATTGTACGTATGAGTTTTACCAAATTTTCACTAAAAGTATTAACCTGTAAACTATCAAGTAAGATATTTGCTCCATTGCAGACACATCTGATAGCGCACTGCTAACTCCTCGTGCCTCCTTCTAATTTTCAGTGATTCTGCTGTTCCCATGTAAACGGACGTCATTTTCAAAATTGCAAAAACGCTATGTTTTCACATGTGAATTGAGCCTTTGAAACATCCAAGCATTGTAATTATTGGGGGGAAAAAAGAAACAACTTCCCGTGAACTTCTAAAAGCATTAAAAGCAAGTGAGACCTTGTCGGTGTCGATGCCCTTGGACATGGCCCAGGTGGACACGATGAAGTCCATCACCCTCTCGCTCAGGCCTTTGGGAACCTGGTACAGCTTGAGGAAGTCTCGCACGTTGTTGAGCATCTCGTGGTAGCGGTTGGTGTTGGTGTACATCTGCTGGAAGATGGTGGTCACGTTTCCAAAGATGGTGGCGTAGAGCAGCGCTGCAAACACAAGACGAGGAGTCAGACGCTCCGAGGAGCCAGGTTCGGATTCTGGTTTTTCTTTTTTCAACCACATGAGGACAAAATGTGGAACTTTGCTGGTTGACAAATGCCGACATTCTATTATGACTCGACAGAGCTGCTTCACTTCTCCTCTGTCAGATAAAACTTCCTGCAGACACTCTACAATGTCTGTTGTTTTCAGTTTGGATGTTTTCGATCTCGACCCCCGACGAGTTCTCCTGATTTTTATCGATGTTACAGTTCGAAGTATAAAACCTCAGCTGCTCGTGGGGAGCCCTTTAAATGAGAGTCAATTTGACAGCACTTGAAAATTGAATTTATTTTGGCTGAATCATAATTCCTAACCTGCTTTTACGTCGCGTCACGATTTTCCACTTTATGCAGTAAAAAGTAAGACATTGTCGTGGCTGTTTCTGCTCTATTGATTGGGTTGTTCAGGTTATTTCAGCTGAAGCCATATTTATTAAATTTAGGTTAAATAATACATAAATTACAAGACATTTATCAAAGAAATTGATTGTTACAGTGAGAGGAAAATTCAACGGGCATGACAAACTTGCAGGCAGAATGTCCAAACTAGACTCCATGAAATATGCATGAAACTGCAATAAAGTGATTTGACCACCAGGGGCGCACTTTAATCTGCAGGAAATCAGTGTTACAACACCGATTTAGAAACGCGTCGACATTAAAGATAATTTTTTTGAATTAAACAAGTTATTCTGATCACAATATGAACGACTGTCGTTCCAGCGTCTTGTGGCCAAATGTTTTATGCCTTTGAAGATGTAAATAAAAATGAATATGAATAATAAATAAAAATCCACTGAGATCTGTGGGTTGTTAAGCAAACGGAGAACTGAGGCATGATATTGGTGAAATAGCAGGTTTTTTAAATTCTAATTTTAGGTTTGTCATGCATTTTAAAAAAGATAGTTTAGTAAATATGAATGACATTAAATTGTACTAAAACAAATACAGAGATTTAGAGCTCGAGTTATTTACAGATTATAATGGAGTTAGTTAGCGGTCCGGCCCACTTTCGGTCGAATTTTGCCGAATTAAAACTTCTTTTGTAAATCCTAACTATATGCACTATAAAGTACACTGAATATTGATCGCGAGTACAAGCGCCTACAGTTGCGGATGCGCAGCCGCATATACATAACGAGTGGCGGATTAAGTCTTCATAATTTACAGCGCTCATTTCCTGGGCGGGAGCACCGAGCCGCCGTGACCTCAAAGAGTCAGTCAGTGTTTCCTATCATGAGGTTTTTTCTTACCCACTCAAGGGGAAAACGTCGCCTCCTCTCTCCACAGCAGGATCACAGAGGTTAGGATACATCTATAACGTGACGGCTCATTGTCCACTCGCCACACTACAGCCTGCAGGCGAAGGCCTCCCCTCCCCCTGCCCCCCCCCCCCCCCACCCCCAGTCCCTCCTTTGCTCCCCAGCCTCACATAATTACCGTATCCGTAGCAGAGAGATCGGCCGGGCCCAATCGGAGGCGACACCGCAGAGTGACTGAGTGATCCTCGTGATGGAGGCACCATCACAGTAATGGCTGTTTACTTTGGCGAAGTACGAACCTTAAAGCGCGCCTGTCAGTTTCTGTGTCCTCGCTGCTCTGATTACATCACTCCCCATGCTGTTTTGGAGAAGTGAGCCAAAGGTTGGCGCGCCGAGGCGAGATGCGACCGTGGAGCCCCCCCCGGGGGTGGGGAGGGGAGGGGGGAGGGGGAGGGGGGGCGCCGAGGGCCCAGCCAGTCCGCCCCCGCGGAGAGCGGCGGAAGTAACGCAGCTTTTAAAAATAGACCGTGCTATTTTTGTAAAAGTCGTTCCGATTTGCGACAACTTAAGATTTATTGTCCGGCCGTTTAGAGAAAGTACGGACGGAGACTCGCGTTAACGCTTTCGAGACGGGGGCGGCCAAACCTTCAGACAGACTCTCGCCACGCCAGGCTGTAATGGGCGCCGAACATGTCACTTTTTATCATCGGCCCAGCTGAGTTGCTAAACGCTCCACGGTAGCTGGAGCAGAGGAGCCGCAGCTGAATTACAAGAAGCAAAAGAAAGAAAGGGGGGGGGAATTGTCCTCGGGTTGCTCAGCCCTGCTGCTAGAGATCAAGATACATCCCTCTTAACTACACATTATATTAAAAAAAAATCTTTAGAATCGCAGACATTGTCTTTTTGCTGACTAACATACAGTTGTGATTTTGTTTTGTTTTTGTTTTTCACTCACACACAAGCAAGTTACTTATATTGGAACATTTCTTTTGCTTCTTCCTTGAACCCACAGCCAAAATACTTTTAACTGTGTTGGACCACAACATCACTCTGAAAGGTTTGACAGGTGTCTCTGACATCTTGGCTGAATTATCAGGGAGGGAAGGACAGATACTGAAACATACAACAACAAAGTTTGGAAATTTGTTTGGCTGATTTCTTTTTTTTTAATGTTTTTTTGAAATAATTCTGGAAATTCACTGTTTATTCTCTTAGTTGCCTATATTTGTAAGGTGCATGCTTTTTGTTTACATTGATCACATTAATAATCATATTTTGCAATTCACTTGATGTTTACGTGAATTTTCACAAAATACATGTTTTATTGTACCAAGTCTAAATTCCATGTATATTAAATGTGTGCATGTGATTGAACTCTACAAAATCGAGAAAACACTCACAACTCAAAAGCACATTAGAAACATTCAGTATGTGCTATTCTTGATTTTGCAGTATTTCTGAAGCTTGTTTAGTTTTGCACTTCCAGGCCACTGTACACTCAAAAAAAAAAAAAAATTAACTGAGGAAGTTGTTCAATTTGCATATCATGAATGTGTTTTTGATTAACGTGTTAAATGGTTCATTCTTAATACATGATTAAAATGGATTTAATCTACCTAATCTGAATAGAGGGACATAATACATTTGTGGCATGATTAAATCACATTAGTAACTCAACAAATTAATTGTTTGGGAGTGTAGACTCACGTTGGAATAGAAAATTTGCGAGGTGTTGCAGAATTAATTCAAGTGCAGATAAACGCATTAAGTGTGAAATCATCTAAACACAACGACGTATTGATTACAGGAGGTCAGACGCGACCGCGGCACGATATTCTGTGTCTGATCCTCCACATTCGTCCCATATGTTGCTTCGCCGGCAGATGTTGAATCGCCGGCAGGACTGTGGTAACGGAGCGTATTGTCTTGACGAGCATGCAAGTAAGTGCATCCAGATTGTTTAATCTCCTGCAAGATGCTACTGGCATATTATGAATGGATGAACGCATGAACGAGATGGAAACGGCACTGTGTGTGTGTGTGTGTGTGTGTGTGTGTGTGTGTGTGTGTGTGTGTGTGTGTGTGTGTGTGTGCGTGTGTGTGTGTAGCTTGGTGCAGCTGTTGTTGTAACATGTTGTGCCTGCTAATGACGTTCCAGAAGTTCCTCCCACCTCCGAATGCCGTCCGACACGCTCATGCCTTCACAATAACATGTTACTGGTGGACGAGGGAAACCCCGGACCACAGATCATGTCTCGTCAGGTTTCTTGTTCAAAGGTCTGAACTACTTATTGAGCCGGCCGTGCGTCACGGCAGAGGTCCAGTCTGGCTGCGATCGTGAAACAAACATAGTCTCTGTAATGAACCTGAGGTAACGGTCTTATCTTTGTTTAGATGTTTATTTTAGTCGTTTCTTCTGTTTGCGTTGACATAGAAACAGTAGAAATGCTGAAAACGAGTTAGTTTTCATGTTGGGCCACGAGTTGGCGCTGTTGTTTATCTTTATAATTAAATCACACACATACACATGCGTGCAGAGAACAATACGCTATGGAGATTAGCAGTGGTGAGTACACACAGAGTCGTATGGACCAAAGGTCAGTAATCTCTATGCCCAAAAGAACCATTTCTGTCACTTTCCACCAGATCAAATGTAATTGGAGCGACAAAACACACTTACCTTTAAGTGAAACAAAAGTTTCATGCAGGGTTAGAAGGGATCAAATTAAGCAAAATTCCCTTTCTAATGGTTTTCCAACAGTAATAATGGTCCCCATACCGGGAATGACGCCCCAGAAGTGAAGAAAGTGTGTCCTTTCTACCTCTGACTTGTTTCAGGTTTTAAAAAGTGTGTTGCTCCAACCAGCCAATCAGAAATCAAACCCTATATAGTGTCATCGGGGGTTTAGCCAATCACAATCAAGGTAGGCCCCTCCCACAATCAGGCAGCTCTGCTCTGGCACATGGCACCACGAGAGGAAGTACTTCCTCCTCTTCCCTCTAAAAATACGATAGGAAGCAATGAAATACTTACAGCCAACCATCATCATGGCCACGGAGAATATCTTCTCGCCGTCTGTTGTCGGAGCAATGTTGCCAAACCCGATGGTGGTGAGACTCGTCATGGTGAAGTAGAGGGAAGAAATGTACAGCGTGTCTTTGTTCGGCCCGCCCTCCCACTGGCCCGTGCCGCTGGCGTTGTATCGGTACGGCGTGCCGATGCTCAGCGCCAACTGGTAGAGCCAGCTGTCCGTCTTGATGGTGTTGGTGGCCTCGTCGATGACTTCGTAGTCCCCGATGCTGTACCAGATGCAGGCCAGCCAGTGGGCCACCAGGCCAAAGACGCACACGAGCAGCACCAGGACGGCCGCGCCGTACTCCAGGTAGTGGTCCAACTTGCGGGCCACCCGGCCCAAACGCAGCAGGCGGATGACTTTCAGGGAGCTGAAGAGGCTGCTGAGACCCTGCAGGGGCGCGACGGGGGAGACAATGGTTGAAAATGAAGTAGGTTTAATGTTTGTCCACTAGTGGGTGCTGTTGTTTGTTTTTGCAATGAGACCACACACACAGTCACACAGAGAACAATACGGTATAGCATTACCAAGTACAAGTTGGATTGTTATTACAGTGACTGTCAAATATAAAACTACCAAGTCTGGGACTGGGAGTCATGACACTCTGGAGGAAACTTTGTTCTTGTTGTCCATCTAGTGAGTATGTGCAGAAGAATATTTACTGTGGTGTCCATGCAAAGTAGCAGCAATTCTGCCATCTACACAAAGATGGAGCCCAAGCATAGAGACAAAGTCGAAGCGTTTTACAAAAAGTCCCACCCTAGGAGAAGTTCTCAAAAACACAACAAATGTTTAGCGTTTTCACTTGTCGTGTAAATGGTCCTTGACACAGT
Source organism: Blennius ocellaris (assembly GCF_963422515.1). Classification (NCBI taxonomy): domain Eukaryota; kingdom Metazoa; phylum Chordata; class Actinopteri; order Blenniiformes; family Blenniidae; genus Blennius; species Blennius ocellaris. The sequence continues at coordinate 17,487,646 of NC_137667.1, read as the reverse complement.
TGTTATAGGGAAACAAAGAAATATCAAGAATCGGCTCAAAAATGCTCAAATCAACTCCTCAAGGACACTTTAGACTGAGGCCATATTCAGTTTTGTTACGATGAAGAACTTCCTTCATGTCCAAACAGCAATAGAAAAAACATTTACTACAGCCGAGACAGTTTTACTCACGGGGAGAACAGAGTCTTCTAACCGTGTGGTGTTCCTGTGGAAATTTGAAGAGTCACGGAGGTGACTTGTCGGGGAGGCATGTGAGACGACGTCCTTTGTTACAGAAGCCGAAAGTAGAGATATCGAAATATTAACATCCAAGATATTCCCTGCGATAATGACGAGAAAGTGGTCGGGGGCGTCGTCCTACTCACTTCGTTCACGTGCTCGAAGGCGTTGATGATGTCGTAGGGCAGACAGGACAGCAGGTCGATGACGAACCACGTCTTCAGGTAGTTCATGCGGATCAGCTTGGCGTCGGAGATCACCTCCCCGGCGGGACCCACGAACGTGGTGTGGAAGTTGAGCACGATGTCGATGAGGAATATGACGTCGACCACGCTGTCCACCACCAGCCAGGCCAGGTTGTTCTGCTTGGTCTTGAAGGAGACGTTGTAGGGCACCATGATGGCGGTGTAGAAGGTGAGGATGAGGATGACCCAGTCCCACGTGGTCTTGAAGGTGCAGTAGTGGAGGATGATGTGCGGCGGCGTCTTCGGCGCTTCCTGCTTGTACTGGGGGAGGATGTCCGATCCCAGCTGGAGAGCCTTCCGTTCAGGGGGACACGTGGGAAAGTCAAGAAAACCCTCCTTCATTCAAGTCCATATTCTCTCTTTCGCTGCTCACCTCAGCCAGTCTGGACGGCTTGTGGGCCACTTCAGTCTTGTTCAGCGGCGCTAACTGCTGCACCACGGTGCGATTGTTGGTCAGCGCCCGGGTCAGCCTCGCAAACTTCGTCCAGCCTGTACAGAGAAAGTGACACAGACCGTTGAGTTGGAGAAGAAAGCAATATTGTCAATGAAGAGTTTGTAGACATGGTTTACTGCACGCTTGGTGTCTGAATATATAAACAGTTGTTGCCAAAGCAGATCTAGTAATCCACGGTATTGATGTGGCACAACTTTGACACGGTGTGACCGCGGTGATGCGACCCGAGCTATGGGGGGTCGGAGACCTCGCTGGAGGAGCCGCAGTGTTGATCTATCAGCAGTGGCACGGGAACCAGGAAGCCTGAGCCGGCTTCCCTTTGAACCTCGGGGCACGACGCTGCCTCTGTTTGCCACATGCTGAGAAGTCATCGCGTTGCATCGAGTCCTCGTTTGTGTTTTCGTCTCCCTCCCCCGTGTGGCCTGACTGTGGTTGGAGAGCAGGCTTCACGTGGACAGTCGTGTTCTACACTCCCAGAACGCTGCGGCTCAATTGTGTAAATGGGCGAAAGTAAACCTCGCGTCGTTTTTGTAGTCTGTCGTCTCTCCATTGGAATGTCCGTGTTGGCTCGATTGTTAATACTTATGGCGTTTAGTTCTCCGAGCACACGTGTATGTGGTTTCATGAGAACAATCAGCGGCACCAACTCGTGGCCGAATACTGAAAAACAACATCGTCTTCAGCATCTCTGCCATTTCCGTGTCAGCGGACGTCGTTTTTCAGAAGGTAAACGAGGCCTAACACGCCGTCGACATGCTGAAACACTGAGTCGTGTGACCTCTGACCTTTGGTGGCTTCGTCCTCTATCGGCTGTTTGAACAGCGTGATGTCTCTGAACGTGCAGAGGAAGAGCACCACCTTGTCGTTCTCGTTCCTGATTGGAGCGACCTGCATGTACAGCCAGATCGGCGTTCCTGTTTTGGGCAATCGAAGCAAAAGTCATGTTGTTGGAGGGGGAAAATGGAAAAACTATCAAATCGCACACGATATTATAGATATATCATATATATATGTATATATTCCATCTGACTGATTACTCACTATTCTTTGTATAGAGAAGCACCTCGTAGAAATTGGACTCATAGTTGTCAAAGGTTTGCTTGATGTTGTCTATCATGTTCTTATCAGTCAGATCTCCGTACATGAAGCTGGGCAACAAAAGAGAGACTATTTAACGAAGGAAACATGACGTAGGTCAACCAATTCCACTCAAAAATCGAGTTCCTTTTTCTGCCGGGTTTAGTTTTTTTTTAACCAGTTCTATATGAGGTAAACTGACTCATACAACCAATGGAAGCATATCGTCCCGTCACCAAACCCTCACACGAGCTTGTCTTACTTGCATGTGCTGCTCCGGTGCATGACCTCGGCCCGGTGGTAACCCGACAGCTTGCAGAACCCATCGTTGCTGTAGACAACCGGCCACTCCAGGATCTGTGCGTTTCCCAACAGGAAACTGGTTTCTGAGACGAGACAGAGAGAAATAATGGAAATCTGACAATTGTAAGAAATTAGGACATTAACTGCATAATATATATATATTTTACCACCAGGGGCGCACATGGGCCTGATTTAATTATCTACTTTCCACTTTAATTAAAGGTATACAGGAGGATTTTCAGGAATTTTAGGAAAGAACCGCCCTCTCCACCGTTTGAAAAAAATGCGCATGCGCAATGCTGTACCTGCTCCCGAGACGGAACACTTACTAAAACGCGTGCGAGAGACGTGCACGAGCCCAGTTCTCCTCGTGCACGCTCTGTTTACAAGTCACAAGTCGGCATCGCTCACATAAGCTCACTTTACAAGAAGATTTGCACCAGAGGGGGTGAAACTGTGTAAAAATGTCCGAGAAAAATGCGTCGGGTCGGCCACCGGCATGATGAGGACCGTGTGGAGTGAGCTGCGCGCAGGGACGAGCACGTAGGACAGGCTTACGTCATATATCACCAGAATGATTGACAATTGGGAGGACCAGTTATTTTGATGATCCACCCGGAAGAAGAAAATCCTCTACTATACCTTTAAATGACACAGGTGTAGAATTGTTTATAGATTCGAGATCAAGTGATTTTGATCGTAATATGAGCTTGCCTACGATATTTTTTTCCGTTCCAGCCGCATGTGGCCAAATGTTTTACGCCTTTCAAGAATTTCAGGTTTGTCATGTGTTGTGAAAAAAGACTTCTTAATAACAAACTGACACATAGTAGTTATTGTTATGCGGTTATTTACTGGTCCTTGAGATGAAAATGTGCCGTGTTTGGCCCCCGAAGTCAAATTAATTCAACACCCCTGCTCTATGGTGACCACCTTCAAAACAGCAAATAGTTTTAAAGTGTCGTTCATGACGTTGTCATTCGAGGCTGCTCATTAGACAGGCTGTCTCTGGATGATCCAGCAGCAATGCAACAGCATCTCGTGTCTCTTCTGTTGTCGACGAATGAAGGAAAACCTCCTCCTGCACCTGAAACCTCCAGTAAAACCGTCCAGACCAGTGGAACAAACCTAATTCTAATTGCCACATGTTTAGAAAAGCAGAAGCTGGAGTCAGCAGCAGTGAAGCGGAGGTAAACAGGGGTAATCAGACGAGGCGCTGGGCAGAAATAGTCGCTGATAAAATCTTTATGTTCCGCCCTTAATGCAAATGAAATATTGATGAGGAGCTGAAAAGTTCTTGGGGCTTACGAGAGTTTGGATGCAGCCTGCAGCTCCGCGGGGAACGGCCGAGGACATTTTCGACAAATTAAACTGCACAGTGGCCATTTAAATTGTTCCAACTTTGGAAGGCGAGCGTGTTTATCTAGGGAGAGTCTGCAATAAGTTCTAGTTATAAGAAATGCATTCGCCTCTTGTGGGATTTCATCCAGGAAACAATAATACTGCGTCACCGAGGTGAACAATAACTGCAAATGTCTAATCCATGTTTTAAGTCCTTTGGTTTTTTTTGTTTGTTTGTTTTTTTACTGCATCTATATTTAATCTCACACTTACAGCAGTGGTCTGATGCAAGGTGGATTGTCAATGTGCCAAACAAATCTTAACATACTTCAGCAAATATCAACTTTAAAGCATTACAAAGGGAATAAAAGACCTTATGGTCCAACAGTGCTTCTGAAAAGATATAATATAATATAATATATGTATGTTTTAAAAAAAAAATCGAATTCACCTTTAACATGAATTAAAATGTAAGAATGAAGATGCATATATTTGCATTGTGTTGTGCATTTAAGGGGTCTGGAGAACTGGATTCATCTCATTTATCTGCATGTGCAGGAACTTGTATTATTTTTTTCAAACCATATCTTTATTCGTTTTAACAAATAAAGACAAATGAACATGTCCACACATATACATACAGATAGACAAGGCAAAAAAAAGAAAACAACACAAATATATATGGAAAATAAATGAATAAAATGATGAATAAAGCAGCCAAATGAATTTTGGACTCGTCAAATGATTTAAAAAAAACCACAGATTACCCCAAATTGATCAAGTTCTTAATAAAGTAACTAATTGTCTTAAGAGCGATGTAAAAAGCGATTCCTTTAAGTCACTGTGAAATTCTGCACGTAGTGACTCTTTCATCTATCAACATACATCATTAGCTTTAAAAAAATATATATATATTTTTTTTTTTTGCAGAAACAATCTTCAGGATAGATATTTAAAATACATAGTTTATGATTTCGTTACATGATTCCATTTCGACGGAGATCAGCAATAAGTGAATTATTCTTTGATTTGACTTTTGATTTCTATTCTATTTCTATTCTGTGCGGAGCTTCGCGCCAGAGAATTCCTCCTCGATTAACGAGCCTCAACAAGAACAACAGAGTGTTTACTTCAGTGCAGCAATAAGAACAAAAGTAAACATGGGATTGTTTGTTTTTGCGGGTTGAGCGAGACTCACCACTGGAGCGCCGGACGATGTTTTCCAGGAAGGTGTTTTGCGGAGCCACCAGCCCCCTCTTGCCTCCATGCATGGTGGAGGCTGCAGGACGCGCAGCCGGAGCGGCGCTGCGGGACGCGCTGGAGACACAAGTGCGCCTCCGCGCGCGCGCCGCGCAGCCAGAAAGGAAGAGCGGCGCAGGAGGCGAGGGGGCAACACGCACTGCACGTCCGGAAGACACCCCGCACAAATAAGAGCCGATTCCCAACGCACAGGATACATGAGGGGAATAAGTTTTTTTTTTTTTTTTTTAACAACACAATAATGCGCACATCAGAAGTAGAGCATATGGATGAAGTTGATGTAGATCAGGTTTTTACAAACTTTATGATCAGAAGAGCTGTTTTGGTCACTTTTCAGTACCTCGAATTGAAGCAAACGTGTTTAACTTTCAGGCTTAAATTAAATCGTTTCTTGTGTCGTTTATTGACGAGTATTTTTTTATTACAATTTCATTATATTCTTCTTTTCGGTTATTTTGTTAAACCATCTTGGCCTTCGTCAAAGCAGTTTTCATGCGCTCCTCTCGTTTTTAACCCTTTTTTCTTTTAGTAATTCAAGTCATTTTCAGTTTGTTTGTTGTTGTTTCGGTTTTGTTTGTTTTTTTTTAGCTGTTTTAGCATTTGTCCCCGTTTATGGTGGTTTTTAGCTATTTCCCCCCATTTTAGCCCATTTTAGCAAAGAGTTAAAAAATTGAAGATGGCAGATGTGTGAGAGGAAAATAAGATAAAATGTTTGTTTGTGTATAAAATTTCTTAAAGCTTCAAGAAGCCACTAAACAAGGGGACAAATGGCCAGTTGCAGACCCCAGACCTAAAAGAGACCCATCAACAATAAGCAAATTACAAATAAAATAAAACTATATCAAATTGAATAGAATAATGAATTCAGTTGGGATAAATAATTTCATTATAAAAATGGACTATGTCAATGAGTAACGTCCCACACTTTGGCCTGTATGAATCATGAGAGATTACAAAATGTGATTCTTCTGGACTTTTTTGTGTGTGTTTGGAAAAAAACTTCAGTTCAGCGGTTCTCCTAAATTGTGCGGCACAACTCCCACTGGGTGGCGCCAGAGAGCTTTAGCAGTGGAAATCTTTGAGAAAATACCAGCAAAAGCAAACAATTGTAAGGTTAAAAAAAAAATTCTAAAATACATTTTATTAGTGAATATAGTGTAAATCAAATGAAAATTAATCAAAATAATAAACAGTGGCATATTTAATTTATTTATTATCATGTCAACAAAATCGTGTATATTCTAAAGGCACTCCCACCACATAGTGACTGTATACTTGGTTTAAGCCTTTTCGTGCCGTATTTTTGTTGTGCTAGTCTGTGTAGATTTCAGTATTTTACTTACTTTCCATAGTTTAAAAAGAAAAATGCATGTGAGGTTAAGTGGTTACCGAAAATGTCCTGTCCATGTGAGTAGTGAATGTGTGTGGAGGATTTCTTCATGCTGCTATAAACCGTAGAATGGATGTGTTACTACAAATCAGAAATATGTTTTCCAATATAGGTTTAGAAAATATCAGATGTGCACGTGAGTGTGTGTGTGAGACAGTCTGTCTAGTCTTCTGATAAATCATGTTTTCTCCACAGATTCAAACTTTGAAAACCTGTAGAAAACTCGCTATTTTTAAACGTGTAATAAAAGCCGCATCCAGCAGATGGCGGTGTTTCAGCTCTTCGGAACTGTGTCCTCTCCGCCCCACCATAGACGTGTAGGGGTAAAACACATAGACGTACATAGGGCAATGCCTCATTCGACAGCGTGGTCGCCATCTTGGATAAGGACCCACCTCATCTCTAGTGTATTCACTTCTATAGAAGAAAGAGGCTGTTTTTTGTTTTTTTTTACAGTTGCACAATTTACTAATCGTTCTGACTTTAATAAGAACATGGTTTATACCTTTTTTATACCTGATAAAAAAATCCCATTCACGATTTGGTGGATTAAAACAATTTCAATCACTGGAAAATCTGAGGCGCAAAAATAGAAATGTAAAAACAAAACCAAACCTTCACTTTTTTTTATAAGGAACTACAGTATAGTGTGCCATTATTTTTCATCTTTCACATTTATGGAGAAAGGAATACTGTAAATCAGTTTGTTTTTTTCCATTTAATGCATCTGTTTCTTTAATTTAGCCTCTTCCTTACTAAATATGTTGATTTCCCTGAATAGAAGTGAATGGCTAAGGCTAACTACCTTGTTTGCAGTGTTTCTATGTTAACAGCCATCATTTACAGAAAGTTGCAGTGTTCTGAAACATAAACACAAAAACGATGCGTTTTCACTTGAAACACTGTTGTGTGAATGAGGCCTAAAAGCTGGTAAACGTGGATCTTCCCACTGGGAAAGTGTTAATTTTCAGACCTTCAACGTGAAGATTTTATGTCACTAAATATAAAAGAATTTGTGTGTCTACATGAGAAGTTCAGTGACCAAGCACACAAAGATCATGAATAATGAACGAAGATAAACAAAGATGCAAAGACAATGCACTTATACCTTTGTTTAGTTTAGTTTATTTAATTGATTGTAACAATTAAAAAAACAACAACAATTCAATATAATACACAGAGGCAAACAATACACAACAAAATATTTCCAATTCCTGAATGAAAGGGTGCAGACAGACAATTAAACTTGTACACTTTGTCCCTTATCGCAAATAATCATTTTCCAGTGAAAATGAAAGGCGAACAGTGAATAACAATCAGTAAGTCCGAGAGGCCTACATAACCACTCTCACTTTTATCAGCATTTTATTAAAACAACAAAACAAACCTTTCATTTTTAATGTAAAAAAAATAATTTAGCAAGGGTTTTCAAATCATGTCAGTCCTCGTATAGATTGTTTCATAATTGGGTCCTTTTTACCAAAATCCAATGTGCTATTCATTTAGTCCAAATATATTTTTTATTTTTTTTAAGATTTCAGTCCTTTTAAAGTTATAGTTACGTTCTCTTTTTGCAAATCCATTTAGAACCTTGATGGATAAATCTTGTTTATGAGCTTGATTTATCTACTATGTCGTTAAATTTTAACAATTTACATTTTATTGTCCTGTAAAAGCGTATGAGGCTGGAGCTGTACCCATCCAATATGGCGGACTTCGGAGTCTACCCCCCTCGTACGTTTGTGGAGCGCAGAAGAAGAAGAAGACCCGGCGGGGCGAGAGAACGGTAACGGCGGCCTGACGCAGTTACTTTTCCGTCTCTCTGAATTGGCCGCTCGTACCGAGAAAGTAATGGTTATCTGGGGCGGACTTTGGATGCTGCCGTCCCTTGCTTCCACGCCGCTGTACAAGGTCGGGGTTCCGCGCGCAGATAGCAGGTAGTCGCGAGCCGCGTCGTTTTACTGCGCGGAGGGACGCGAGCCGGCCGCAGCGCCGCACTTCTGCTTTCCACCTCCCTCCATGCTGAGCTCCGTGTCCGTGTCCGCGCCGCCTCCCCGCACCGCAGCCTTTTAAAACGGTCTCACCGAGCAGCAGCCATGGCCAGAGCCTGCGTGGACGCCTTCGTGCAGATGTGTAATTATCTCCAGGAGCCGCGGCACGTCGCCCGCTTCCAGAACGTCTGCGGCGTCAAAGGCACGTTCCCGGATAAAGCGACGCGGCGGCCGGAGCGCGAGCCGGAGCCGGAGCGCGAGCGCGAGCGTCCCGGGCCGAGGCGGCGGCTGCAGCCGGGCGCGTTGAGCTCCGAGGCGGGGGTCGGGAACGGAGCGGCGGGGGACGCCGTCGCCGCGCCGCGGGCCAACGGCACGCCGGGCGACGAGCCCGCCGGGCCCGACGCGGAGCCGGAGGACATCACCCGGGCGAAGCCGCTCCGGAGGAACTCGCTGACCGGCGACGTGGGCCAGGAGTTCCTCATCCGCAACAAGCTGCTCTTCTACCTGTTCACCTTCGGCACCGAGCTCGGCAACGAGATGTTCTTCATCGTCTTCTTCCCCTTCCTCTTCTGGAACGTGGACGCGCTGGTCAGCCGCCGGCTCATCGTGGTCTGGGCCTGGAACCTGTTCGTGGGCCAGTCCACCAAGGACATGGTCCGCTGGTCGCGGCCCGCCTCGCCGCCCGTGGTCAAGGTGGAGGTCTTCTACAACTCCGAGTACAGCATGCCGTCCACACACGCCATGACGGGCACCGCCATCCCCTTCTGCCTCTTCATGCTCACCTACGGACGCTGGCAGGTGAGTTTGTGGGGGGGGGGGGGGGGGGGGGCACGTGCAAGGTGTCCCGCACATCTGGAGCAGCTGGTCGTCCCAGTGAGGGTTGACCGAGGAGTGCTGTGAAGGGGGGTAGATGCTGCTTCTACTGGTCGATTTGGACGTTTAGTGTTATTTAATATCCCTGAAATACAATTATTTCAGGGGATTTTTACAGAAATGAAATTAATTATTTCACATTAGCAAGAGGAGATGGAGGGAAATGGTATGATCATGTTATGATCCACATGATCCGCTTTGGTGTACAATAATAATACGCACGTACACAGTGTGGAACTGTGTTTTTACGAGGTACAGTCTTGTTGCATTACTTTCCAGGTCTGGCTCTGATCAGCCACCGGACACTACGGCAGATGTGTGAAACGGTTTTCCCATCAGCATCTGTGTCTGCAGGCTGGTCGGTCTGCTTGAGAAACTACAAACTGTCTCTAAATCCTGTTGTACTGTGTTGGCAGGCCGGATGATATAGAACTATTAACTGTAAACAGATCGGAGTGATGGTCATCTCTGTGAACAGGTAGAAACCCTTCCTGTGTGGAAGTGGACTGACTGGCGGAGGAACGACATTGTAACACAAAAACTCACTCTTCCACATTCCCGCCGACCCGGAGTTGTAAGAGAGTTGAGAAGTTTTGTTGTGAGCAGTGAAGCGACAATCAAGCTCCTGCACCTCGACTTCTCCTTATTTAATCAGTTCTGCATTTATAGAACCAGTCTTGATCTGCAGAAGTGTCTGTTTTTCCTTTATCAGTTACATGCTGTCAGGCTGTAGAAATACCCATAATGCAACAGCGTTAGGAGTCCTCTGGATGGTCCACTGTATTTTTTGCTCCAAGTTATCAATGAGATTGTCTTTATGTCAAGATTGTAGTCATTTTCCAGTCATTTATAAAAAAAAATTGTGTGGAAAATATGAACATTTTCATCACGTACACTCCGCACTCTGTTGTGGTGTCAAACGTGGCACTATTTCACCTACATTTAACCATTTGGACTAAAAATGTTATGCTGACACACATCCCATTGAACCTCGTGACAAGAGAAAAAGTTCAGCAGCTTCGACACCAAAGTCTCTGCAGGAACTGTGAAGAAACAATGTGGCTGTGGCAGGAAGGAACACAAAACCAGGAAGTGAGCAGGGCGGGGGTGGAATTGGGGAGGGGCGGGGGGGGGGGGGGGGGGTTGTTTTGTTTGTTTGGGTCAAACCTGCAGAAGAGCTCGGGACTCGTCTGAACTCCCTGAACCTCCTCGGCGGCGTTGGAGTTTGACAGAGTCGTCAGTTAGTTCAGAGATAAGACGAAGGACGGAGGCGCCGGGTCGTCCTCCAGTATCGCCGCCAGACATTCCAGCTCGTTCAGGCCTCATGTTCAGGTGGACACGTTCCTCAGGTTCACAGCGAAACGTTTCAGCTCGTCCCCCCGCGTGCTGAGCAGGTTTTCCCTCGTTCCGCTAACCTTTACGGCCAAAAGACACATTTTCAAGGATTCTCACCAAGTCAGATTTCTCTGCAGCCACAAAACAATCAAATGATGATTAAATCAATGATTAAATCAATGATTAAAGAACAAAACCGACAACAACTGAGGTTGGATTTATCGCGTGTCATCTGTACAATTTAGAAACACTTTAATACAGTTGTAGTCATTTTTACAGGTTTTTTTCTCTCCTGGATTTTCTCGCTTTAGTCATTTAGCTGTTTACAGCTGACCTTTTTTTGTTTTTGTCTTTTTATATGGTTTTTTTATTTTCTTGTTCTTTTCTCCATTATTTTTGCCTTTTTTTTATTATTTTTCTGTTTGTTTTGTTTAGTCCCCTTTTCTTTCTTTTAAGCGAATTCATCTATTCTGGACATTTTAGCTATTTTACCTTTAGCTGTTTTAATCCTGAACATGAAACCAGTTTTGAATAATCAGCTTGGAATGCATTTAAAATGTTTGCTCACTAAATGTACGGAGCCGCTGCAGCGGGGCTGAGGAGCCACAGACACTTCACTTCCCCACAGACGTCCCGCCGACCTGCCCGAGTTCGGCGTCGTTCCCCCCGGGCAGACGTGGTCACGGTAAACACTCCTGGTAAACAGTGTTGCCGTGGCGACGCAAGCATCCAGATAGAAGTCCCATAGAGCCAAAGTACAGACGCGCTGGAGGGTTGTTTTCTTTTTTCTTTTTTTTTCACTCCGTGACCTCCGGCGGGTTCCTCCACTGAGTAGAGGAATCGTTTCGCCCCGCAGCCTCACGTGTGTGTGTGTGTGTGTGTGTGTGTGTGTGTGTGTGTGTGTGTGTGTGTGTGTGTGTGTGTGTGTGTGTGTGTGTGTGTGTGTGTGTGTGTGTGTGTGTGTGTGTGTGTGTGTGTGTCGTCTTCCTCCACAGTACTCATTCCTCTTCGGCCTGAGCGTGGCCCTCGGCTGGAGCGTCCTGGTGTGCGTGAGCCGCGTCTACATGGGGATGCACTCCATTCTGGTAAGCAGCTTAAATGATCCTGGGATTGAAATGGGGAATATGAAGTGATGCTGCTTTCGACCGGGACGTGAAAGTGGCGTCGTTTTACCTTGAACTTCTGTTGACATCGATTCTATCTTATTCAACTTCATATGAACCTCTGATGGTTGTAAACGATATCAATATGATATCAATATGATATCAAGAACCCTGCTGCAGGTTCAAACTGCCAACTCGACCTACTTGCCTTGCACTCACCTCAGCACATTTTTCCATTTCCCGCGGCGGTCGTCAGACCGGTTTTAACAATCTGACGAGGTCGTCTCTGTGAGGACGGGAAACAAACTCCCAGGAGACAATCGATGAACACTTTCACCATCAGTACGTTTGGACTGCACGGTGCCCCGTCGCCGTCGGAACGCTTTACTTCAGAAGTGACTCTGAACCGTGTGGTTTGAACTCCGAACGCCTGAGGACGAACCCAACGGCCCCGCGCTTCACCCAGCACCGACGCGTCCCCCAGCTTTTAGCGGAGCCTCATCACCGCCACGTTTAGAACGCAGCCATGGCATCGCCTTGATGTTTACACGCTTTGTGAATATTAGTTTTTGTGAAATATTGTGTTTGCAAGGAACAATAAAGAAATAAAAGTGATTAGATAAGGTGACGGTAGCTGCTGGCAGCCGCTTCTTCTTGACGTTTGAATCTGCTTCGGACCGTCTACAGCTGAACCGGCCTGCAAATGTTCCACTTAATTTTCGTCCCCATTGTTTGTCTGTGCAGGTTTTGTTGACATGTTTACCACGCAGGTCTGGTTTCTTTGTACAAAGCAGATTGTACGGTGGTTAAAGCGCTGGTTAATGATGATGATGATGATGATGATGATGATGATGGCTCTCTGTGCTGCAGGAGGTGATCACGGGCTTCCTGTACAGCCTCCTCATCCTGGCCTGCTTCCACCCGGTCCTGGACAAGATCGACACCTTCTACATGACGGCGCCTTCGGCGCCGCTCGTCGTGGTGGCGTCGCACGTGAGCCTGGGCCTGGTGGCGTTCTCCCTGGACTCGTGGAGCACCTCGCGCGGCGACACGGCGCAGGCGCTGGGCACCGGCGCCGGCGCCGCCGTGGCCAGCCACGTCAACCACCGGCTGGGCCTGCTCATGGACCCGCCGCTGTCCTCGCTGCCGCTGGTGCTGCCGCACGTCACCGCCGGCCTGCTGCTGCGCTCGCTGCTGCGCTTCCTGGTCGGCGTGGCCGCGCTGCTGCTCACCCGGACGGCCATGAAGTCGCTGGCCATCCCCTTCCTGTGCAGACTGTTCGGGCTGCCGGCGGACGACGTGCGGCGGGCGCGGCAGCACATGAGGGTGGAGCTGCCGTACCGCTACATGGTGTACAGCGTGGTGGGCTTCAGCTGCGTCTGCGTCGTGCCTCTCCTCTTCAAGGTCGTCGGCCTCGACTGAGCGCCGCGCGCCAAACTGTCCCCGCGTCGACGGGAAGGGGCGTCGGCAGCGCGGGAGCACGCTGGCTAGCTCTGCGACCGGGTGGCGGCGGCGGCGGCGCCGTTCCTGCATGATAGAAGCCGACTTAAAAGATCAAATCTGACGATATTGAAATCCAGCGTCAAAATACAATAATCCTGAAAGACCAAAACCCAACGATTGAAAAAGATTCTCATCATGTGTCGACATATCGGAGCGCCAAAAGTTTTCTTCCCACTTAATTTATTTGAGCTTTTTCTCACTTACCGTATAGTCCTTATAGAAGAGCACCGCCCTTTTTCAAAGATGTGGAGCAAAGAACAAACCTCACATCCTCATGAAATAGGATATTTTGCAGTGGGCGCAAAAATGCAGATTTAAAAAAAAAAAACCACTCGATTACATTTCGCCGTCAGGTGAATGGCGGGTCGGACATTTTTATTCCTCAAAGCGTCCGTCAAGACCGCAAACCCCTCCTCCTCCTCGCCGTCTTCTCCGACTGCACACTCTAGTTCTTTCCTCACGGATTACAAGCTTCCAAAAAGTGCTGTGTTTGCAGAAGTACTTCAGCGTCAACAAAAGGAGCATATACTTAACTAAATGTTTCAGCCTGCGCTCACGTCTTCCCACCAGACACACACACACACCCCGAGGCTTCCACTTGCTCACTGGGCGTCTACTGGGAACCATACGGTATCTAGTCATGCTGCTATAAGTGCTGGACAAGTATTATTTGTGTGAACCAACCCGGCGATATTTGATTGTATTACGAAAACATCCCCCAAAAGCTGCATATAGTAGAGGAAGAGTGCGGAAAGGAATATAAAAAAAAAAAAGCTGAAATACTCCTATAATACAGAAACGGGGATAATTAATGAACCCGTAGAGACGAGAAGAAAACTCCAGTGTTAGACGGTTGGGATAATTCTCGCTTTGTTCTAATCAAGTATTGACCAGTGTTCTGAAGTGCTCTGCTGGCTTTGATCTTTCTTTGTTTCCTCACTTTCAAGTACCGGTAGTTCATCCAGGAATATTACCCGCCTTATCTTTTAAGTCCCGTGTTCGACACGCGAGTGTTAACTGGAACTGTCTTATCAAACGTACTGTATAGCCCCGCGCTCCTCTGCTGTACATTCCCTTCCTCCGTCAGAACATATAGCCCAGTTAGCCCAGAGTCTGATGCGTCAACGATGAACACAAACCATGACGGTCCCGCAGGCGTCGCAGGCAGTGCGTGGCTCTGCGCCGGTTCTCCTCGATTTTTTTCTACATTACCGCAGTCAGCATTATCTCCTCTCCTCTCTTTTGTACATTTCCTGTGTCACAAATGCTTTCTTTTTGCAATTTTGGCCTAAATTTTAAGTTGACATGCTCTTTTGAAGCAGAGAATTCTGAAGACAAATATTTTTGATAAATTATTTTGTCGTGATTATCTTGAGATTTGCTCGCAAAAAAAAAAAAGATTCTAAATATTTTATTACAATAAATCTTGTGAGATATTTGACCCTGGAACTCTGACTGTTGTAACTGTGTGTTGTTTAATAATAATGATATTAAAGTCAGAATATTAATGCCCAAGCTCCCAGTGCTGTCATCTCCCATCTTTTTATGTTGTGCAGCAACTGTATTTAAACTGTCTGTTGAAAAAAATAAAACCGCTTTAAACACAATATCGCCCTCCGCTCCGTGTGTTTCTGCTACTATTTAAATGTGTCAACTCTTTTGTTTCCATAAATCTAACTCTTCACATATTTGTCTTTTTTTACTTGACTCACTAATTTTGTTAATAATATAAGATAGTAATTTTAACTTGTTGGATCTCTAGCAAATATAAAAGGTCATGAGATTAATTTATTTGAAGCCGGGGTGTCAATATAAGGCTTGCAGGCCAAAATTGTGCTCTTAGATTTTATATCTACATATTTTATATATGTAATGTTCTCCTATACTAGTGGTTTTCTTTTCACAGCAGGGTTTCTGAGCTTTTTATCATGATAAGGACTCTGTGCTGAAATTTCCTGAATAAAAACGGCTCTATAAATTTTTTTTTTCAATATTCATCACATTGAAACAATTCTGGGAATACGTGTCTCTATAGAGTTTCTTTAAAACTTTATGTACAAGTTGATTTCTTCATCAACAAAGTAATAAAACCTTTCAGAAAGAACGGGAAAAAAACCGGAAGTCACTTGTTTTCAAAATATTTTTCCCCTTTCAGTTCACATAGTACTAAATGCTCCTGACGAGATGGGGCGTTTATTTTCTATCACATTTTGAGTGTATTGTTGTTTGAATTTGAAGTGAAAACAACTGGCATTACGTCAACATTTTGCACAAATTGATTTTTTTTCATCTGAAAAGTAATTTGATTTTAATTTTGAAATCGCGCATGGCGCACGACCAACCGGAAGTCTGTTGTTTTTAATCACCTGACGAAAATACTCATTATTTTCAGAGTTGTCGGGAGAAGCAAGTGATCTGGATGGGACGGGACGTTTTTATAAGGCTTTATATGCATTTTGTTTGTACCCGCACAGTTTAGAGAAACAAGTTGTTCGATGTATTTTGAAGGACGCGTCGCGAGCGGCTGACGCTGTGGGTCACCTGAGTGGAAGTTGTCTCG
This sequence comes from Blennius ocellaris, assembly GCF_963422515.1. Lineage (NCBI taxonomy): Eukaryota > Metazoa > Chordata > Actinopteri > Blenniiformes > Blenniidae > Blennius > Blennius ocellaris. The sequence goes on along the minus strand of NC_137667.1, from coordinate 17,471,992 downwards.
AGCCGCTGCTCGATCGCCGCTCATGTGACAGAGCCTCCGGATCGATAACAAGAAAGTCACACTGGTGCAGATGCCTCGTCTGGGACAAAACAAGAGAGGAGCTAAAAGGTGACATTTTATTTTATTTATTTAGTCTAGTTGATGCATGTTCAAACCTCCACACTTCCGCCTTCAAGCAGCTTGTTTGCTTCTAAACACTCTTCCTCTTATATCTTGTTTTTCGTGTGTGTTTCCTTCCAGGCTGAAGGTGGACTGGAAGTTTGTCGAGAGGTTCTGCAGCATCCAGAAGGTTCTGTTTCCGTCATGGAGCAGTCAGAGTGTCCTGATGTTTGGTACCCTGCTCGGTGTCACGCTCACAGGTAACATCTGGACTTACGCACACATCTGGCGTTACCTTGTGCACTTTAATTACCTTCTTAAGCTGCTTTTAATCCATTTAACTCACATTTGCAACTGTGAAAGAGTTAAACGTGTCACACCATGCAGCTTTTCAACACTTTCTCATGATCTCGTTGGTCCAGAAACCTCGTCTTCAAGGTTTATTTGCCCCCAAAATCCAGCTTTTTTCTTAATTTTCCACCATTTCATTATTGGATCGATAGGAGCTGCATTCAGAATCTGCTGTGTCTGTGTGAGCTGGACTGGCTCCGCCCCACACATAGTACGTGTCACATTGCATCAAAATGCAAAAACAAATCTCATCAACTGGTGCCTCATTTGCCACGTGTCATAAAAAGAGCCTTTAATAGTCATTTGTTGTTTTTATCCATCCTCTTAAATTCCTTTTTACGTGACGCAGTGCCGTCCGTCTGTAAACTCCGCCGTAGGAACCAAAGAACCTGGAATTTAAGTTCCACCTTGAAACACTCTCAGCCTACAGGTTGTTTTTTTTTTATAGAAATGAGTTGTTTCTCTGTCGGATGCTCAGTTACATTCTGCTCATTGCCTAATGAACGACTCAGGTCATGTGTTGGATTGTACTTTAGCACCACAGTGTTTCTCGCTGACCTTTACCATTGTCTCTCTCTTTCCGAGTCGTTTTTTTACAAGTCTCTCCTCACATCTTGCCAACATTGGATTTTTTTTGTTTGTTTCTTTGTTTGTTTTTCTCTTTCTGCCTTCAGAGCAGCTGATCATTTACCAGGTGGGCGTCCTCCCCAGCCACTTCTACAACGTGCTGGCAGACAAAGACTACTCCGGCTTCAGGAGCCTGCTGGGCACCGCCGTGACGCTCATTTTGCTCAACTCCACCGTAAGGCATCGCTCCAGGTGGAACGTCAAAGACGTAGAAATAAATCTGTAAATACGTAGAGCCGCAGTGCAACAGTGGGGGGAAAGAAAACCTAAATAAAACAACGGTAAATAAAACATACAAAGGCGCAGACTGGTGACGAGGTATCTGCATTACAGAGGGTGAGATGTTCCCTAATGCTCCGAACACTATTTGGGCTTTTTCTTTGTAGAAGAACCAGATCAGTGAATTTGATTTTTTTTTTGACTAACAATTGCTGTGATCTCTGTAAATCCGTGCGGCGGATGATGCTTTTTGGCCATTTCTTTTTGCAGGACAGACTCCGAATTGCCTCAAATCCCTGCACAGTGATTTTTAAATATAGTGGAGAGAAGTGGTGACGACGAAATGCAGTTTACACACTTGAACTGTGTAACATGAGAGTTGATGTTTGATTTACAGTCACAGCCTTGTGAGGGCAGGTCAGCCTGACACGCTTTCTACTGTGTCACGGAAACTGACGACAGATTTTTATTGTCATCTCTGTCATAAACCCACAGAACAATCACATTCCTCTCTCTGTTGTCCTGCAGCTGAAAAGTCTGGACCAGTACATCTGCAATCAGCTGTACGTCCTCTGGAGGAAGACGCTCACCGAGAGTCTGCACTCGTCCTACTTCCAGGGCCGAGTCTATTACACCCTGAACGTCCTCCGAGAGGACATCGACAACCCGTAAGCTGTACTTCCGTTATTCTCCCACTGAAAATCACATTTTGATGATGGTGGCTTTAAGCGCGTTGACACTTTTGCCTCCACGCGGCCGCTGGGTTTTTTTTTTTTGGTTTTGTTTTCGTGACGCAGATTTTTATTTCTTGTGTTTGTGTGACGGGCAGAGACCAGCGGATCAGTCAGGACGCGGAGCGCCTGTGTAAGCAGATGAGCACCATGGCCAGCCGCCTCATCGTGTCGCCCTTCACGCTGACCTACTACACCTACCACTGCTTCCAGAGGTCGGTGTCCTACGACGGCCTCCACACGGCAAACACATGTTTTACCTTCAGGGGCCACAAGCAATTTAATTTCATCCCGAGTGGGTATAATAGTACCACAGTAACTCTTTTTTTTAAATGTATTTAAGGTAGTGCAGATAAACAATTCCATAGATGTGTGATGATGAACAATACATTCTATATACAAAAGTAATACAAACAAGTGCTACCTCAAATACTAGTTACATAATGTGCGTGTGCGTGTGCGTGTGCGTGCGTGTGTGTGTGTGTGTGTGTGTGTGTGTGTGTGTGTGTGTGTGTGTGTGTGTGTGTGTGTGTGTGTGTGTGTGTGTGTGTGTGTGTGTGTGTGTGTGTGTGTGTGTGTGTGTGTGTGTGTGTGTGTGTGTGTGTATGAGGGGGGGGGGGGGGGGGGGGGGGGGGGTGTGGGTGTGGGTGTAAAGTCTCTAACTCTCTGGAGTCGCTGTGCCTTGCAGCACCGGCTGGATCGGTCCCGTGAGCATCTTCGGCTACTTCGTAGTCGGAACCGTCGCCAATAAAATCCTCATGGGGCCGATTGTTTCAACTCTGTTTGAGCAGGAAAAACTGGAAGGAGACTTCAGGTAAATGTGGAGCACAGAGTTTATCAAGCAACTTCACATACAAATCTTGTTTTACCTTTTTTTCTAGAGGAAGCTTTGTGCTCTTTGAACAACCCCGGAAACTCTGAAAAGTTCTGTGTGTCTGTCTCTTTAAGAGACGCAAAGCTTTTCTATCCTCGGGTTTAGTTTTAATCGTATTAATTAGTTTCTTCCGTCGGATTTTCGGTGCGCTACGGAAGCACAAGTACACAAAAAGGTACATTTAAACATGTTAGAAAATTCTAGTTGTTGTTAATGATTCTTCTAATCGAGGAAAACTGTCCAGTCAAAGTCAGCAGCAGGCGACAGGCACACACACTTCATCTCTACGTGTCCAGTTGAAAACACTGATTCTACAAACATAACCACACAAATGTCCTTGTTTCCACGTCTAGATTCAAGCACATGCAAATCCGCGTCAACGCGGAGTCGGCGGCTTTCTACAGGTGAGAGACGTCCTCCGTGGTTTTCATCAAACTCTTTGTTTCAAGCGGCTCCGCCGGAAGACGCAGTTTGAAGCTGCTGTGACTTTCAGAGCCGGGAAAGTGGAGCACATGCGGACGGACCGCAAACTGCAGGAGCTGCTGCAAACCCAGAAAAGTCTCATAAACAAAGAGCTGTGGCTTTATAGTAAGACCACCTTCTCACCCTCGCTCTGTTTGGATCAACCGACTGGAGCTGACCTTTGATTTCTTGATTTTTTCCCCCCCTCAGTTGGGGTGAACACGTTCGACTACCTCGGGGGTTTCCTCAGCTACGTCATAATTGGCATTCCCATTTTCACTGGCATCTACAACGACCTCTCTCCCGGTGAACTCAGTGCGCTCATCAGTAAGGTAGGCTATCCAGCAAGCAAATATTTAAAACCAACAAACATTATACCGAAATCAGGGGCCTGCAACCCGCAAACCTTTCCGAAATGCGATTGGGAATTAAACGTTTTCTTATTATTTTTATGATGTTTTTAATTCCTCTGATTTTTCAAATGTTGTCTAATCTCCAGGATAAAGACGGCTAAATAAGGTAAAGCAGCTCAAATAGACAGGATGAGTAGAATAACGTCGCTGAAACTACTTAAAAATGAAATAATACAGGAAACATCAGTCAAATTAAAATGATTACACTTTTCGCAAAAAGAAAACAAAGGAAAATTGGGGGGGGGAAGAAGAAAAAATTTAAAAAGACAGAAAAAGAAAAAAAACAAAGTCAAGAAATGCTAGTATATTTAAAACCGCTCTCAATAATTGGAAACTCACTGTGGCTACAAACGGCTAAAATAGCTCAGATACATAAAAATCCATGGGAAAAAAAAAGAAAAATCTCCCAACAAAATGGCTCCAAAAGCGAAAGATGAAAAAAAAGTTGTAGCTATAAATGCAACGTGCAATTTATTTTTTGTTATGTTTTGTATGGTGGAAAATCTAAACAATGTTTTTTTTGGGGGGGGTCATAAACTTTGCAGACCCTTGTCCTAAACGAACATTTTCATGTTTATGTTCAATGCTGAAGAATTGGAATCTGTCAGAGACGGATTTGGCCACTAGATGGCGCCACCTGCCTTCTAAGAGCATAGTGTCATTTGTTCTTGCCTGTTTGCATTCCGAGCGTTCACTGTGGTTTGTCCTGGTCTCTTCTTGCTCCTCGTTCGCATTCAGAACGCCTTCGTGTGCATCTACTTGATAAACGGCTTCACGCAGCTAATAGACCTGTCAACGACTCTGTCAGACGTGGCCGGCTACACCCACAGGTATCACGCCGCATACTTAAACTCACCTCCGCCGCGACAGATGATGACAGCGGGGGTTTGTGCACGCCATCCAGCTCTTTATCACTGCCTCTGTGTGTGTGTGTGTGTGTGTGTGTGTGTGTGTGTGTGTGTGTGTGTGTGTGTGTGTGTGTGTGTGTGTGTGTGTGTGTGTGTGTGTGTGTGTGTGTGTGTGTGTGTGTGTGTGTGTGTGTGTTCGTGTGTGTTCGTGTGTGTTCGTGTTCAGGATCGGGGAGCTGAGGGAGGTGATGGACGACGTCCTGCGTAAGCAGTGCGACTACGACCCGGCGTCGGGGGAAAGCTACGACTTTGATAGGTTTGTACAGGCGGCGTTCACATTTTACATTTAGATTACATTAAACATACCGACGGCGGGAGGCGAGACGATAAAGGCGAAGGGTTTTTTTTTTTCCCCGCGCGTCTTTCCGACAGCGACTTCGACGTGCACGGCGGCCCCGTGGACACGGCCTTCGTCCTGGACCGCCTCTCCTACAAGTCCCCCGACTCGGAGCAGCTGCTGGTGGAGGACCTGAGCCTGAAGATCCGGGAGGGGCGCCACCTGCTGGTGGTGGGGAACACGGGCACGGGCAAGACGTCGCTGCTCAGGGTCCTCAACCGGCTGTGGGAGGCGGAGAGCGGTGAGAGGGCGGCGGGGGCCCCCGGGGGGAAAGTTCCGATCAGTTTCGGACGCGTTGTGTTCAAATAGCCCGCGACAAGGAGAGGGTCTTGTTCTGGAGGGACGCCAACTCACCAGCTTCTCTTTAATTGACAGCGTTTTCACCATTTACGTGACAGAATAAGCGAGAAGGTGGCAGATTTGAGGACGTTAGAGATGTTGAGAAAATCCGATCGGCCTTATCGTATCAGATACGTATGTACCAATGAGGCCTTCATCTGATCTCAAAATAGAATTTTTTTTTTAACGCCTTTCAGATGTAACCTTGTGCCTCATCACAATGGGTTGTTGGGTCACATGACACTGCCATCGTGTTCAGACTCTCCTCACTGTGGCGTTTCTCCGTCGCTCCCCGTCAGGTTTCGTCCAGATGACCACCTGCTTCGGGCCCAGAGGAACGCTCTTCCTGCCTCAGAAGCCCTACCTGACCGACGGCACGCTGCGGGAACAGGTTGGCGCCGCGCGCTCCCACCGCTCTCGCCTCTTTAAAGGCGTTTCCCCCCCTCATTAGGAATCCCATCAAAACATGGAACTCTTCTGCCCCGACAGGTGATCTACCCACTGAAGGATATTTACCCTGCGTCAGGTACAAACTGCAGTCTTGCATCACATTCGGACTTTTTTTTTTTAGCAAGCAGCGAAACACACACATTTCATATAGACGCAGCTTTATTTAGAGCCGTTTGACACTATTAACATCAAAGTGCAATCATGCAGCAAATGAATGAAAGAAAAACAAACAAAACTGAGGTTACAACACATGAAAGGCAAAGCTCATGGTAAAGTGTGCAGCGCAGCAGCACACCTGGGGGGGGCGCTGCAATTAAGGCAAACATGAGCTGCTTATACAAACATGTCAATAGGAAGTCGTTCTTGTGTGCCTGAAATCTGAAGTTTTGGTCCTCAGGGCTGGTGGACGATGACAGAATTACTCATTTCCTGGAGCTGGCCGGAGTGGTGAGTGAACCGTACGGATTGTTGAAGCTGATGTTGGCCTGAACCTGAACTCTGTGGTCTTCAGACCAACCTGGTGAAGCGGACGGGGGGCCTGGACGAAAAAGTGGACTGGAACTGGTACGAGTGGAGGGAAAAAACCAAAAAGAAACGACATGAGTCTCGCCACTAAAAAAAGCCCCCCCGTGTCCCTCTGGCAGGTACGACGTTCTTTCTCCGGGCGAAATGCAGCGTCTTTCCTTCGCGCGACTCTTCTACCTGCAGCCCAAATACGCAGGTGTGTTTCTCCGCCTCCACAAACACACTCTCGTGTCTTTTTTTTTTTTTTTTCTTCGTCCGGCTCTCATGTTTTTTTCCGTCTCGTCCCGTCAGTCTTGGATGAAGCCACCAGCGCTCTGACGGAGGAGGCGGAGTCGCAGCTGTACCGGACGTGCAAGCAGCTGGGCATGACGCTGGTCAGCCTGGGACACCGGAGCAGTCTGGAGAAGGTGAGCGGGGCTCGGGCCAGGGTCCAACACACCCGTCAGGTCGGACTGCTACAACTGGGCCATTCAAGTTTGAGAGTAAAAATGATGGGGGAAAAAAAACCCAAACAATTTCTATGGGAAATGAGGACGTATTTCAATATGAGGCCAATATTAATGGAACTTTCTGGTGCAAAATTCAGTGAAATGTCCCTTAAAACAAGTGTTGCATTATGGGTGTTGTGACAGCTTTGAAGCTAATGCTAGTTTTCTGGACACTTCAGCTCAGGTTCCTAGAACCATTTGGAGTTACTCCGATATTTGAGTTTGACCATGTTTGCAGCTCAGGAAGACGTTTGGTCCATAAAGTGAAATCCTCTGAAAGCGACTCGGATGACGGATAAACTATTAAATAGCATGTGTTCTTGGCAGTACCACGACGTGCAGCTGAAGCTGTGTGGAGCAGGTCGGTGGGAGCTGACCACGTTGAAAAACAGCAGCAGCAGCTCGAGTCCCAGAGAAGAAGTCATGTGACCCCACACTCATCTCTCCGCGAATCCCCGCACGTGAAGGAAGCCTCGGTTTGGGGATGCGGCAACAGTAAAGGTGCCTTAATTCAGTCTTTCGTCATCGTCTTCATCATCAGGTACTCGGCTGCGGCGCGACGGACTCCTTCAGTTCCCGTGGTTTCCATCTCAAAGTTGGAACTATTTCAAACCTGAAGGTTGCTTTTGCTTCATGATCGGAGAGCAAAACAAACGTTAAACACAAAAGGACGGTTTGAAAAGTACACATTTGTGTGACGTCACAGGTCCTCATTGTTTTATGTTTACGGCGTGAAATTATTACAACTGAATGTTGTCCAGATTATTGAAAAAAAAAGAAAAAATGTGTTTGTGTTCTACAATTAAAACAATCAACTTTTTTTTGTGGAAATGTAAAGATTAGTTTGAAAGTGCGAGTTGATGAGTCGTGTTCCTCCTTTCTCGTCCTCACTGTGTGTCCCCCAATATCTCGCGGTGACCCTGGATGATCTCCTGGACGGCCGCGGGGTCGTCCAGCGTGCTCAGGTCTCCCAGACCGTCCAGGTCGCGCTCCACCACTTTGCGCAGCACTCGCCTCATGATCTTGCCGGAGCGCGTCTTGGGCAGACGCTTCGCAAACTGCGGCAAGAGAGAAGAAAAAAAAGAAAAAAGTCGCAGGTCAAAGGCCCGAGGGGGGGGGGGGACTTCGAGCTGAAACCGGCGGCGGAGAGTCACCTGGACGACGTCTGGACAGGCGTATTTGGCGATCTTCTTGGACACGATGGCGTTGAGCTGCCGCCTCAAATCGTCCTCCGTCATGTGGGTACTTGCTTTAAGCACCACGAAAGCGTACACGCCTGGAAACATGGGGGGGGGAATCAAAAAAAAAGGAGGGGGGTTTGACAAACGTCTCTGGCCACTTCACGCCGAGAACAAAGCGCCCGCCCACCTTGTCCTTTGATGTCGTGTGAGATTCCTACGACGGCCGATTCAGCCACGTCCGAACACTGGTTCTGTGGGGAGACACGGACGTCACTCCACCGTTTACAGCCGTGGATCCATGGCGACGAAAAGGCTTGAAATGTTTACATTTTTCTTCGGTGAAACGTTTGAAATCACATGTCCCCGGTTCACACTTTTCTATCTGGATTCTTAGTGTAACGTCAATAAAAAACATAGATATTAACTGTTATTGTCCGTCTGCTACACTCCGATTGAAGAATAAAACGTTTTGATAAAACGCAATGCCTTGCCTTGGAATTTTTATTTAACACCTTCTTTACAGTTATATTAGAATGTCAGATTCGGGATCGTGCAGCTGAACCATTAAGTTTTCTTCTCACCACCACGTCCTCGATCTCGGCCGTCCCGATCCTGTGGCCGCTCACGTTGATGACGTCATCGAGGCGGCCGGTGATCTGGTAATAACCTTCCGCCGTGCGATGGGCGCCGTCGCCCGTGAAGAAGTAACCTGGAGTTTGAAACGGGTGCAGTGGGGTCACAACGAGGATCTACACGTACGGTATCAAGACTACTTGTAAGTAGCTTCACTACACCCCTCCTCTCCTAAAAAATTAAATACCAGTTAAAGGTTTTTCCCATAAAATAACGTGAAAGACATCTTTTTAATGTTTTCATTACAGAAATGTTTCAACAACCACGTCCGTTTACACGGAAATGGCAGAAATGATGTAGTTCTCGTCTTTTGCCACTGGTGGGTGCTGTTGGTTGTTTTTGCAACGAAGGGATGAGGGGGACTGAACGTGACCAAGAGTGAGTCTGCAAGTAAAGACGACAAGTAAAAACCGATACGACTTTGCATCAAATAAAGTTGAAATCCATCAATATATGAGGCGAAACCTGGTCAAACTTGATCAAACCTGAAGAAGCACTGTACTGCTTCCATATTGCTATGTATGCATTTGCTGAGCCACAGCGCCCCCTAAAGGCCACACCTGTAATGACCTCTTTTCCCCAGACCTCGTCTATAGACGTCGCCACAGACCGTGAAACAAGAGATTCTTCCTTACAAAATAACAACTGTCATCCATTACTTTGAGGGACACCTGCTTCTAAGGTGTGCGGAGGAACAGGCGGCGTACCGGGGTAAGGCTGGCAGTACGTCTCGATGAACCTCTGGTGGTCGTTGTGGATGGTCCTGGCCATACCAGGCCAGGGTTGCGCGATGCACAGAGCTCCAGACGCGTTGTTGGAAGTCAGCTCTTTGCCCTGGAACGACACAAAACGCTTCAATGGAAACGTGACGGTAAAAAGACTCGTCGGTGCGAGTTCCTGCCCGGGTGGTGCGATCAGCTTGTACAATCGGTGGAGAACAGACATTGAAATGTCTGAAACGTGTTTCCATGTGTGTGTGTGTGTGTTTGAGAGGGACGAGCTCAGAAACAACCAGCCAACTGTCTGCTCAATCTGTGCGCCGCGAAAGCAACTTCAATAACCATCAAAATACCGCGGCAGATTTATAATAAGCAGTTTGGCACGCCGGGAAGCGGGACTGACGGCTGGGAGCCGAGTGGGTATCAAAAGTGGCACAGCTGTTGACTGTTTTATAATCCTAATCTGACCTGCTCCTCTTCTCAGCCGTCCAGTATCTGCCCGGGTGGCACGCCACACACACACACACACACACACACACACACACACACACACACACACACACACACCTCCGTGTCCATGAGCACCGGCTTAATGCCAAAGAAGGGCCTCATGGCCATGCCTGGGAGAATGTCTGCGTCGGGTTCCGAGGGCCTCGGGGCGATGCAGATGCCACCCGTCTCTGGAAAACAGCAAAAACAAGGGCAGGACAGGTGATCAAAGAGGATTACAACGTTGACGGTGACGTCGGCGCGGCCACCATGTTGAGGTCGAGCGCTCATCTTTAAAGTCCCACTGTTGGCCGTTCGACCCCCCCCCCCCGATGCCAGACTCAAAGATCCGATTCCTCTTTCTGCGAGTGGCTCGACGTGAAAATACAGTTTCTCTGTTCTATTCCGAAGCGACCAGGATAAAGTCTTTGGGACTCTTTGGTGTCGCTTCAGCTTGAACCGTTCAAAACTGTCATTCACCAGTTTGTTTCCACAAAAAGATGAATTCAGCTCTCATTGTGTCCATTGCTCCAGGCTAAGCCCCGCCCCCAAAATACAAAGGAACCAATAGCATTCAGCAACTGAAGACCTGGACTCGGAGAAGCATCAGAGTTGGAGACACTGTTATTGTTTTCTGGGCTATTTAAGTCGTTTAAGACACTAAACTGGTCGATGACGACTTTTTTTTTAAACACCCCCCCCCCCCCCCGCCCCCCCCTCCCCCAATGGATCTTTGGCGCCCCCTGGCGGCAAATAACTGACGTATAGCACATTGCGACTGATCAAGCACTATATGAGAAATGTCCAGTTGTCATTTAACCAATCGCACAACAACCAACATTTCATTTTCCCCATGCTGTTTTGACAACTGGACACTGCAGTTCTATATAAATGAACCACAACCATAATAATTGCTGTTTTATATGAACAATGTTTCCTCAACTGGTCCCACTGTGACTGACAGCAGGCCTGCCGCTGTATATCACTTGTATATACTCTATTTGTACATAATGTAATTGATTTTTCTCATGAATGAATGTAAATGTTTGAATAGAAAAGACACATTTTAAACAAACACATTAACTTTTCGTTCAGTATTTGCACAAAATAAGAATATAATACTGAACTGACAAAGAAATAAAACTGCGTCGGAGGGAAAATGACGGTGGCCTGGAAGCTTAAAGGGGTTAATATGAAATCCTCCCTGTCGCATTAACGTAATGAAAGGAGTTAATAAAAACAGTCACATCATATCAACTCAGAATCAGTGCGATACTATTCACACAGGAGATCATTTTATAATTTAGCGTTAAAAAAAAAAGAAGGATATTTTGAAAGGTTTTGTCCATCGAGTTCCAGATTTTGGGGCAAAACTTGGTGCTTGGAAGTGATTTTAGAATGTCGACGCCACGTAAAGAACTGCTCTATGTTGAATTTCACCGTCGTCTCACAGCCAGACGAGACATTTTTCCAGTGTTTTCTTTTCTTTTTCCTCCACGCTGGTCTCAGTCTGAACTCGCCTCTTCAGCCCCGACAGGTGCCGAAAGCCTCCGTCCAAATTTAAACTGGCACTAATAGATGTGAGCACATTAATTAATCCGGCGCCGGCCAACTTACACTGGCGACCCATAACGCTTCGTACTGATTGAAATTCTGCGGAGAACTTTTATGGCACCGCTTGGCCTGCTTCCAAATGACACGGAGGATTTATTCGCTCCATTTTGCACATATGTGGATGATGAAGGGGCTTTGATGGTCGCTGGGTATTTAAACTGTGGAGCAAGCAGGCTGCGTTTCTTTATTTTGACACCGTCTTTTAGCCACGTTTAGTAATGCTCATATCAGAGATGAACAACTTTCATATTCTGAAAATATTTGCTGAATCCTAAATTTGATGCTCTTATTGACGCGCTCCCATTTCCACTTCGCCCGGACGACGTTTCGCAGTTTTTCTAAAAAACGTTTATTACAAAAATCATGTGCACACTGTTTCCAATTTTTTTTTTTCCTAATGTTTTGATGTGCTTTGTATGTACATGCTCCCAATGGGGCATTAATAGTTAAGCAGGGAAAATCCATTAGAAGAAAAATAATGCACTTTATTTTTTTAGTTTTTTTTAAATGGCCGTCTGGGATCGTAATCTTTACGCCTTGGCTCTTAAAGAAACAGGCACACAGACTTATGGCTACTTATTTAATATAAGGAACAATCTGTATCCTGTTGTTTAATCTGATTTAATTAAAAAAGAAATAACATTATTTGATATTATTAACCTTAAACTGAAGAGCATCCCACAATATGCGAGGAAAAAAAATACAATTGATTTGTGGTTCAAATGTAGTGAAATGCGTGTGGGAGCGAATGTGACCCCAGACCAATGAAGGTCTCGTGTAGATCTTTGGACTCACGACCTCCCAGGGTAAAACCGAACACAATTAGGCCGGGCTGGACCTCGAGGGGGGGGGGGGGGGGGGCTCTGCTAATCCGCCTGGTAGTGTTGGTGGTAACAGCCGGAAACGGCAGAGGGGACCCGTTATAAAGTAGGACACAACAGATGATCCCACAATAGCATTAGCAGCCGGCATCCTGCTTCACATCAACTGAAACCACCAGGCTTCTGGACCAGACTCTCATCAGAGCATTCCTGCAGGGAGACGCTGCTCTTTTGCACCCGTAGGTGTTTTATCAAGCTCCAAGCGACGACAAAATGCTTTTCCCCGTCCTTCGCGGGTGCGAATATGTAGATAATGAAGTCATTTTCCCACGGCTCGAAGCTGTAAGTGCTTCCCAGACCCTGGCCTCTCTCTCTCCGGTCCTGGATGATCCAACATGGAGGCCGTATGCCAGCAGCGGATCAAAATCTATTTTTCCTCTCTAAACAGGCTACTTGCTTCCAGATCAACCAAATGGCCTTTATGAATAATGCCACTTAGTCGTAATTGGGAGCTCCGGTCCAGGAAAATAACATAACAACATAATCCTTTTTTACTGAAGTAGGGTATTTGGGTCATATCTGTGTCTGTAATTCTCCAGCTCATGATGCTCTGATGTTTAATTATTGTCAATTAATTATAGATTTTTGCCATTTGCATGGTAATTACCGCGGCTGGCGCTCCGGTCATCACTCAATCTAATCTGGAGGGACCGAGGATGGAACGCACAGCTGGGTCTTGCTATTTTTTTCCACGAAAAACTTAAGACTTTTTGGACGTCGACCACGTCGGGGTACGGCTGATTTCTTTAGTCGAACCAGCTCCATTACTTCACGTCGCCGGGACAAATCTGTCACGCGACTCTTCAGGCCGTTGCGAGCGCAAACATCTGCATTCGTCTGCGGAAGCAACTGCACAACTGCTACATGTGAGCATCTGGCTGAGTGAAAAGGAAGTGAGGGGAGGGGGTTTCTGCTTTGTGGCGAGCGAGTGTTACTTTACAGAGACTGATACTGAGGCTCAGCTTCAAGAGGAACAATTCAAAATAAAAAATGGAAAAATGAAAAATCTGGTTTGAATAGAAAGTCTTTGAGGCTTCATACAAGTTCTTCTGATACTGTGCAATTACACACACACACACACACACACACACACACACACACACACACACACACACACACACACACACACACACACACACACACACACACACACACACGGTCACAAATGTTACGTAACACACTTTCTGCCAGAGGGGCGGACCTGCCTGCTCTCCCCTTGAACTTCCCTTTGTTGACAGATCATAAAATGTGCAAATGAGTAGTTTGACACTGTGAAAGTCACAGCATGAGTGGAAGAATAAAAAAAAAGAAAAAAAAAAGGTCAAAGTCTGGAGTTTGTTAATAATCTGTATTATACCAGAACCATCAATATAATTAAACCCATGGCTCACGACAATATTCAGTTAAACACGCCAATAGTAAAATAATCTTGCAAACAAGTATCAAATATTAAAAGTCAGTCCCTCTAATCAAAGTTGCCAATTCATGGGAAACAATATACTTTCTACATTCAACAACCTATTACTTGATGTGATTACTATTAAAGCCATTATATTCCTATAGTTTTAGTTGATTACCACTACAAGCCGTAATTATTTACATTGCAGCTCTCGGTGCTGGAACAAGGTGAGCTGTGCTCTCTGTATACACAACACGGCAGAGCCTCCATGGCGGCGCTGCTGCTGGACACCCGAAACATTTTGTCCTGCTCAATCAGTTCGTCGCTCCTTCCTGGAATTCTCTTGAGAACGTTGATCTCTTGACTGGCCTCCAGTTTTGTTTCTGTTTTGATTTATCGTATTTCGTCGGTGCATTCACTGAATCCCAATTGGTCTCCCAGTCTGTTTTGACACGTTCATTGTCGTTTATTTGTTTACTTACATAGCTTCATGGATACTTTGAAGGACACGTCACTTAATCCCTCACAAAGTCTTTGTCTGACGGTATGATGACATCCTGTCTTCTATGTTTGTTTATCTAAACTGACCTAAATGTACATTACTGTTTATACTTTGGCCGTTTGTTCTTGTTGTCCACTGTTGTGCTTATGTGTCTCGCGTGTCCATCCTGCCGTTGTTTTTGTTTTTTTCTTTTTCCATTACTGTCCATTTTAGAGGTTTTCCGTCCCGATGTGACCGGTACGGACAAACAAGGACACGACTCCACTCTTGATCCCTGACGTGAGTATGGATACGACACGCCGTCCATTATTAAGTTGTTGTGCAATCGGAGAGAAATATTATGACTCATTTACAACAACACGATAAGAGCAAGAAATAGATAATGATGGATGTGTTCCCAATCGGATTTTGACATAACACATATAGATTAGTGCTGCTCACACTGTGACTTCTGGGCCTCGTTTAATATAAAATACTTGGCGATCAAAGATTGTTTAGTACCAGTTAGATAAAGGTTTTAAGACTAAAATCATCATTTTATATGTAAAAATCTGTTGCAAAACGTCAAACCAAACAGACATATTTCACATATTTTTCATCAGAGTGTCTCTTGGCTGTATTTTATAAACCACACAGCTGAACTGTTGTATAATATAACATGTTGCTGGTTTAATGTGCACAGAGGACACCATCGCTTTTTCTTCCACACGTTTCTCCCTCTTATCCATTAAAACGATTCATGAAAAGGACCAAAGGAGCAGCGGTGTTTTCTCTTTGGGTTTCATTCCAGCAGCTCTAGATTTTTTGGGCAGGATTAGTTTGGGACGGACACGTGAACGTAGATGAATTACCTGTTTGCCACCAGGTGTCCACCACGGGACAGCGTCCGTCCCCGACCACCCGCTGGTACCACTCCCAGGCCTCGGTGTTGATCGGCTCCCCCACTGCGGGACGGAGAAGGACGGATTACAACGTGAACTGGACGTAAGTCCTTACATTGGTATTCACTTGTTGAGTCCAGTGGGAATCTTCCACCAAGTGTGTCCATAAAAAACTGAATTTTTGTCGTCAGGGTGAAAACACCCATAATGCAACAGCGACTGAGGTTTTTTTGGGGGACATTTCACTGTATTTTGAATCAGAAGGTTCCATTAAAATTGGCTTTATGTTCAGATCGTAGCCATTTTAAGTCGTGATTGTTGTTTTTTTTGTGATACTATAGATGTTTTATCACGTATAACTCTACGCCACAACAAAGAAAAACTTTAACGTTGAAATCTAAAGGTTATTGTGGCACTATTTAACAACTCGACGTGACATTGAGCTGAATGAGGCCCCGGAATTATGACGTGTGCGACACTCCTGCATGACATGAACAGTAGCTTCATATTCACATGTTTTACCCCGAGGGGGGGGGACTCAGAATAGTTTGGGTTCGTGTGTTCAGCTTGTCCTTCTGGGAAAAAGAGTAGCTTTGTAACTTTATTTAAAACACCACTTGGCGAGGAGGAGGAGGAGGAGGAGGAGGAGAAGGAGGAGGACAGTTGTGACTTTCTTCTGCATGAAATAACCAATACTATTACCATCAAGGGCAAATACTTCCGCTTTCATTCACCTCCCCCTTTTTTTCCTATTTACAGGACTTGTTTGCATTTGTATTAAACAGTTAAGCGAATAAGTGAAGGTGAAGAGAAAAAGTAATCAGGTTCAATTTGACCATCCAAGGCAGAGCTGAGTGCAGCCCTACAAACAGGGGGAAAGGAAAAAAAAACCACGATTCCCGAGCGTCATGTTTCACATACCAGAGCCGAGGGTTTTGAGGGAGGAGCGATCGTACTTCTTCACCCAGTCGTCGCCGTACTTGAGCAGCAGGCGGATGGCGGTGGGAGCGCCGTAAAACTGGTTGATCCGGAGCCTCTCCACCATGTCCCAGTATCTCCCTGCCAAGAGACAAACAATGATCGTATCGCAGTGATTCACACCGATGTCGCACGACGTTTATTCAAGTCGCCCGTCAACCGGAACCGACGTAAAAGATAAAACGGTTAGTGAAACCGGAGAGGGCCTCCCGGCCTCTCGGCGGTCCCGCTGTCCCCCCCCCCCCCCCCCCCCCCCCCCCCATTGACAATAACACTCACCGACACGTGAGATGACATCTGTGTTTATAGAAGCCGCTGCTTCTGGTGTTGGAAGGTGCGGTCAAGTTCAAGTGTAAACAGTTATTCATAGGCAGGGGGGGGGGGGGGGGACACACGAGCATGCAGAGCTCGAGGAAATACAGAAATACTGCAGCAGTGGCAGCATGTGCCAGCGGACTGTACACAGAGAGGCCGGACGGCTCACAGAGCAAGTGAAAGCTTCTTTTGTGTCCGACAATGAATCCTCTGAACGTCACGCAACCCAAGTGGGACAAAGGGAGAAGACTTCGGGGGAAGATGGACGACCCGCGGGCCAAAACCCGGCCCGGGACATTACCATAAGTGTCAAGATGGCAAAGAAGCCCTCGACTTTTAAAAGTGAAAGTGAAAACACAACTTTTAACTCTCTAGTAAATGCCAGAACAAAGAAAAACCGGTCAATTTAAACCCTAAATGGTCTTCGTGGAACTATTTTACCTGCTCAACTTAAATGAATTATCAGCCTCTCTTTCGTCTTACTTCCACAGTACACAGGAAACAAACCAACAATCACAGATCCAGACTGGTTACCACCGTTTCTTCAGCCAAAATGGGTTTTTTTTGTCATTGCTGCTGGCGTGCGCACCTGGATCGGGGTAGATGGGCGTGCTCTCAAACAGCACGGTGGTCCCTCCGTTGGCCAGCGGCCCGTAAACACAGTAACTGTGTCCCGTGATCCAGCCGATGTCCGCCACGCAGCCGAACACGTCTCCGTCGTGGTAGCCGAACACGTACTGGCGAAGATTCAAAAATGGACGCGTCAAGTCGTATCTAAAGACGGGGTTTTCGTGAAAATCGCCTCCAGTGATGTGCTGCGACTGCGGGTGTGGCTGAGGCGTCTTTACCCTGTGTGTGAGGGAGGCGTACAGCAGGTACCCGGCCTGAGTGTGGACCAGACCTTTGGGCTTCCCCGTGCTGCCGGACGTGTAGAGCAGGAACAAGACGTCCTCGCTGTTCATGGCCTCCGGCTCACAGACCACATCTTCCTTTGACATCTCCTGCAAAGGTCCAGCCACAGTCATTGAAGGCTTCGTTCAAACGTTACCTTGTCGTTCTCTTCAGTAGTTAATTGGCTTATCCTTCACAACAGATTTTTATTTTATTTTATTTTATTTGAATAAACAAGTGTTTATTGAGATCAAAGATCTTTTTCAAAGGCGACCTGACCCAATAAAGCAGCAAAAGTAGACGAGATAATGGCCAATCACAGTTTAGAAGCAGAGCCGGGGCCAGACTGAAGATCTTATAGGTCGTTAAAGATCAAAAATATATTTCATCTCTCTGCTAAAGTTCAGCTCAGATTGTTAATCCCGTTATTACTGTCACTACCTCCCCACCACCCCACCCTCACCTCCTCCATGGCGACGTCTCTGGCCGTCATGGCGACGGGGACGGGGTTCTCCGTTCTCATGGCGACAAACACCTCGCACGTCGGGGCAGCTCTGCACGGCCTCGTCCACGTCTTCTCAGCTCGATGAGCCTCCTCCCCTGACGCCTGGTTCACGGGTGATGACGGTGCTGGACTGAGCTGCAGAGCGAGAATCACTTTATTACACCTTAATAACCATTCTAAGGTCGCGTTTAAAGCTTTAAATCACTCTTTGAAGTAAAAGACGGCACAAATAATAATCCCGCCTGTAGCAACAACTGAACACAAAGGAGGTTTTTGATTTGGTTTATTAGCGTGTTTCTTCACTGGGGCTTTAACTTTCGTCACATAAAAGTTTAAACCGTCTTCTGTAAAAGGTTAATGAGAAGAGCAGTCGTGTTGCCGGCCTTTATAATCCAAACTGAATGCTGGAGGCCAAGTCCAAACAATAAAGTCGTAGGTCATGAATTCCCAAAAAACAATGAAATAAAAGATGATCAAAAGACTTTATAGGGCCGGGGGGGGGGGGGTTATAACCTGCAGTACCAGCCTCACGGCGCTCACTGAAACATTGACAGGCTCTAAACCCGCCTCACCATCTCTGATCCGCTCTGACAGAGCCTCCGCGCTGAAGCCCGCGAACACCACGTTGTGCGCGGCGCCGATGCGGGCGCAGGCCAGCATGGACGCCACGGCCAGCGGGCAGGGCGGCATGTAGATGGTGACGCAGTCGCCCCTCTTGACCCCTCGCCGCCTCAGCAGGTTGCCCCAGGCGACAGGTCATCTCCAGCAACTCCCTGCGGAGACACACAGGCAGTCGAGATAAGACGTGCACGAGATAAGATGGGAAGATAGATGGAAAAAAGAACTGACCTATAGGTGTACTTGGCCTCTGACCCCCGCTCGCTCATCCCTCTCCCAGATCAGAGCCACCCTCTCCGGGCAGGAGTGCACGTGGCGGTCCAGGCAGTTCACTGAAGTAGAAAACATTAGAAAGTGGAGGAAAAAAGTGAGCTCGCATTGCAGCCTGTTTGCACAGATACGTGTTTGTTGACGCCTTCGCAATGTGGGAAAGTGATAAGTGCTGTTTGAAAAAGAAAAAAAAAAAGGAAAAAGGCGTGACTCTGACAGATGGTAAAGTTTTTAATCTCTCCGATCTTAACTTGTTAAAAAGCTAAAACTTCGAGGATGGGACTTACCGGACACGTTGAGCTTCCCTCCCTCGAACCAGTGGATCTTGCCCCGGCTCAGGTCGCAGTCCCGCACCGTGTGGAACGGGCTCATCCAGCTCAGGCGGCCGCGCGCCACGGCGGCCCAGAAGCGCTCGCTGTTGGAGACGGAGAAGTCCTGCAGAGCCGCGCGGCCCGAGACGCCCTCGAAGCCCGCAGCCTCCGGCATGAACGCCGCGGTGTTGCATCTCCTCTGGCCCCGCGCCGCGACACGGAGCCGCGGGGCGAGGAGGAGCCGACGGCATCCGGAAGGCAGCCGCATAACGTCCAAGTTCCCAAAACAAAAAAAAAGCAAGCGCTCGTGTTGTGCGTCCCCCTGCAGCGCGCGCGCAACGCTCAACTGAGCATTTCCGCCGCAGATAAGACCTGTTGAGCCACTCGTGGAATTGACTTTACTCAGCTTCAGAGAAGAGGAAGGGGAGGGAAAAAACTTGGAAACTCCGGAGAGGAAGGGCCTGAGGAGCGATGCGTAAAAGGGCGGTAACAAACCCGATGTGCCGACACTTGCTTGTTCGCAGAAGTTCAGCCTGAAAGTTGTGCGCGCGCCACAGAATAATCTACCAAACTTTACCAACGCAAACATTCAGCCTGTTCCAAGACATGCACGTGTCGGTTTTTGTACAAAAACACTGAGAACAACAGTATAATACATGTATATACAAACAGAACGCAATGTTTTTGTTTGTTTGTTTGTTTGTTTGTTTTAAAGGTCCCATATTATTCAACGTTCATTTTCTCCAGGTTTTGTAACAGTAACAGCCTGTGTGTGAAGAAAGTCTGTCATCTCCCTCACCTGATTGCTTCACTTTTTAACAGATGATTCAGGGGGGTTCCTCTTCGTGACGTCATAGTTATGTAATCTGGTAGTGGACGCTCACTCTGACCCTCCCACAAGTAGAGGGGCTCTGGCTCCATGAAATTACAAGTAGGCGTTGTTTTGATATGGATCTTCCCGCCTCTTGACCCGATAAACCCCGCGATCCTCTCCGCGACATCGCTTAGCAACGCCAACAATGGCGGACTCCGTGCTACAGATCGTGCCCAAAAGCTGCTGGCGCTAGTCGGTTTAATAACTCGATCTGTTAGATTCCTCTAATAAGAGGATTTTTACTCGCTCGTTTTTATTTTGGTGTATTAAGTTACAGTGCCACCTATAGGTCTGGAATATGTACTACATCTTTTTCCGTCATTTTCAATGGTGCTGTGTGGATGGGAAACTTTCTAAAAAATGACAATTCAAAAGATAATATTGACTCATTTTGTGTTTAATGGCAGCGACACGTCTCAAAAAAGACGACCTGGCAGGTGTTCAAAGTGGCCCGCCGTCTCCATGGAGATGGAGTTGGAGCACTTTCGAAAAGTTTTCCCCTCATCTAACACGGAGACACGGAGTGTTTTTGAAAAATGTTCCACCTTTGAAGCAGCTTTCAAAACGTTGTCGCGTAAACAGGGTGTCGAGGCAATAGGATTTTATTCAAACTTAGTTTGTTGAGTAAATAAAAATGATAGAAAGGAATCAGTCAAGTGTTATTTGTTGAAAAAAAAATTATACTTTTCATTACTGAATCTTCTTTCATCACTGTCATAGTGACCGATTCAAAAACCAAAACGTTTAGTACATGAAGACTTATACAACTATACATGATATAATTTTTATATATAACTATACATTCTTGTAATCATTTAGTGTTTCATAGCATGTCAGAGAGCGATTCATATATAAATACATAGTCAGAGCAAAATCCTTAAAAACATAATCTATAAAATAGACTAGAGAGGAGCATGTGGGATGATGATCAGAACAACAAAGCTTCAAGGCAGAATGCAGCAGTTAATATAAAGAAGTGTTTTGGACATTTCACTGTATTTTCCACCAGAAGGTTTCTTTCAAAAAAAATTGGCTTTATGTTGAGATTGCAGTCAGTTTCACTAGTGATTGTTGGGACCCGTGTTCCAGACATCAAGGAGGTTAACAATAACGAGAAGGAGAATTCAGACTGGAGAAGAGGAAATATAGCAATAGAGGTGAATTGCACTCCTGTGCATCACAGTTTCAGGGCATTACAATGTCAATGGTAGTTAATATTTATCTATCTCAGTGGCTCTATTGTTTTTTCCCCCCCTTGGTTTTACAGAGGAGGTGCAAAACAGACAAAGAAAACACATCTTACTGACGTTATATTTTAAGCTGTTGTACATTTTTATAGGTTTTATTGCTCCGCAGTTTAAAGCTCGGTGAGACACTGTTGTTTCAGGTGCAAAACAGATAATGATTAACAGCCTCCCTGTTTCAAAATGGCTCAATTCACATGTCTTTCACTTGATCTATTTCCAAGCACATACGGATGTGTGGTTTTGGCTTTCAGGTCTGTCTATGGGCAGTATTTAGTATTTCAGTAGATCTTAATGGAAGACAAAGCAATGGGAAGACATTTTAGATATCAGTGACTTTTAATTCGACTACAGTGACATTTATACAGAGACAAACAGATAACATGTTTAATATACATCATAGTTCACTATTGAACAATTTCAATATGTACAGAACATTTATTTCAACAAGAGAAAATAACAAACTTATGTCCATATGAGAGGGGATTGTATTTTACTGAATGGCAGAAGCCTCAGAGCGACACCTGGGTGTCTTGTTGTGAACAAGTCAAGCTTTCAATAAAGACCTTTTTTGTGCCATCGTGTCCCGCTGCTGCAATTATCCGTCCTGAAAGGTTTCTTATTTCTAGTGAGTAAAAAGCTGCCGTGTCACAGAGAATCAATGTGTTTGTGTGTTCTGCCGGAGCTCCAGGTGGGACCAATCTGTTAGAAACACCAGGGGAATGGATATCTCTCGTCTCGCCAACCAAAAAAAATGCAGTTTTGCGGCACAGATAAGATCATCGGCGGCGTTAAAGAAGCCAGGGAACTCCTTTAATATGAGCCCACGTTAACTGTTTATTTACTCCGCACTCCTTCAGCCGTCCCTCCGTCCCGCCCTCGGCTGCTGTTCTCCACCTCCGTCGTCTCCACCTCCGTCGCCTGGTCCCCGGCCTCCTCTTTCTGACCGTGTGTCCTCTCGGAAACCGTCCCGAGCATCTTGGCGCTGTGCTCCTGCGCCTTCGCCCGCAGCGCCGCGATACTGTTCTCCCTCAGTTCCTCTTTAGAAAACGCCGACGCCGAGTCTTGGCTCTGTCTCTGCGCGTCGTCCTCCATCGTCACTTTGTCCGTCGTTTTCTCCGGTGCTGCTGCTGGCGGCGGCGGCGGCGGCAGAGGGGGAGGAGGAGGTGTGAGGCGGCAGGGTTTTCCTGGAGGGGTGTGTGTACTTTCAACGGACTTCTTGTGCATACCTGGGTCAAAAATGGGTTATTAGTGTCACTTGTTGGCGTTGGGATTAGGATTACATGAGGTGTTTTTATGACATTCGAGCACAATGTGACAGGCTTGAAGAGGGAAGAGGAGTGCACTGGGAAATAAGAGCTCTCATTCAATTATAAGTCTCCTCATTGATTTAAAGGCTCTAAACTAATCAATTGACACGAGGTGATGGGGGGGGGGGGGGGGGGGATTTGCTCTGATCTGGCCTGATGAAGTGGGATTATCACTGTATTGACAGGAACCTTTTTATTGACACGCCGGTACTTTTATTGGCTCCGGATGTGACACTTTCTGCCACCATGACTAAAGCTTGAGCTCAAACCTCAAACACAGTCTGCAGGAGGGGGCAGTGGGTCGTGGACTTTTGTAGTAATATATTACTTTTTTTTCATATATATACATTGTACTGTACTCAAACTCTATAATTCCCTTTCATTTTAAATTATTTTATCAAGATGACTTTATATATTGTCCTATATTGTTTGTTTGTTTGTTTTTTAAATATATTTTGTATTGTCTTGTTTTATCTTTGATCATATCTGCTTTTATCTTGCTCTATCCCCTACAATGTTCTGACACCTCCCTCTGTCACACGCTTTAATAGTTTCCCTGACAGATTGTTTTGGGTTTTTCTGTTTTTTTTGTTTTGTTTTTTTGACTGACCATATGAGTGAAAGTTCACTGGGACGCTATGAATGAATGAATTGCCCCTTGTGGGAGAACTAAAGTCGTCCGAACTGAACTGCGTATTGAGAAATGTAACTTTTTTTGAACCCAGAATTTGTGGGGCTAAAACACGGGTTGGAGTCGGAACATGGCTTTATTTCACCTCCTCCCGGGAAACTATAGTTAAGTAAGAATTCAATAAAAAGACATTATACTGGAATGTTGAAGTGAATGTTTAAGGTTTGGATCCACTGAGCTGCGACTCACCCAGTAACCAGGGGGCGTAGGAGTCGGTGATGCCCTCCTTGGCGGACTTGAGGATGGACTCGGGCAGGGGGATGGAGTGGCGGACCATGGCGCCGTACAGGCCGTACTCCGCCATCACGCTGCTGCGACCCCAACACTTCTCCCTTTTCCTCCACTTGGCTCGACGGTTTTGAAACCACACCTGGGCAAAGGAGGGGTAAATACATTGTTATTCATTCTAAAGTCACGACTTATATTCCTCATTTTTATTTTTTTTTTTGGGGGGGGGGGGTATTTGAGTTTGGTTTCATGCAAGGTGTTTGTCCATTAAGGAGGAGCTTCACTGACTCATAGAGCCATAGAGCCATCTATATTTATCATAAAACTGCACAGTTAGTGCTTTTTTCCCCCTCTTTTTTTTTATAGCTCTGATCCACAGTCTGTGCCGTCTGAATTCAGAAATCTTCCATTTTGCAGATTAGGGTATAAATATTTAGAGGATTAATACCATCTGCTTTTGAGGAGGACTGACTGCAGGGGCTCATTTCCATCGCTTCTTTCACTGAGATTTGACGGTTTGCTTGCGCACATCCATTTCCAGCGTTCCAACACAGACTCATCATCCAAACAACTCGGCAACACAAGACCCGAAATTCAGTTAAATATTTCATTCCCTGCTCATCTGTACAATATATTATCTCGTATCACTTCTGTCACTGTGTGTGCGCGCGTGTGTGTGTGTGTGTGAGAGTGTGTGTGCGCGCGTGCCGGTGTGTTGTTCGGCTTGTGGCTCCTCAAGTGCATAAATTGATTGCCACCAAGCCAGACCTTGTAATAGTCTCAGCACGTCTGTGAATATGGATGAGGAGAATGGGGGTGAGGAGGGTTGGGGGGGGGGGCAAAAATGAGCATCTTAAAATTGCCGAGGAGGAAGAATGAGGTTGTAAGGTGCAGTGTGTGTGTGTGTGTGTGTGTGTGTGTGTGTGTGTGTGTGTGTGTGTGTGTGTGTGTGTGTGTGTGTGTGTGTGTGTGCGCGCGCGCGCGCGCGCGCGAGAACTTGGAATTAAAAACGATGAAAGCCGGGGCCCGGAAAGCCATTCAGGTAGATGTGGCGATAACCTCCATCTCATAAAAAAGATGGGCCCCAGATGAGCAATCATGCTTTCTGACAGCAACAGTGTGAGTGTGCATGGAGGTGTGTGTCCTGGTGTGTATGCGTCTTCTTCCTGGCAGGGGTGGGGAGGGGAAGGGGGGGAGGGGAAGGGGGGGGGAGGAGAGACTGGGGACTGGGGGCAAAGAGGCTGATTGAAAAATAAGTTAATTTCCAGGCCTGGTCGATTCGGAGACAGGCGCTCAAATATCACGGGAAATTAAAATGCTCCTAGCAGGTTGGAGCAGCCCTCCGCTCCGCCGCTGACCTCTGCTAATTAATTCCTATGTAGTTATCGTTACAGCGGGTGGCCGCGGCCCGCCTCTCCCGGGGAAGAACCGCGACGACTCCTCCACTGTTAACTAATTACCGGCGAGGCTGGATTGGCTGTTTGCGGAGCGAGGAAGACGAAATGTCTCGTCTGTGCGCCTCGAAGCCGCTTTGGACAATCATGAGGATGTCAGTTCAAGCCGACGCTGCCCCCACCCCAAAAAAACTACAGGGAATAGACGATTTTATCTGGACTTTGCAATGTAAGATGATAACTAAAAGGACTATTTGTTCATCCTCACCTGTATTCTGTCCTCCGGCAGCTCCGTCTTCATAGAGAGCATTTCCCGGGCATACACGTCTGGGTAGTGAGCTTCGTTAAAGGCTTTCTCCAGCTCCTCCAGCTGATACGACGTGAAAATGGTTCTGATGATAAAATAAGACACACATTATTATTTTTTTAATTTAGAACTTAAGAACAAATGTATAAAGGCTCTTATAATTTCATATTAATTCTACACAATCACTTTTTAAAATGGTATAATCTCTAATGTGAATCGGTTTTTATATTTTGTCAAATTAAATCTTAATTCAATGTTTCCTTTCAACGTGTAAACGTGTAGAAATTACTATTGTTTATTATTTAGATGAGCTACAATATTCCAACTATTTGTCTTTAAATTGGACTGTATTAAATTGGATGCTGTTAAACACGTTTTTTTTTATTTACAACTAAGTGAAATAAGCACATACAGAAATGGCAGGTGTATGCACGAATGAAAAAAAAATTAATAGCTCAGAATTGTTTTAAAAAATATATTACAAAATGATTCATATTGTTTTTCAACATCAGATGTAATTTAAGAAAATAAATCTAACACAATCACAAAAGGCCCAACATGTTCCGATATGGATACCACGACTCTAAATGTTTCCAAAAATCATATCCTTCAATAATAATCTTGTTGGGTTTTTTTAGGGGGGGGGGGGGGGGGGGTGTTTACCTGTGTCGTCTCTTCTTTCTTTTTTTGCTCTGACTCAACGAGGATTTCGAAAATTTCTGATCACCGGAGGAGCTCAAATCATCAGAATCTGTGAGGGGGACAACAACGATCACCTTTGAAACCCTGAAGATCACCATTTAGTCCAGAAAAACGTAATGTAAACAAATCAACGTGTTTTTATGTATATTCAAATGGAGCAAATTCGTTTTGAATTTCAGACACGATGGACAAAAACAAATGCCAAGGCCTCGTGAAGGCCTTTTTTTAAAATATAAATTTCACCATGAGATAAAACAAACAAATCAAACAAAAACAACAACAACAACAAGCATATTGTTCTTGTGGTGAATTTTACTTTAGAAATAAAGCATTTTTCGGTCGACGCTCATTTTGACGCACGAGATTAAAAATAACAATAGATATAAAATAAAATAAAATAAAAAAATAGGCACAAATTCCAAATTCTGACTGATGATAGAACAAATGTGGTTTAACGTTCTCTCTAGCGGGAAGATGACCAGAGTCGCTTCGGGGCGCGCGCTCACCGGAGCTGGCCGAGTGCTGCGCGTCCATCTGCGCGTCCATGTGCGCGGCCCGGTGCAGCGGCTGCAGGTGCACGCTCTGCGCCTCGGACAGCACCTCCAGGAACGCCGGCTGGCTGTAAAACGAGTGTATTCCCTCGGGTCCCAGTAAACCCATGCTGACGCCGAGCCCGCCGTGGCCCAGGGCCGACCGGGCGGCCAGGACGTGCGCCCGGTGCGGCAGAGCCTCCAGCGGCCGCCGGGGCGCCGCCGGCGGCTCCTTGTTGAGGCCGAGCAGCTCCTGGATGCCGAAGCCCGTGCGTCGCTGCACGGCGGGGGCCATCTTCCACACCGCGGGGGGCTGCAGGGGCCCCGCGTGGTTCACGGCGGTCTGCGTGGAGGGCTTCCGGTTGTTCTCCGTGTCCGAGAGCACAAGTCCATCCTTCCCGGTCATGGTGGTCGCGGGGAGACTTTTCAAGCCGGTGTGACGCTCCCCTCCGGAGCCGCGGCCTGGTTTTATGCAACAGGCATCCACGCGGCAGCCAATCAGAGCGCGGGAGAGACCGCACGCTCAAGTTTGTTGGTGACAGCGCCGTGAAGCTTCGTCAACGAGGATAAAGCCGATTAGCGACCATTAGATGCGACAGAAACACCGAATCATTCGCTTTGAGAGACAGTTAATGAATTTAATGAATTTTTTTTTTTTCAAATTTTCCCACAATGTTGATCATCAGCGACGCGCCTCTGCGTGTCAATTCATCTTTATAACACGTGTTCATGTTTGCAGATAGATTTGACTGCAATTGTTTTAATTGGAGCTTGAAGGTATTCATTTAGTAAAGATGAGAAGAGGTCGAAGTCTCAGATATGCAACCGAACTTCTAAAATCAGGTTCGGATCTTAGATGGTGAAAGGAGATGGAACTTTCACTCCAACTGTTTTTTTTTTTTTTTTTGTCGAACAGACTCCGACCAGATCTAATCCGGTGGATAAATCCCCTCAGCTCGAGGAAAACCAGATCGAAATGCACCCAAACATTTCGCTTTTCTGCCTGCTGCTGCTTTGGATTAAGTCTCGGGGTTTAAAAGACACTGGGTCGATTCTCGATTGCGCCCTTAATGCGCATTCTGCGTAAAAAAATAAAAACAAGTCCACGGTTGCAAGTTGCAATAACTTTCTGTGGCGCCAACAAACCAATATTCAAGAGTGGACGTGTGTTTCACCTGCGGATAAAACACCCCTGTGACTTTTTAATGACGTAGTTCAGTAGTAGCTATTTTCCTTCCATTAATACTATTTAAGTATCGTTCGCGTAAAACGCGACGCTGTATCGAATACACACTTAATTTGTTGAATTTAAAATGCAATTCACGCCAATAAGTACTCATTAGGCCCAATTAATTAAACAAAGCATAATAAATACATCAAATGGTTCAAATTCGTGTTTATAATTGTGATTTTTTTTTTTTTTACGCACAAGAAAAGCGCACGTGAAGCCGTTCGCCCCAGAAACGCATAATGTCACAACTTCTCTCAGTCCATTCGTCAGTTCAGATCGTGTTCATCCGGCCTGTGAACTGATTGATCCGTTACTTCAGCTCCGTCCCCAACGTCCCCACCATAACTCACACGGGCTCATTTGCATATTCTAATTAGGTTTACACACTAAACGTTTTGTCTTTGGCGGCAGTCTGCGCATCTGTTGATAGGTTATTAAGCTTCTTCTTTTTTTTTTTTGGATTATTATTATTATCATTCTTTGACGGGCCACACGATAAAGAGTACAATGTCCCAGATCGGGGTATTTAGGGCACACCAGGGTGGCAATTAAGTACCAGACAAAGAGGGGACCAAACGCCAGGGCATTGGTGGAGCAACAGATTTATTTACCTCCTGACGTTCAAGTGTCTTTTTTTTTTTTGTTGTTTGTTTTTTTTAAGAGCTTGAGGTCTGAAATACAACTAAATTTAAAAAAAAGCAAAAAACAAAACCTGACACAGACTGAAAGGTTACACAATGTTTCTGAGGGTTAATCCGATTTTGAAAAGTGAGAGCAAACGGAAAAAGAGATTCGGGATGTCAGGGGAAATCATGTGCAGCTTCCCTTCAGTTCTCGCAGAATAAACCCCAGCTCAAATTCAGAGCCACTGGATTGTGAAATGAAGAGTGGGAGTAAAGAAGAAAAAAAATACTCTCATTTCCCCTCTTCTTCTTCTTCTTCTTCTTTTTTCCTCCTCCTTTTCTTCACACTTCTCTAATCAGCTATTATTTAATTATCGAGATAATTTGAGGCACGCTTTTTGGACATCTGGAGCGATCGCGACGCAAAGGGGGAGAGAGAGACTTTTTTTTTTTTTTTTTTTATGGAGATGAGTGGACGCGCCGCGTGCGTGGAGGGCCGCGAGACGCGACGTTACGAAGTGGTGGACATGTGGCGATGAATAAATAAATAAAAGAGGTGGTCCCTCTGGGATGGACTCGACACCCTCCGGGCAGCCGGTCGGAGCCCGCCACACACCGAGGGGCTTGATATGATCAGGAGACGTGGCATCAACCCGATCGTGTCAATTATTGGCTCTTTTGTCGGTCGCGCGCGTCACGTTTTGCGTCTCCGTCCGCGAGACAAAAGGCCTCGAGAGCAAGGAAAAAAAAGAAAAAAAATAAGAGGATGGATTCAATAGGGGAAGTTTTTTTTTTTTGGGGGGGGGGGACGACGCCTAAACAATGTCGTGCCAATAATTGGTTCCACCAAAGGTTATGAGCTTCGTAAATCAATGGGTTGAAATAAAAAAAATAAAAAAAATAAAAAAATGAAATCCGATGAGAAAAATAAAGTTCAATTCAAATTACCTCCAGCCTCTCGTGAGAAGCTATTAGACGTTTCATTAGGGCTGAATGAAGAGATCAATGCCATACCAACAGCCATGCTAATGAGGTTTAAACGCACACACACACACGCACACACACACACACACACACACACACACACACACACACACACACACACACACACACACACACACACACACACACATCTTTTCCTTGTAAAAACAAAACATTTCAGCAGAATTTGTTGATCAAATAATCAAAACATCTCATTAAAAATATATATATATTTAAAAGTGTAAGTTCTAATAGTTAATTCGTCTCCCCCAATAATACCCTATAGTTTTAATCTACAGAGGGATTTAATCTGTAATCTGAAAATGTTTTTGTATTTTTATTAGCCTCATTTTAAATTCTTTATTCTCTTGTTTTGATTGCTTTTTGTCTTTTATTTTCTTGATATATTTTTAAATTTTTTAAGATTTTAATGCATCTATATGTATTTCTTTGCCTTTGCAAAGCACTTTGAATTGTGCCATGCAAATAAACTCGCCTTAAATGACACATTTGTCAATACTGAAATATATTGCAGTTTAATGCAATGACATTATTTGAAAAATAAAAGAGATTATCAAAATTTGTTTTTCCCAAATGGAATAATGTTTGATTTATTAATAACTGTTTTGGCTTTTAAGTCATGGAAATCTAAAATATATTAGAGTATTTCAAAAGGTCAAATATGTTTTCCTAATTCTTTTTAATTACCCGTCACCTTTAGTACATTTAAATGTTATGTTTATGCGAGTGTGTAAATGATATATTTTTCAATGATATGATGCATGTGTCATGTGATACAGGAAACCATCAAATCAAACAGCATCTGATGATCACAGTTACAAAGATTCCAATTTTGGGGGGGGAGGTTTGTGAGGAAAAGCTCGATGGAAAAACAGATTCTACAATCTTTTAAAAGACATTAGTCTGTTAACACTGAATTAAAATGCTCCAATCATCTAAATCCTGAACACGCCTTGTCTTCTGTTTGGACAAACAGCCACAGTTTGTTTTGTTTACTGTGTGTAACTCATCACCACTGCAATAAGACATACTCTGGAATACAACCCTATGACATTTAATCTCAACCTAACACCACAAAGTCATTACAGACCTTCATCAAACTTGAACGCTAATGTATTCATGTGAAATGAATTCAGTCTGGGTCACTCTTGTTGTGGCAGAGATTGTGAACCGTGCTCAGCTGTTCTCTGTCTGATCTATCTTTGTCTTTGTTTGAGGCCTCCAGAAATGGCTCTTCTAATCTAGCTAATTGCCGTTTCCCAGAGCTCGGCGTTTTAAGAAAGAGGAGCTGGGTCACCAAACAGCCGTTGATCAAAACATCCTATTAGGCCGCGGAGACAAAAAGCTCTCACAGTCCGAACAATGTGGCACCGGTGATTCAACAGTTTACTGCGCCGGCACAAAGCATTAATTAGGGCAATAACTTCATGCTATTGCCATTCTATAGTCTCCATTTCTGTATGAGTGCATCTATTTATGCTCTGAAGTTTGCCGGGGACTCTGACTTGCAGAGTGTGCCGCATTCCCCTGTTGCATGTGCAGATGTGTTATTGGCGTAATGAGGAAAATACTCTGGGAAACGTGGGAGCGAGGAGCCCCCCCCCCCCCCCCCCCCCCCTGTCCCCCCACCCCCACCCACCCAACACCAAAACTTTCCTTGACAAAATAATTTTTCCTCATTGTGGCTGCCCTTAACAAGAGTTGACATAATTACTTGGGCCCATTTCTCGTCTAATTAGCACACTTCCACAGTGGACAGGGACGAGGCAGGAGAAGGGAAGCGGACAGGCATGGCGGTGGCAACACAGAAAAAAGGGGGCCTCTGGTTTTCAGCGTAATTAGGTGAGACAATGCCCCTGACTGTTTTGAGCCATGGCAGCGACTCGGGGCCGGGGCCAAGCCGGCGAGCGGACGCCCTGTGAGGAACATCTCTCCGAGACACTAATAAGCCCCTAATTGTCTTTCTTTTTCTTTTTTTTCCCCTTTATTCACATGGCAGCACCAGTAGACATGAAGACAGCCTATTCCTGGCGTCCTGCAGAGAGCGTCGTCCCACGTCCCGCGGGAAAAGGCCAGGGAACCGGAGTCGTCTGCACAAGCCTCCGGAGCACTGAGGGCCTCCCCGTCTACACAGCGGTGCTTCAAGTAAATAAAACGCTTTGTTTATTGTGTCGTCGTTCCAGAAAAGTTGCTTGTTTACATGATAACGCTTGAACAAAAATGGCTGAAAACGATGCAGTTAGCATGTAGGGCCACTAGTGGCCGCCGTTGTTGCAGAGAACAAGACGCCATAAACATGAATAATGGCGACGGCGAGGGCCCCGACACCCGTATGGACAGAAGATCAATTGCTATTGCAAGTGGCTAAACCGTAAAACTAACCAAGTCCCGCCATTGTTGTTATTGTCCACCGACTGAGCATGTGCAGAAGAACGAGTTACTCGGGCCGTGGTGTGTGTGCACGGTGGCAGAGTGTTTCACCTCGGCAGCCGTTTTCCTGTCGTGTGAACCCCGAAACTCCGTTTTCAATTAAAAAGGTTGCGGTGTAAACGGGGCCTCAGGTTGTGGTCATCATAGGTCGAGACAAAATGTGTTTAAATCCTCTAGCGGAGTCGAAAATCTGGCTGGACAGGGGCGACGACGACGAGAAATGAAAACAAATGACCTTATAGAATATATTTCTGCCAAAAAAAAACTAAAATCTGACATGACTACTGTCATTATACAGCTTTTCTATGTGCTCAAGGGAAACTTTCCCATGAGTGAAAACCAATGACCGCCCGCCAGTCATGCGGAATGGAGGGATTCTGTGGTCGCGTTTGTCGTGACTTGAAATAATATTTGCGTCACAGAGTCGACTGTTGGCTTCACGTTTGGCTTCCACCAGTGGTCCTCTTTAAACGTCCGTCTCATAATCTATAGATCCATCTAGAATGTCCACTGTATCCACCAGTGCTTCACTAATGTCCCTCAGGGGGTTTCAAAGTATGTGATTAGGATGAGCCCCTCCCTTGACGGCGCTGCCACTAGATTGTCCCACTTCCTAATGTTTTTAACAATAAAATGTATTAATGTGGTAAAATCTTAATTGTATGAAACTGCTGGAGCTGTTAAACTCAATATTTTGAAAATAGACTTACTATCATAAAAAACATGGTTTAATAAGATAATTGATAGTTTCACTCTCCACTTTTTCAGAATTAATTCTTCTCGGCAAATTAAACGAGTAAAATAAATTGTGTTGGTAAACTAACAACAAATGTTTAGGTCAAGACTCTTTGGGGAACTCTTCAGCACTTTTTCATCTCATAAAGAGAAGACTGTCAAAAACATTTCCATTCAGGGGACACAAGCAGCCTAATGTCAGCTGCTATAATAACCTTTTAATTTAAACTTTTATGTAGTTTTATTAATGGTGGAGGTGGTGGTGGTGCAGAGTAAACCGAACAATTATGGCCAAAAAGTGACAACATTGTCAACAAGAAGCCAATTTTAATGAAGCCTTCTGGTGCAAAATACAGTGAAATGTCAAAAAACAAACAAACAAAACAAAACAAACCCTCTCCTATAGCTGCTGCATTATGCATGTTTTCACTAACTCACCCTGACCGTGTGGCTTCGTGGCGAGTTTGAGGAAATTGAAATGAAATGAAGTGACTTGAACAGCTTTATTGTCGTCACACATGGGGGCAGGACGGAAATGGATTCCGATTGGACAGTCCCAAAGCACTTCACACTGTTGATCACATTGACCCATTCACACACACATTCACACAGCATGCAAGGTGGCTAAGTCCATCCATTGAGAGCACATTTTGGAGGTTCGGTGTCTTGCTCAAGGGCACTTCGACAGGTGGAAATGATGCAAAAGGAAACATCTGATAAACTATGTGAACGCGTGTGAAAGAATCATCATCTGATCTTGTTACCAACAATAATGCACTAATAGACACGGATCTTGAAGTACATTTCTTTTTTGTCGATTAAAAAAAAAAAACATTTTGACTTTGATCGGGGCTCGACCTTGCCAACAGTTTGGATGCAGTTGTGAATTCACTTTCGGTTTTTTTTTCGCGGAGTTGATGAAAAGCCCATGGGCCGGGCCAGCTGGGCTCGGCAGGCTGCATTTCAACACGGCGGGGTGAGCCTGTTGAACCTCGCACACAGAGGCAGACGGCTCCATATGTTTGAGGCCTCATCCAGTGGCAGGTGGCAATCATTAGGTTCAATATTTCATAACACCCTTCCTCTCTCTCTCTCTCTCTCTCTCTCCCCTGCGGTCAAGGCGCAGCTCGAGGGGACGTCAGTTCGATGTGCCCTCACTCCTTTAATTAGCTGTCAATTAGTGCAAATGAATCAACTCTTCGCCTAATTAAGCAATGCCACCAGGCAGCTCCCGTACACCGGCCATTGTGTGAACAGCATGAGAAAACCACGGCTAGCAAACTTGTTTTGGATCACGGGTGCAACTTAACAATCACACTGACAAACTGTGTGTTCGTCGAGCTGCGCGCGTGTGTGTGTGTGTGTGTCTCAACAGACGTAGGCAAGATTTACCTCCGTTTACCCTGATTTAGAATTATTATTACTCAATTTCATATAATGTCCTGTGCAATGGAAGTTAAAAAAAAGCCTTGTTTTGTGTTTTTGTTTCAGAAAAGTTTTGCATTTGACACGGCAACATTTTGAAAACAATGTCCGAAAGTGATGTAGTTATCATGACTGGCCACTAGTGGGTGCTGTTGTTTGTTTTTGCAATGAAAGCAGACACACATATGCGTACAGAAAACTATGCGCTACAAACATCAACAAAAGGAGAACATTGACATTCGTATGGACTAACGTCCAAGTTGGATTGTTATTACGGTGACTTTCAAAATAAAACTACCAAGTCCCAGGAGAATATAGACTGTTAGGGTATATCCAAATAGTCTCTCCTTTCTCCTTTCCTATCCACTTCTCCTTAGCCCCGTGGATGACATCACAGAGTTAAGGAAAGGTGTTAAGAGACTTCCTAGAGGAACACCTGCAGAACATTCCTAGTTGGGATCTGGGTTTTCGATGATTTAAAGTTGTTCAAGACAGATTATTGCTGTGGTTAGTTAACATCATCTACTTTGAGTCATCCTGAGTTTCCCTGAACGCTCAGATAAGCAGGCCCCTTTAAATGTTGTTGCCACAAACAATTGTGGGGCATCATGATCTCGTCTGCTTTGCTAAAGGAAGCATCAGTGTTTCCTCGGCTAAAGGAGGTTCTAAAGGGCCTCCTTTCCTTCACTGAGTGAGAATTTCGAAGTTCCTTATCATGGCCAGCACTTAAACACATCTGTGGTTAAGGAAAAGTAGTTAGGAAAGGAGATAGGAGGGAATATTTGGAGGCAAATGTTATAGTTATTGTCCGTCTGCTGAGCGTGTGCAGTTACACTGACACGACAGTGGAGTCGGAGTGTTTTCAAAAAGTCCCACCTTGGGAGCCATTTTCAGAAAGTTGAGTTTTCAGTGGTTGCCGTGTAACCGGACCCACACAACACAATAAAAGTTTTGCATTTTCACTTGCCATTTTTTATCAAATGTCTGATCAATGAATGGTTCAGTAACACTGTGGTAGAGAACTGGGTTACACTGAATTTTTCTATTTATTTTTCTTTGTAAGCGTTGAATTTTTTATTTAAAAAAAATATATATAAAAAAAAACCTTACATGAGCACTCAGCTCTCCATTTGAGTCTGATTTTATTTTTCTAATCCTCTAATGGCCTAAATAATCTCTTGACTTTCATCGCTCTTTTAAAAAGGATTTCCTGTGGATTTAACAGCAACTTGACTGAGTGGACCGTAAGTCCACACAACAAGTGTGAGTCACTGACACCAAAGATTTTACCACATCAAGTACCATATTAAGCTCAGGCACCTCCTACCAGCCGCCATATGTCTGTGATGGAAGAATGACCTTCGTTTTCTCTTTCCTACACTTGAACGTTTTGTCATGCAGACCACATTCTTCATTTAAAGTCAGAGAGGAAATGTAATCGCTTCAAACATCTGTTCACTTATAACTGCAGCCTGCTTCTTTCTTTCTGTTTTTTGTTTTTGTTTTTACTCTGGCACTCGTCGGCCCAATTTTTCTCAGTGTATTTAGGTTTTCTGTAAATTGTTGATTGAAGTGACTGAAGTGAGACGTCACAGAGTTTTGGGGAAAGCAGGATGGTTTTTTTTTTTAGAAGTTGTGTCCTTCAGACACACACATAAAAAAAGAAATTCAAAAGATAGTATATATGTGAGGATTATAACAGGATTCAAGACTTAATATAGGAACGATATACTGGTGCATCTAAAAGAGAGAAGTTTAGTTTATTTAAACTGCAATACTTTCAGCCTCTTTGTTTAATTGTTTATCGTTTTTAGTTTTTAAGTCATGAAAATGTAAACTACAGTATATCACAATACTAGAATATTTCATGAGATCAAGACATTTCCCATTTTTGTTTGAGTCAATATTATCACAAAAAGTATCACTTGCTCAGTTTGAGTTTTCAGCTCCAAAAACAACACAGTGCAAAAGTTCATTCTCCCCATAATTCGTCCCAAACTGTGAAACTTGTCTATTTTTGGCATTATTGATTCCATCTAAAGCACACCAAATACTCTGCTTTCCTCCAAAGTACAAACACGTGTCCATTCAGGGTGAGGGAGGGACGCTATCTTAATTAGTTGGCCATTGATGCGTTCACAACCAGGATTGTGTGAAACACAAATGATCTGAAACAGAAGAATCGCTGTGTGAACATTTTAACAACCATAGTTTATAATCTGGAAGCTGTGATCAGAAATGTATGAGGTCGTCAGTGTCGACACAGCAGAAGACAAAATGTGCATGCTCTCACCTGTCAGCTGACCGTGTGTGTGTGTGTGTGTAATCACGTTTAATCACATGGTTGTGAGGCTCAGGGCTTCAGTCAGCCTTGTTTTCTCCCTCCCTGCCTTCTCCCAGCCACTCTGCACCATTACAGCCTGTAATTGTTATTTAATGGATTAAACATTCATCCTTCCTGTGCAGAGCCCCCCGGGGGGTGAATGACAGCATCACCATGTTCACACTGCTAACACCCCCCCCCCCCCTCCACACACACACACACACACACACACACACACCCACACACACACACACACACAACGATGCCCGTTTGACGGCAGTGTTTGTGCTTAAAATTCAATTACCCACTTATTGATAGCTCTCTGGGGTGCAGGAGGAGTGGACATGGTGCCGGTGGAGGTGTGGATGATTTCCCAGGAGGCCCCCCCTCCTCCGCACATCTCCAGCTGGATCTATTTCATGGCTTTACTCATCAGCGGCAGACACAGATGGAGCAGAAGCAGCCGTCATACACCTGCACACACCAGCGCGCGCAGAGACACACACACACACACACACACACACACACACACACACACACACACACACACACACACACACACACACACACACACACACACATACACACACACACACACACACACACACACACGCACACGTCATTTATTGTGTTATACATGCTACCAGTGGAAGACCAGTAAAAATGTGAAGTGAGTACTGTTTGATTTTCAAGGGAAACAAAAATCTGATATCAGAAGTTCATCCTTTTTACACATTATATTATGTTATGTTATGTTATGTTATGTTATGTTATGTTATGTTATGTTATGTTATGTTATGTGTAAAAACTACTGAAATAAATGTTTTACTTTGCAAAAGATGTCTATTTGGGTTTATTTAATAGCACCTAAGAATTGTCAGACTATAATAATTATTAGAGGAGATATTATTATTATTATTATTATTATATAACAACAATAATAATAACAACAATAGTAATGATAATAATGATAATAATAATAATAATAATAATAATAATAATAATAATAATAATAATAATAATAATAATAATAATTAATAAAAGATAAACACATTAACAAACTTATTATTTCAATAAATGTTTTACTGTTTTTCCTCTTCATTTGTATCTTGATCCATCCACCATCATTAAATCTGATGGTTTATTTTCCCTTGCGACAGAAAACAACAAGTATTAACTACTAACAGAGTTCCTCTTATGTTCAGTTCAGCTTTGTGAAAATGAGGTTTGTATGGACCAGAACACCGTAACTGACGACATGTCTTACTACAATATAGTAAGCC